>NW_008794167.1:753409-844751 GCF_000699145.1 Aptenodytes forsteri | reverse complement strand
TCTCAGTCGGTAGAGCATGGGAAGCTGAAAAGTCCTTGACTAGTGTAAGCACTGCTTAGCAACAACTAAAACATCGGTGTGTTATCAACTTTGTTCTCATCCTAAATCCAAAACACAGCACTGTACCAGCTACTAGGAAGAAAATTAACTCCATCCCTGCCGAAACCAGGACAGGAGCGCAAGTACTGCCAGTGTGCTCCACTGCATTAAGAGCACTTCAAAACATGAAGAAAACAGCCAGCTACTCATGGCTGTGGAAAAAAAGACTATCCCTACTGCAAATTATCTACCACAGACTAGAATAAGATTCCAGCTCCAGCTGGTAGCTGAAATGGGGAAGGAAAGCATGATCTTCCCCACCTATTTACCTCTTCTTCTTCCTTCCCCTTTTCCTGAGTGTCATTAAAAAGAAATGCAACTATTCAGTTAAAGGCTGGTTTTTGACAATATTTTCAGTCAAGTCACGAAATCACCATCCGTAGCTCTCCTAACTCTAAGTACTGATAGTTTCGTTCACTTTAAGAGCGACAACTTGCACCCTCCCAGCACAAGGTCAGGAGCTGCTGTTGCGACCATATTCTTGCAGTGAGGTTGCACAGCGCACTCAAGGACTTTGCCTAGGACTAGCAACATCCTCCTCAAAGCACACGCATATGCTTGCTTTTGTTGGAGGCTGCTCCCCACCACCAGGGACTGAGTTCGAGCCTCCCAGGGCCTGGCTGCATCGAGGGACAGATCCTGCCTGCTGCACTAGATGGACAAGCACTGCCTTCGCACACCCTCCTCTCCACTACCACCAAGAGCAGCCACCTCCTAGGAACCAGTCTGAGCACGTGCACTGCTTTCCCTGATATACAGACAACCAGCTCTATGCAACCTTCTTCAAAATATATATCCTGGCACAAAATTTGACACTGCTGTCCCTGCCAACACCTGTGGATGGAAAAGGAAAGTCTAGGAAACACTGCTGTAGAACATGCCAGCAAGACTGATGTTTTTGAAATAACTAAACACAAAAAAAATTATGTTAAATTTCAAATCATGTTAAACTACGCTCAATAATTATGCCATTAGCAATGCAACATTAAGCCTCAGCCTTTACCTTAACACTTTTCTTATTCTTATCTGTTCAAAAAATAAATAACAATAAAGTATATATAAATGTAATAAAAATATAGTGGGGTACATCTTGTCCAAAAATCCAGAATCTGAAAAATTCAAATACTCAGTACCTATACCACAACAGAAGACAAAAAAAGCTCATCTCAGACATTCAGCACCAATCATACAGAAGTCAGAAGGAGAAAGAAACAAAAAATGGGAAGAATGGTCCCTGAAAACCAGGATGATCTAACTCTATACTGTCTATTTTACTGAAACCTACTTTCCTCTTTCAAAGGCAAATAATTGAGAAGTGATTAGTGGTACACATGAATTGAGAACATCAGTATACTTCTGTCACTGTGTTTTGGTATCGAAAGAGTGGAAGAGCGATCTAAGGTACATTAGCAAACAAAACCTTTGTTTACTGGCAGCAAAGGCTGCATCCAGAAATACCCTTTCACCCAAACTATAAAAGATCAGAAATCAGCTATGGTTATCACATGCACTATCACAAGGATATGCCTACAACAGAATATTCAACATGAAAACATTTTCAACAGGTAGCAAGGCATGCCTGTACCTCAATTCCATCAAATTTCTCAAGAATCACAATTTATGATCAGAGTTCTTTTGGTAAATCAATTAAATGGTCCACTCTTTTACTTATTAATTGTGCTCCAGAGTATAAAACCATGATTTACAAAAGAAATTAAGGATTAACTTCTCAGGGAAACCAGTCCTTGATCATTTTCATTGAAGTCATTTGAAGTGATTGGTGCTCAATATTTCTGGGAAAAGGAAGAGCCCTACCAATCTCATGCAGCTGTCACTGAAATCAGCAGCAAATTAATGATGTATAAGCTAGAGCTTCAAGTTCAAATGGCATTTTTATACCGATGTCTCCTTGGAAGGCAGTAAGAGTTCAGCTCCTAAAGTATGAAAAGATCCAATCCATTCTTTAAAACTGGAGGCCGTACGCAGATGACAGTTTTAAGACTTTTTGATCTTGGTTCTGCCTTACAAAGAAGGGCACCTGATTTATCTTAGCTACTCTGTGAACACCTTGCCATTGTCACTGCCTTCTCTGTTGTCCCCCTACCTAACCTCCTGTCTCAACTAAACAGATAATCTCTTCAGTTTCTGTTCATGTAGAGTATTTCTCTAATACAATTGGTGTATGTTCTCCTTTTAGTGAACTGGTTTGACTCTCGCAATAACTTTATTGCTGTGGAATAAACAGGGATTAACCCACGCTCAAAGTTTGTTCTACATCAAATTGTGTCAGTGTAATTCTCCACAGTGAAAGAGAATGTGATAGTCTCCAAGCAGATTCCTCCTAGCACTCATAACCACCACAAACACAATTGTTATTGGTTTCCCTCTCATCATGAAAGATCAAGCCAGTTTTTTGACATAAAAATTACAGACAGCTGATGCTTTTAAAATGCTTCTAAAAAAGAAAAAAATATATTTCAGTGCATAGGTGTCACTGTTACTCAGTCTTTAGCTTAAAAACACATATTTAATCTTGGAAAAATATGTTAGTTCACTTTGGTAACTCAAGTCTGCACAGACGTGATTCTCAGAACGAAATCTCTCTACGCAGAAGGTGAGAGCTGAGCCTGAACTTGGTCTCTGAGCAGAGCTGATTTTGCTCTCTAGAAAATGGTGGAACAGTTGGGCTGAAACTGATATGTTGGCACTGCTGACCGGGCAGCTTAACTCCCTCCGAGAACCTGAGGTTTTGGTTTATAAAAACAGTTAAAACTCACAGTATTTACACTAGGAAGTGAATCAGCAAGATTTGGGACACCCACTGCCACTTGACAGAGACGCAAAACTACTTTTATATAGTATTTACTATTATGTACTATTCCTATTGATTATGGCAACACACAGTGAGAGCTTTATGAAGTGGAATTGAATTGGCCTTAATATACTGAATACTGATCATATTGTGTAAATACTGCTGCACTGTGCCATTTCCTATGGGATGAAGACAAACTCTTTTAATCTCGCAAGGGGTAATAAAGATTATCAGGCTCAGAAGTCTGAATGCTTTGCATCTATTCCTCTTTGCGGCGGCGTACACTCACACTCTCGCCTGGCAGCCAATTAACTCAGTGGCCCTTGGGAAAGAACTTCTCTCTGCACAAATGGACATAAAGGCTCTAGTCTCTTTAATATACTTCAACGTGAAAAATACTTTAAAGTTAATGTTAAATAACTTTATTAACTGTTTTTATGGCTTTTATGTTGTTTTCCATCTGACCACATTGCAACAGTGGCTGCACATTATGGAGTGCTCCAGTCAGCGAGGATTGATGTGCACACCAAGGGCAAGCCTTTATTTAAACTCAGTGCACTGACACTTTATATTAAAGGCACCTTCGTGGAGAGGTGCTCCTCAGTGTTACACAGACTCTTCAGTGAGCACATGGGAAAGAAAATAGTGTATTGGTCCAAGTGCCTGAGGCTCTGGGAAACTCACCTCTTTATTAGCATATGAAACCAGGTAAGAAACACAAAATTTAAACACACACCAATTCCAAGATGCACAAACCTTTCTGATAACCAGCTACCTGGGCCAGATTTGCTTATTTAATTACATTAACTTCATATGCAGACTGAGATCATTGAGAAAGAGAAAACAAAACACTTCCTCCAGAATTGTCAGAAATCATATGCATAACGTTTTAGATAATCTGGGAAGAGATTTACAGGCAAGATATTGTATATCTAAAATTACCTTGTTGTAGAGATCACAAAACACCAAAAAAAAAAAGGAATAACTATAGTAAACATGCAAAAATATCCCCATTACATTCTGTGAAAACTTCTGTTTTGAAAAACAGGGCTACTTGAAAATTTGTTACAAAGACCTGTTACCGTTTTTAGCAGGAAGGGGATTACGCTGATTACGTTTGATGGGTTGGTTGTTTGGGGAGCTTGCAGAAGCCATAGTGACTCGCTTCCTCTGAGACACTCCAGTGAGAAATGCAGAGTTAACAGCAAGAGAAAATGACTGTGCTGCCCTTTGCGAGACGGGATGGTTGGACAAATGAAGGCAATTTATCACACACACCCTAAACACACACCTAGGACCTAAGCTGTACTTCATTTCTCATCAGCTGCCATTGCCTTCCATTCCTCATGCAGCTGCTGAGCACTTCCTGGGAAGCTCCACGCCTGCACCAGCTTCTTCTTTCAGAGTTCCCCAACCCATATCTCATCCTGTCTCTTCTACTCCTAAATATCTTTTGTTTCCTCTCTCTGCAGTTTCTTAGGTCATTAGCCCCACTGACTCCTGCCTACGCTTTATCCCTCTTCATCAGCAGCTCCTTCTCACACTCCACAGAACTTCATTAGTTGCCTCAAAAGCAAAAAAATACCCAGCAGTGCTTTTTGTTTCTAGTTGAGGTTTAATTTTCTCTTTTGGTATCTGCTTTTCATACACAGATGCACCCTTTTCTCTACGTTTGTGCTGACTTCCTCTCTTTTTTTTTTTCCCTCTCCCACCTTTTAAGGTTCTTTGTTAGTATATTCAACCATAATTTGGTCTGTGCAATGTTCAACAAAACCAAACCAACAAAAACATAATTATTGAGTTTCGCTTCCCTAACCACCATCTTACTCCCTTCTGTTTGCCCCCAAGCAGGCTATTAATTTTGCTGCCTACATATATGTCCCTCCAGCTTTCTCCTTTGTTTCCTTTTAACTGTGTCACTAATAACCTCTGCCTAATTCACTGTCTGGATCTTGTAATATATTGAAATAGCCTGAAATCCTCCTACAATCCAACAGGTGCCTGATAGAACCCAGAAAGGGATCAGTACTTTCCAAGAATGAACACCAAGTTCACTTCCATGACCTTCTCTTCTAGGAGTCATCAGAAGTCTTCATCACAGGTCACAGGACTCGGACTAGTCCCAAAGGTTGTATCTAAATGAGATATGCCCTAGCCATATCCTGAATTTATGGCAGATGTGAACTGACACTACTTCTTCCTTTCCTGGGGAATGGATGGGAACCACTAGTTTACCAGGAGAACATGAGCCTGGGTCACACCAACGTATGTACCTGCAGCTTGCTTTAGATGCAGCCTGAGTGAATATCAAAGCTTTCATTTTTCTTTCGGATTAATATAACCACCATGACATTAACCAATCCTTCAGGCATATCTCTCAGTATGTACATACAACACAAACTATGAGACAATAAAAAGAACATTCATAAAATATTACAGCTGGCTGCCAAGTCCTTCAGACTGTTGTTTGCTCCCTTGCTGTGTCTTATTTGACTGATTCAGGCCCTGAACTTGCTCCAGAAGTTGTGGGCTCTTCTGTAGCCCCACATTGGAACTTAGCAGAGACACAAGAAAATGACTACATACACCAGCTTAGGGAATACAGGGCTTTAAATAATCATATTTTTAGAGCAAAAAACCTGTATCTAGTTTATAATGTATTGCATATATTTAAAATCACTTAGTAATGGCAAGCAGAGACCATCAGCATTGGTCAGCTAAGTGATGCTTTTTTGTAACCTCCTTCACTGCGTAGCAGATAGATATTTAAACAGAGGGAAGATGCAAGTATCTCATTGCCAGTGGCCATGGACTCTAAAATAATAATTATATTCTTTGCCTTTCAAACTGTCTTCTTATGACCCCATTTTATCCCAAATACTCAAATAATTTTGGAGCCAAAATTAATCTAAAAATATATGCCACTGAAATTAATGCATTACCAGATAATAGGAGTCCAATGTATCTCAAATTTAAAGAAAGAGTTCCCTAGAGTGATAAAACTCCAGCAACCACCCACAGCTAATTTATTTTCGAAGTATGTACATGGTTCAAATTTTATAATATCCCAGAAGAACAAGGCAATCTTAACCTTGACTGGATTATTATAATTTCCAAATTGGTTGCCCATCTTGCTTTGTGCCTTAGGGAAGTTTGTATCAAATGCATTGTTAGAGCAGACAAACCTCTGGAGTGGGATTTGCTTTGGCGAAAATGATTAAAAACGAGGAGGGCATTACAGCTTCAGTAATGTATTTTTAAACTATACAACTGACAGCTGTAATCTTGACTAAGTAACTGATTGAAACATTTGAGCAGATGCCTAAACTGCTCCTTTCATGGTATCTCCACCCTCTACGCGGAGGTACACTGTTGTGGGTCCCCTCAACAGTCATTGTGAGCCTGTATAAAGATAAATTATTCTAGAAAGTATATGATGCTTCTGACTTTATATTATTTATATTTTATATTGTGTACATTCAAACACTGTCTGAATCTAATTTAATGTTCTGTGTTCTCTATGCATTAAAAACCAAAACCCTTACATGGTATCTTTCTCCACATTTACATGTGCACACTGCTAACCTTGAGAGTCTGCTTCACTCTGACGGTCCCCTATATCACCAGGACCTTCTGCTGACATCACAGGATGCCTCTTACATGCAAGAATTACCAGCATCAGTATTTTAGTGCACACATATGAATTTCTATCACTCTTACAGCTGTTGTGGAAAGTAGCAACAGTCATGCGGTTAAGTTTCTTAGCACCTCTGTAAATACATACACATAAACTCTTTTTCATAGGTTTACAAGTCTTGCAGAGTTAGGGAAATCTGATAAAAGCATGCATCTGCCTTTCTGTTAAAGACTTTCTGAATTTGTAAAAGGGTGGTTGTTTTGGAGGACTGGGATTTGCTTTTAATTAAACAAACCAATTTCATGGTTGCTTATTCATATGAGCAGATACATGTAACTGCCAATGCTACTCTCAAAAAAAGTGTTATTATGTAAGGGTTCCCAATCCACTGGGCAATATACTGGTGCCCATCGTTTAAACATATGAAACTCCATCCTGCAGAACTGCAACAGGGTGTCCCAGGGACAACAGGCACAGGTGCAAAAGGACAGGGTTTGCAAACTGTCCTCATCAGGAGGAAGCACAACACTGAAACATTTGAAACACAGCTTTGGAACAGCAGTTAAGCCTCCCTAGGTACCAGGTCAAACATCAGGTTCACAGGGAATTCATCTATCCCCGCTGTGTGCATTCAGTAAAAGTAGCACAAAATACCTGGGAAAGGAGGCAGAGTTTGCAGATACCACTATGAACACAGTGAGAACTTCAGCAGGCATGTATCACCAGCTGAGAGTCTACTCCCATGTTTATAGTTCAAATCTATAAAAGGCCATCTACACTATAATTTGCTTCTGTTAAATTTTAAACTACATAAGCTAAATTGCTGCAAACAAGTATGTGAAACCTCTTATTTCCATTAAAGCCAGACTTTCAGTATAGCTCAATTCAATTAGGAGCAGCCTTTCTTAACTAAGTCTGTCCACAACAATTTATATCGCTTTACTTTAACCAATGTAGTGAACTAGTGTAAATTGGCATGCAGACAAATCTTATCTTAACTTTCCCGTTATCACTGATCAGAAAACAGCAACATACTTCTAAATGAGTACTTCATGTAGCCTCTTGTCAATTATAGCTTTACTAATGATTGCCTTTGCCATAATAAGAACTTTGATTTTATTATATATTTTTACTGAATTTTGAAAAATGCCCAGTAATTCTTCATAACACACACTCTGAACACCTGCAGATAAGCTTCCCACACAACCTCACCTGGAAAGACCAACTAATAAAAAGGTCTTTACCTTGACTTTTCTTGGTCATTTATGACAGTCACAAAAAGTTAGAAACTTCATATATATATAAAATGTACAATGATATACAAGCATTTACTCATGGTGCCAAATTTCTCAGTTGGTTTAGTTTGGTTCGCATAAGGTGCCAAGAGACACATAGGAAGGTTGAAAGATTCTGCTTTGGCCAGTATTTTGATCAACTGCCCAAAAACTGTGAAAAGAAAGAGTCTAAAGAAAAATAAATCAATACACTCCTCTCATGAAAGATGTGAAATCAGATGCTTGCTTTCTCTTTCTTAAGAAGCTCAGAAAGGAACCAAAAGATGTTAACAAAACACAGTGCTGAAGCCCTTAGCCTCATCAGATAGCATTGCTATGTCCCTACAGCTATAGATTGCTGCATGCTTTATTTAACAAATTCCATTCTCATAAATGCACATTTATGTGCAGATACTTCTGTGATTACATACTTACATGAATATAAATCCCCACTTAGAAGTTATCAAGCGTTATCAACCTTCATTCATATATATATATACACACACACTCATTCTGAACATAACTGTGACACAGTGACACAAAAAGATTCTCACAAATTTTGTACATGAAAAACCTAGCAGGTTTTAAAGCCCACTAAAATGCACTTCAGTATTCACATATTATCTGACCAGAGCAGAGGATTCAAAGGTAATAATCCTAAATTCTTAAAACATTTGCAGCACTTCATATTAAAGCTATAAATATTACCAATAGGAGGCATTGGTTTTCACATAAGACTAGAGATTTGGCCAAATAAGTTGGCAAACAAGGAACTGAAAACAAACTGAACTTGTAGCAAATAAAAGTATTATTTCAGTTGAACATAATTTAGTGATGATAACTAGATGGAGGCAGTTTGAAGAACAGAAAAAGAAGGAGGGAAAGCAGAGCATCAGCTATCTGTGATAGGTATGACACAGCTCTTTAACTAGATATAAGAAATTATTTCTGCATGGCATCTAACAGCTTATAAAAAGAGACTGATATGGTAGAACAGCAGAAAGAAGTAAACACTGGAATGATGATCCCCCCCGAGAAACAGCACAAGAACCAGGATTTCCCTTCGATAATGTGCAAAATTTAATCAGATCTCCACACTGTAGACATCGAATTAGTCTGACATATCATGTAAATTTTGATAGCAAAGTCACATCCTTGGGAAACATAGTGGGACATTTTATTTGCTTTGTGGTGCCCCGGTAAGCAAAAATAGCTATTCAACCACACTGTAAGGGTTACCTTGCCCAACACTTTCACAAACCTAGAGTAAGAGAAGCAATCTGCTGATTTGCTGCCAGCACTATGTACTATTACACCACATTTCATTTGTTGGGATTCAATTTTAAATTTTCAAGATCATTCGCTTCTGACTTATACATGACAAAAAGCAACAGTTTCACTGTTTTCCCACCTGATGCTTTCTACGCCATGGATTTCAACACTGCAGTCATGTGTCTCTTCTGGGCCTCCATCATACCAATAACATCACATTTAAGCTTACAAACAAGGATTTCCAGTCCCACTTGCTTATCATCTAGACCCCTCCATTAGCATTTTGCCAATCAAGGAATCTTTCTCCCCGTGTCCTTTGGTGCCAAGGCTGTTCTCCTACCTCTCATGCTGATTTTACAAGGAATGCTCCCATGTGTTGTCTTTTCATTCTAGTTCTACCCGAAAAATTCATTAGCCATCTATTGAAATAAAGGATCCAAGGTATTGATGCTTCTCTCCTCAAAGTTTCAGAATTAAAAAAAAAAAAAAGGCAATCCAAACCCTTTGCAACCCCAAACCGTTCACCTAAACCACTTGTCTAATCAGTAATTCATATCCAGTATCTTCTGCTTGCTTTCTTGGATAATTTCCTTTTCAAAACCTAATACAATTCCAGACCATTTTTCTCTGTCTTGTCAGCTGATGCCATCTGAGTTAGCACCAATGAAATCAGTAGAGCTGCAACAGTTTACACCAGAGGTTCTCGTAGTCAGCAGTTGTTACAGATCTGACACATTATCTAGATACTACCCCTAATGAAGTTTCTATTTTAATTTTAAACCACAATTTTAATCAAAGAAAAATATTCATATTCCAATACATTGCCTATTTCTCCCTATTGGTTTTAATTAAATCAAATTAAAATGAAACTGATCGTGGCAGCTTAACAAATATATAGAATTTTTTTTTAATTAAACAAGGTTAAACGTCATTTATTTTAAACAGAAAACAAAGTAAAATCAATATGATGTAAAATTCCTTAGTCACTATCGTAAGCAAAATGTCTCACTCAGTATTATAACAACATTGTGAAGAAATTTCCTGGTTTCTTTTGCATTATAGATTGTCTCACTTCTTTTAATCAAGCCAGTCAGACATCCAATGGTCATTTTCACCTAATAGAGAAAGCCTGAAAACTACTTTTCCCTCCCATTATGCTGCACAAAGCAAAATACTTCAACAAGCCCAAAAATAAGAAGCATCTGTTATGAAAGAACACCTAGCCAAAGCAGAAATCCACCTTTTCTTCATGTTACCCCGTACCACACCGCGCTATGGGCACGCCAAAGTTTTTGAAAACTATGTGTTTACAGTTAGTTTCTTAAAAAAAGTGGCAGATGCTCAGCATCTTCGAAAATTCAGCCAGGACTGCCTTAGGAAGTAAAACTGTTCAGCATTTCTTAGCATCGGACTGCTTAAATGCAAGGACTTAAATACAGATCTAGGAAGCAAAAAGTTCTGCATTGTCTGAAGATTAAAGCAGAGGTGAAATCCTACTGTTTTCCACAGTAAGAGTCAACACTCCGGGGAATGGGGTAGAAAGGGCAACTGTCTTCACTAGCCTACTTTGTTTATAACCAGTGTGAATCAATGGACCAGAGTTAAGCATTTAAATTTCCTTTAACACTTTTATGGGCTACTCAGAGCTCGCAAGTTAGATGTCTCATGTAGCCTAAAACAACTCACATCAACACCTTGCAAGCGTTCAGACAGCTATTTGTATTTTTAAACTACATAGTTTTAATAGCAGTAACTGGGAGGGGGGGAACCAAACAGAATCCAGGAGTGGACCTCCGTTGTTATCCATGCTCATATTCAGACTCCATTGATTTCCATGACAGTTAGGCACCTAAATGCAAATTTGAGGACGAGGACCTGATTTGTAAAGGTACTTAAAGCTAGCAGTAGACAACGTAATGATTTTTAAAATCCCAGTAGGTCCTTAGTCTTCACAATTAGTCACTTAACTGTCTCATTACAGTTGGCCCAAATTCTCAGCTGAAAGCAAGGTCTATGCTGAGGCACACCATGCTCTTAAAAGTTCTTCAGTTCAAGCTCACCTGGTTCAGCCAACTTTCAGTGCTTTACCCCTGGTATCACTCATCACATAGGCGCTTGTTGGGCAGGGTGGAAAGAACACACATGATGCAGTAATAGCTTATTAGGAAACAAGGGTAGACCACACAGCATAGAAAAGCATGACTCTCCAAAAGAGAGTCTTGCAACCTACAAGTTGCAAGATAGCAGTTTTCTGTCAGAAGAGTTCGATGGACTTTGCTCTAGGTCTCCTCTTCAAATGTTAGATCATGTTTGCTGATCTGTTACAAGTCTGGTTAGGTCTTGCAAATCTGATGGGAAACAAACCAAAAAGTCTCCCCGAGAAGTGAAAAGACTTCACTGCTATTTGTCAAGTTTACTGAAATGCAGGTAAATCAGAATTTATAACAGTCTAATTCTCCAGACCCTGTCACCTCTGATGTGCTTCTAACTCCTTTATAAATCACCTTCAGTCATGTGTCATACCTGTACTCAGGCAAACACTGAGCCTGCAGGATTAAACTCCCATTTTCCTCTCTTAGACAATTCCATTAAGGATTTGGTTCATTACAAGTCAAATCTCCCCTTTTGCGATCTCAATACATATGAGAAGCGGGAGCCACTTTCATGAACTTTCTCACTGTGATCAACAAACAAACAAACAAGTCCCCACCTGCAACTCAAAAAACTCCACTGACCATGAATACAGGACTACCCAAACATAAGCCTTTGAGAACTAGACTAACTACTGATCACTTACATTACATAAAATCTCACTGCTTTCAGGACGGTCATTCCAGATGTAATGGTATATTCATCCAACACTTGCACGCCGTCTTGCCACATTCTGCATTTATTCTAATGTGATTCTAGGCAACCTGAGCTCCAATTCATAAACTAAGAATTTTACAAAGCTTAGACACTAATAGTCTAAATTCCTCCTGCATTACTATGCCCTGTGTTTCCAGCGACCAGGCCTTCAGAGCTCCTACTCAGCAGGCTACACTTTGCACCACAGTCAAAGCTGAACTTAAGTCACCTGAATACCTGCTAGCTTTTTCCACTAAGTTCTTCACTTCAAAACAACTGCCTTACAATAATGAGCACCAAACATTAACAAAAAACAAGTCTTTCACAGTTACAAGACAGAAATCAAGACCTGTCACCCTCTTACTAAATGCTTTTATAATAAAACTGCTAGAAAATAACTCTTCAAACCTTGAATTTGCTACTTAAGAACTTCCAGCATAGTCTGATCAAGTCAAGTAAATTGGCAATGAAAACAATTTATCTGCATCAGCTAGTTATCATTTATTGTGGCATCAGTGGTCAAAGCTACTTTTATTTTGGAAGAGGAGAATGCTATTAAGGAGGTGGGTGTCAGACCCATACCTGAAAATAGGCTTCGCAGAAGACCAGCTTCAATAGTAAGCAAGCAAAGGACCACTGCTTGCATCAAGAAGCAGTCAGTAACTGTGGCACAAATTCCTGTAATAAATTATCCTTTAACTCCATTCACAGTTTAATTAAATCCACAGTTTAATTACTACAGCAAAAAAGCACTGATCAGGGCCACAACTCCACATAAAATAACTAAAATGCTGTTTCAGTTTCTAAATGAGGTGCCTGAAAAAAATACTCAAAAGAAAATTAAACCTTTCTATAATAAGCCTGTGAAACATATCAAAGATATATTTAAAATAAGCATAGCTTCATTTGAGTAAGAAAGCAGGATAAAATTTTAAAGTTGTTTGGTAATGTCTGAAATATGGTATAGTTATATTTACTGACAAGTAGGAAGCTATTTGAAATGTGAAAGTATTTTAAAGTAATTTCTAGGCTTTGGGGTTTGACTTAGAGCTTTTCATAGAAGTTTCTATTAAAGAAGCCTTCATTCACATAAATAATTTTATGTGAAAGATGACATAAATATTCTGTTATTCCAGGGTTTTCAAGAAGACTCAAACCTACATCACTGCAATTAAGAGCAAAAGGAAAAAAAAAACAACTTTTATGGGGAGCTGATAGCAATCACCAGAGTTCATTGATTTTACTGTTGCTAGCTGACAAATTTATGTGAAAACATTTATAGTAAACCATAAATATAGCTTAGAAGCAGTCAAAATATACAAGCAGAATGAGACTCCTTAATAAAAGAGAGCATCTCTAAAGATGAGCATCACTGATGTTCTGACAGGCTAAGTAGAATCTTAGCTAACTTCGTGCACAGCTGGTCCTCCAGAGCTTTGGGCAGCACTTACCCTCAGGAATATCGATTTAAGTGAACAATGTGTTTCTGACTTGCAGTTGCCACCTTTATGCAACTATATATTCCCTAAGGTCTCAGATCCACATTATCAGATATAATATCTTTCAGACAAATTAACTCTTCCCTTATCTTACAAAATTCAGAGGGTTAAAATAAACACTAACACTCCTGTGAAGGTAGAGGGGAAACCTATTAAGGAGTCACACTATGCTGTGTCACCCTTTACTAAAAATGAGACCTCTGCTAGCCAATCTACTTAATGACAATTTATATTCCAGTTACACACCCAATATGGTGGTCTTGAAGATATGCAGAAGATATGGCCTGCACCTCTTCCGTCACAATGAAAAAACCAAAAGATTTCTGTCTTGCTAACACAGGGTACAAATTTTTGCTTTGCTACACAGAGCTTCACAGTTCTTATTATATTAATTCAAAGGAGGTTTTTGATTGTTTCAGTTACTCCTAAGGGCAGGCTGAATATCACACTGAGGAAATAATTTATCTGTAGCATGAGGAGATAGTGAATGTGCTCTATCTTCTGAGTTGGTGGTGGAAAAGTGTCTCCCTCACTTGATGTAGAAAAGGCCTTTGCACAAGTGGAGTGCCTTTTCCAGACAAAGTCCTGAACACATTTAGTTTTAGATGCACTTTTTTTCCTAAATATTAGTCCACAGTACTTTTCATGAAGCAGACCACCCACGGCAAGTCTGCAGACAAGCTGCCCTATGTCATTTTACAGTGTGTTCTGATATTGGGAGACTCACAGTTGTCTCTAGATATAAGGTGTATGTGGGATTTAGTTTTGCCAGTCAAAAAATCAAAAGCAAGGAACTAACACTGGCATGAGATCAAAATCAGGTCTCAAAGCTACTACAGGAATCAAAATTGGTCCAGTTAACAAAAGCGATCTATATACAAATTACTTCTTGTCATGTGTAATTGGCATGGCTCATTGTATTTCTGATTACCTTAGACTGCGGTCTAGCTTGTCTGATACTGATTGAATTTACTTCAGTCAAGTCAACTTACACCAGCAAAAGGTCTTATGCTTTAGCCCCTTTTTCAGGAGGTGAATGTTTTAGACACAGTCATTATTTCTTTCATTTGAAAGAGTATCATATATTTTAATTAGCATTTAATAAAAGCTACTTCATCCTGTACCCATTTGTCTTACACCAGCAAAAGGTCTTATGCTTTAGCCCCTTTTTCAGGAGGTGAATGTTTTAGACACAGTCATTATTTCTTTCATTTGAAAGAGTATCATATATTTTAATTAGCATTTAATAAAAGCTACTTCATCCTGTCTACCCATTTGTGACTTCGATTGCTAAGAAAAAACAAGCAAATCTCAAAACCAGATGCTGACAGATAGAAAAATCTGAATGTGTCAAACTGCAGTCTTTAGTAAAAATAGCTGTTCTCCAAAGTTACCTACATTTCACCTATTTCACCTTCTTTGGCGTTTACAGCCAGCTCTTCAATAGGCTTGGTTTTGCTTATATCAAAGAAAAAACTTCCTTTTTTAAAGGCCAAGCATAAAACATTACCTTTAACTTGGGACAAAGAGAAAAATCTCACAGCTGACTTAATACCCTACAAACAGACTTGAAGTGCAGTTCAGAAGTTTCAATATACCTGTTGTTCCCTAAAGTAACGATTCAAAACCTAATAGTACATCATTTCTTCAAAACATTTACTGGACAATAGTAGATTCAATAAAGTTCAAAGTTCTCGTTATTATATGGAGCAGACTTCTTTGTGCCTGAATCATGAAATAAAATGAGATTACTGCTGCTGGTATTACATTTCCCTTCCAGAGTTTAACATAATGTTCATACACTTCCACAGAGGTCTAACTCTAAGAACAAGGTATATTGGCATGCTTCATTAATAGCCACAGAGGCATGCCAATCTTATTAGAACTGATGACTTTGTACCTGAACTGGAATAAAATTATTTTACATTACTATTAACTAATGATGTTTGTTTAATTTTTTTTTTCTAATTTACAAATCTGCAGAAAAACTTAAACATATTTGTAATACCTGCAGATCCATTGCTGAGTTTAGTCAGGGAAGAGTTTAACAGATTACTGCATAATAAACAATTTTATCAGCACTCTCCCTCTCCAGAATCCATTACTAAATATGCTATAAAAGCACTGCAATCTGGTACTATCCAAAACATAAGGAAGAAAAGATCATCCAGTCATTTTCTGATAAGCAGCAGAAACTACACCTGCAATTAGAAAGCTCTCTATGTAAGCAGCCATTGGTTTAGACTTAGTATGCACCGTTATTTCTTACCTGCAGATTGTCTGAGGAGAGCTGCAGGTGACTCAGCACTGGAGCCTGCATTACAATGCTCTAGCTGCCCTGGCACCACATTGCACCCAAACTAATGTGCAGGAAACACCAAAGGTAGGTGGCCGGGGTAGGGGATGACACACTTCACTTGATAAACACTAGATTAAAAACATGCTACATGCTCTCAATCAGAGACAAGTTAAGAAATGGAAGAGACTCAACTATCTACACAACCTTAACTCAGCCCCCTTCCCTCCTTGCACAGGCACTGTTTATAGGGGATTATATTACGACAGCACATCTGACTTGCTTATCACATTTGTAAAAAGAAACATATGTCAGTACCTGCTATTACAAACAGACTTTCCTGAAAGAGAGACACAAAAAAATAAGGAGTTTGAGATTACAGTCTGAGGGAAGGCAGACCTAATCCAGTATCGCTTGCAGCAGCAACAGCTCCTCCAAGTTTTGCCCTGTGCCACATGGCACGTGCAGACTTGTCCCAGTCCTCTCCTTCCCCTCCCCTGTGCCGCATCACCCACCCCAAGCAGGACTCCCATCTAATCCTTTCACCACCAGACCCACACCCCTCAGCTCCCCCAACTGGGACCGCAGCCCTTCTCCAAAAAGCACAACCCCCTTCCTCTAGAGCAAGACCCCAGCCTGGTCCCTCATCTGAACGCTCTGAGCCCTTCTCCCTCTCTCAACCTGCTTTGATATCCATGGTACAACCTGGCTGACAGCCTGAGGATGAACGACTGGACGCCATGGCAGCGGGGGCTGGTCCCCTGTGCAGCAGCCAGGCACTGCCGACCAGCTGCCGGCACCTTGGGGTCAGCCCCTACAGCTCTTCCGTATTCCAGTGAAACCCAGAAATTAAAGGAGGATTCCTGAAAATGCAAGGAACTAGCTGGCTGCCAGTACAATAGCAATATCTACTGAGGCATCAGTGAGGCCGGTGGTGCGCTTGGGTATGCAAGCGTTCAGCAGCTGTGAAACGGGGCTCTTCACTCAAGCCTTGCGTTTCCTACGGGATAGTCATGGCTCGGAGATCTGATACTACAAATAGTTAAAAAGAAGATAGTTTGCAGGTATTCAGGGAATGGTGTGTTTTCAGTGTGTTTTGTTGAAGTAAAACGTCTAGTTAACTTTGTAGCTAGACTTCATTCACGCCCCTCCATGATCAAACAGCCTCCCATGATGCTAACGTGTGCATGATGTGTGCTACTCAATTTTTCTTGCTTGCTTCTATAACACTGCACAAATTTCTTTCTGTCTCCACCCTGACTGTGTTCTCCCAAGCTGGTGTCTGGGTTTGTTGCTGCATTATAACCACTCTGGTAGACGCGCTACAGTTACACAGAAAGGCAAGGAGGAATCTATACAGCTTGTTTGGACATTTGTACTGATCTCAGATGTTTTGCTGCTATCAGGACTACCAGAATTTGGCAGAATTGTACAAGAGAGTGGTTTCAGGCTGCCTCAGGACTAAAAGGTATGTGATTCGAGGCCAAATCAAAAGGGATCTTTTTATACTCTCAAAGCTGTTACAAGTTGTCTACTCCAACATGAGGTCCACCTGCCACTGTGGTCTCTTACTTATTATGTTCTTATTTCTAAGTGAATTGTTACATACAATAGCACTAATGTCAATGACACTGAACATTGCGGCTAGCTAGTGGTTTACCACTTTGCCTGGGTGCTTATTTTCTATAATTTCCCTCCTATGAATTAGCATTTATCTTGCTGATAGGGACTATTATCCAGTTGAAATCCATATTCTACTGAAATGGATCACTCAATTAAAACCATAGTGCGATTCTTATTGTGTAGTGAAGTATTTTCCCATCATTTACAGTACACTGAGTACTGTTATAGTTACAGGAGCAGTACAGTATAATAATACACTCTGGAATAATAATTTGCACTTATACAGCGTAAAGGTGGTTAATATTTTTTTAAGAGCGCCACAGGATACACCATCAAACTTGAACTTGTTTCATTCAAATTCTGCTAAATATGATTTGACACATAAATGCGTTTTCAAATAATATTCCCACTAATTGCATCAGCTCTTTTCTGACTAAAGTTAAAGAATCTTTAAAAAAAATGTTCAGACTGAAAACTAAAACCATTCAAACAAAACAATTATTGTTTTGCCTTCCTTTAAAATTGCGTTTTTTAATGAGTGGATTGCAGGATTTCAAAATTATGTTTCACATACTATTGAACTTCCAGTGGCAGCTGTTTTTTTCTCTTGGACACCAAAAAAGGGTAAAGATTCCCACTGATATCAAAGGGAATTGGAACAGACACATGGAGACAATGGAATTTTTTTTTCCTTACAGACTGTCCTGAACTTACAGCTGCCAGGACAGTCTCTAACAGTGCATATATTACTTTAACATTGCACTGTCATAAAAGCTACAACAATCACATAGGTGGTCAATGGGGGAAATATTGACCTTTATGACAGAAAATAAGAGGACTGATAGAGAATAATACACTCGCTGTAGTAAAATAAAGTACTTACACAGTAAACATCAGAGCCATGCTGTGGAACATCCCTACTTGAAACACAATGCAATGAAAAACCTCTGTTGCATCAGCTTTGCACAGAGCCTCATCCCTCAGTCATAAACAAAGTGTAATTTCTTATTTCATAGCTATCCCCAAGAGTTCATTTTTAGCACCTTATTTTAGTCAATTTTATTGATAGTAAAAAAAATCCACATATAGTAACTCCATAGGAGTATAGACACTATCAATAAATTAAACATACATAATATATTTTATCATGTATTTTCTAAAACCTCAGGTTCATCCCTTTAGTTGTAAAAAGTCTGTTTCTCCAACTGAACTATTAACTTAGAACTTTTCAGAGCTAAAAAAAAGCCTGATGATTCCCCTTCTTTCCCTGCCCTATTCCTGTCATGTCTGTGGCTGGTGTTGACTCGGAGCAGGATGGAGATGCTGCAGCTTGGCTGAGGACCAGCCATCGTTCCATTACCAGCTCTTCAAACCACCCAGCTCCCTGTGAACTTTTGCGTCAACTCTTCTTTAATCCACAGAAAGATTAAGACTGTAATCATTCTTTAATGTCAGTGTAGCTGTTGCTTTACGATTGCTACCATCACTACAACATAACTAAATCTTTCACTGGCATCTGGAAGGGAGACTATGAATCATTTAACATGGCACAGTGGAAAGGACTTCAACCATGATCTCAACCGGACTCCTCAGTTTTCACAGTGAGGGCAATCCATTTCCCTGCTACTTTTTTTGTGAGTAGACAGCAGGTCACTCTCTGCACCCTCTCCCTTCATTACAGGATAATCCTTTCCTTCACCTAAATTTCTGGGCAATTAGAGTTTAACTCCAGCACTTTGACCATTTCAAAGAAGCAGTAAGTAGCTTTTAACCATACCTTCCATTAATATATATTGAATCTTAGGTGATGGAAGAGTAATACGATGCAGAACCTCAAAGAGCTGATGCTTCAACTTCTATAAAATTAAAAGCAAATCAAGTGTTTATGAAGAGTATGTGATTAAAATCTATCATTACTAAGGAATTCTTTTCATATCTATGTTTGAACAACTAGACTTAACAAGTACCAAGGTGATCATAAAATTCCGTAAGAGCTTTTATTGAGTTAATAGTAATAAACAAACCTTTTATTTACTTAGTCTGTTAGAGTAAATTGGTTTATTTATATAAACTGTTGAAGGAAAAAAAAATATATAGTAGTAACAGAAAGTAGCAGTAGTATTTTTCAGCTACAAGGTCACTTGTGGACTATATATTCTTAATAAAGCCAGTGAAAATCTTAGGAAAACTTGCAAAAAGAAAACATACAACATTACTACTTAAACTTATTTCAGAACATTTCATATGGTTTCAGCAATAAGATGTGATCATAGAATCATTAAGGTTGGAAAAGACCTCTAAAATCATCGAGTCCAACCGTCAACCCAACACCACCATGCCCACTAAACCATGTCCCTAAGCACCGCATCTACACGTCTTTTAAATACCTTCAGGGATGGGGACTCAACCACTTCCCTGGGCAGCCTGTTCCGATGTTTAACCACTCAATGTGTGCCATGAGAGAACACACAAGAAGTTGAAGGCACTTCCAGATTACTTATCTGTTGTTAAAACCAACAAATTCTGCCTGTTTGTGTTACTACCATAACAAAAAGTCTTGACTGCTAGGGGAAAAAAATACGATCTTACCTCATGTGTAGCTGAAGTGCTAATAATGTGATGCTATTTAACAAGCCCAACAGGGCATTGAATTTCTAGACTGTCTTGCAGATGTTGATATGTGAAAGCTTCAACGTGTCTCTTGTACACCAGAATTTTATCTCATGCTAGTTATGTCATATGTGCAAGTCCAAGGTCAGATTACCATGGTCAAAGCACCAAAATTTAAACCACCAGTTCACTCTATACAAAGCCAAAGCCACACCAAAGGCGGAAGGAATCAGAGGCCAAAGTGACATGGAGAACAGGTCCTCTCTTGAGTTCCCTACACATTGGCACAGGAGTAAGGTAGGATGTAAAAAAACTGCGAGGGGTTGAGTAGTAAAAATGATTTTGCCAATGTTTCACCCACATTGTCAACCTGCTTTTATGCAAGGATGCCACATGCTCAGATCCACCAGAGGACGTACTGAGATGAGCTCTTGCTAATCCACTTACATCAAAGTTAACTTCGCAGGTAAAGGACGAATTCTTTGTTTTCTCATTTTGACAAGCAGTGCTGCCCACCGGTTGGTAGTAATAGTGACCTTCAAAAGAGTATACTTACGAGAGAGGAACAGAAAAAGGATATAAATCCATAGTTTCCCTTTCTTCCACCTGTTTGAGCGGTAGCTTTCTTTTGCCTTCCGTCCACTCCTATCCTTTGGCTCCAGCAGAAGGTATCGTATCTGTTTCCCATTTCATTATCTTGAATCAAAATCTGATGAAGGACGAACAGGGATTTTTACTTGTTCCTACTTCCTGCAGAGCTGAATAAGGACCAGTTGACTAGCCATGAGTTTACAGATACCAGGTCTCAATAATACTCCCCAAAGTGTATGTTGCAGGGACATACACACTTCCTGGTTATCTCCTTGTTCTGTATGGGCACTATGCCACAATGTCTGAGTTGTAAACTTTGCTGAAAATGCTTTACATTCAAACAATCCTTTTTCACTGAAATGAAATAACCTGTCAAGAATCTGGTCTCTACTGTGTTGATCACCATACAAGTTAATCAGAACTTCTTTGCCTGAAGTTTGAAATAACTGCAGAGCTCTCTACCTAAAAGTTACATCTGGAAGTTGTCTGCAGCTAAACCTGAATCATGTTTCGCCCAACCATGCACTCACCACAGACTATCATTTTGAGAGTGGTCAGCTCTTCAAAGTAGTCAAATTGAACCAATAGATTTGGTGAAATAAGGGGGGAAGGTTCAGATATGTAACTTTACATGTTTCCATTTTTCCTTTGCAAAATGACCTTCAATTAAAAATTGATCTAGAGGTTGAAAAAGGACTGAAATTTGGGGATAGAGTGTGGAGAGGGGGTTAGAAGGGTTACCGGACTTGAAAATAAAATGGCTTATTTCCAGTGCACCCATCTGACTTGTAGGTAACTTGCTGTTCCAGACAATACAGTAGATCACAGTTCTAGGATTAATAATAAATTATTAATAAATGTGGTACCAAGGAAGCAGATTTGTTAACATTTTATGTCCAGACAATACAGTGCCAAGAGGGGGGTGGGAGTTTTTCTTTTTAATAATATTTTAATATTTGCCAAAGTTAGTGTAGTTGTAGTTATGAAAATATTTTTAAATATTTTTTTTCTAAAATAGCTTACTTCATCTGGGCATCTATTATCAAAAAACGTCCCTGTATTTCCATCTGCATGAAGAGGGCTTGCCAGCAAAGCTGTACCAGTATAGCTAACTTTTGCTAACTTACTCTAAGTCTGATCCAGGCAGCTAGTAGCAAACTACCTAACATTCATTTCATTCTCAAGAAACTATTTCAACTGTTAAAATAGCATTGTGTGCTTCCCATTATTTTTAAACTGTAGCTGTTTCTGGAAATAAATATGAATTTGAAAATAATTCAGAATGAGTTAGCCAATGTTACCTGAAAATAGGTAGGACAATCTCAGACAGCATTAAGCTGGGGGGCAGGGGGGAAAGGAGTAATACTTCCTCTACTTCTTCCCAGAGGCAAAATTCTGAGAGGCTGAAAAGTCTTCATACCGTAATTCAGTAGGTCAACCCTACAGCCAGAAGAACTACTTATTTTTAATGACGTGTGGCAAATTTTGCCATTTCTCCTGCTGCAAACTGAACAGATTTTCATTTCTCTATGGGTTTTTATTATAGAAATCATTCAAGCAGACAAATATTCACATGAAGGCACAGTACATATGCTTTGTTTTTTTTTCCTCTAACCTTGAAAAAAAATGAATACTACTACTGAAATTAAAAAGTTTAAAAGCTTTACATTTAAATCCACCCAGTATCTGACTTCAATGGGATCTTAGGCCAGTCCATGTACCACAGTTATTTAAAATCCAGTATTTATAGAATACTTTTTAATAGAAAAAATCCAGTGTTGTTTATAACCTCCAAAATAAAGACCTTTTATGCATTTTGCAAAATAATAACCAGTAAATGTATTTTTTAAAAAAGCTTATGAGCTATCGAACAAACGGTCTGCAAAACTTTAGGCAAAATCTGCTCACCTAAAGGAAATTAAGTATTACCCATTTTTTTACCATTGTGTAGAGTCTCCACACTTTTGCACCTGAGCTTACAGGCTTCCCTGCCTGGGCTGGTAGGTTTAAACATCATTCTTGTTATTTTTACAGCACCACACAGAAGAATTAATTTTGATGGTTTTAAGCATACTTTTGCAAAATACGTTTATGGAGAAATGATCACACTAAAGTTGACAATCTGATTACCTAGTTTCAAAACAACATAAATTAAAATGGCTGCACTAGCATACAAAGCCTCTATTACAGAGATTTATAAAGGAAAAGCTGAGCGAACTTTAATTACAGCAGCATTTCCCGTGCCACTGTGTTACTGACAGGTCTATTGCCTCTTGCTCCAAGCTAGGATTATAGCTTTACTCAAGGGCTTTCTGTTTGAGAACCTCCGGCATAAGCTTTCTATGACAAAGTGCATGAGGAAAGCGCCTAGAATTGCACTGTCTAAATCAGCATAGCTCGGTGTTTCTCAAAATGAAAATCTGGCATCCTATGGGAGTCCTGATCTCTTCTAGAGCAAGCTAAGTCCAGCAATGGCATAAGGCAGGATACAGTTCTGAGATACTGGGAATGGGAGCCATAAAACAGCTAGATGAGACTGGTAGTATTGAAAAAACATTAAAGCAACATCATATTTGAGAAATCAACCACTCAAAAATCAGGAAATTCAAGTGTTATGATTACTTCTTCACCATTAGCTCGGACACCTTGCACATAGCCTACTTTCAATGGCATAAATTAGACAATTAAGATAGAAGTCTGGTCTAGGTAGTACTCTGAGTCCAATCTCCAGCTGCTACAAAACATCCTGTCTCCATTAAAGCCCCTGCAGCTTTGCTGATTTAGATCAGCTGAGGATCTGGTGTAATAGTCAATATGTTACTGCAGTCATTAAGTGGCTGAGTTAGAAGGTGCAGAAGCAGGCCAGAGATTTCAAAAGCCTGATTCTTTCTTTTCCTTGCTTATCTCAGAGGTAGTTGGGGAGGGAGGGAAATCAAATTTGTGAATGTTTTAAAAAGGTAAAAGAAAATTTTAAGAGCATCCAGTGCCTAATACTGCTAAGGATGGAACAACAAGCCTTCTTTCCTCATGCTCTTAGTGATAATCATCATAAAGAGTCACTAAAGACTATGAATTTCAAGGAAGAGCTGACACCAAATTGGTCACTGGGAATGCTAAAAGTGAAGTTGAACCTTTATATACCTTTATAGCATAATGAACTCACAACTTACACTGTGCTTTCAGGGATTTCTTCAGACTCAGCCAAGCCTGTTGTGAGACCACAGCTTGATGAGACTGCATGACAGAGGAATAGAGGAAGGCAAATCAGGAAATCATTTCACCTTCTTGACTCAATTCCAGCTGCAGTCCATGCACACATAAATTCTGCTGCCAGACAGCTTTAACTCCAGACATTCCTTTGAGGTCATTAAGGATTTTCATACCTGGAGGACAGCCATACATGCAAACACAACCTGTACCCGTCTTTGCACCTCCCTCTACCAGGAAGGCTCTAGTGAAGCAAGAAATTTTCCCAGCAGAGATGATTCTCCTCTGGGCATGTGCTGCAGAAAGCCAGAATGTAGCTGCAAAATCAAACTCCTTGTCTTTAGCTATATAATATACCAATTTCTACCTCATAGAAGAATTTCAATACACACCTAGCAAAAGCTAAAAAACCCCCATACCTCTGTATGCAAAAACTTAGGTAATTCTGAAACCATCTGTAGTTAATGTGCAAGTACACACCCTATGTCTAGCTGAACAATTGTAAATCTCAGTGTTATTTTTTGTGATATCTTAACAATTAGATGCAAGGACTGGATAGCCAGTTGTGAGAACATCTGGAGAAATATACAATATGTGATTTCCTATGTCACTGACTTTTAAGAGTGTTTATCTAATTGCTGCTTGTCCTTTCAGTGATCTAAACCTCCAGAAGGTGAAAATACATGCTACCCTGAGAAGCTGAAAATATTCTCATTAGCCACCCAGACGTTTTTATCTCATGCCCCAGGGGCAGATCTGCAACAAAGGGTGTTGTTAAAGTAACACAACTTCTGCTTCACTCTGGGTCTAGGTTCTTGAGTTGTTGTAACAAGCTTGTCTGGGTCTACTTATTTATTGTAAAGTTATCACATTTGGACTAAAGTTCTTCACTTTAAACATTCAAACTCATTCCTTCAAACAAGCGCCCTCTCCTTGGAATTCATATAAGTAATAAAGCCTCCTTTCAGACCATCACTTTGGGGACCAACAAATGAAAAAATTCATAGCTGAATATAGCTGTCCATCAAAGGCCACAGCTCCTCCTTGGGCGAGGCAGAGCTTTCTCACTTCTGCATTAGCACCAGGATAGAGTGGGGAAAAAATCAGGCTATTATAGAAATTTATAAAGGAAAAGTGGAGGGCTCTGACAAGGAACTGAATATTGGCTCAAGCCTTGTAAAAATCACATTCTGAGGCTCCTGGACAGTCTTTCGCAGGCTCAGAAGCACAGGGACAACAAATAGTTGAACAATTCCTTTGCTTTTTCTTATCTATTGTATCCAAGAAGAGGATTTCCCTTTCTAATAATGCATGTTTCCTGACCTTGCAATCTGAAATGAATATAATCAAAAGAAAACAATGCTGTGGAGGGGTATCACACTCATGACAATAAAAGCCATGCATCTATAAATAAGATAAATCATCAGAACTAAGCCGTCAAAGTAAGAATGAGAACTTCCCAGTTTTTCTCTTAATTTCTGTTTTTGCCATAAACAGAAATGTCTTGCATGGACCATGCCAAGTTTCCTCACTTATTAAAATGAAACCCCTCTTTGAGAGCAGATCTGATCTAAATAGAGTCCTGATGCTGCAAATGTTCTGGACAGATGGAGTTTGGGGCAAGATGGGAGGAGAACTGGTAAGACTGCTGCCAGCCCACCCAAGTCTCTCACTGGTGCCTCTGCAACAGAGACAAAGGCCATGAAGAATACCACTGTGAAGAGATCAGGTGAAAGGTGAATTAGAAAGACCTTGCTGACTGGTCCTGAATTTTAAAAAGTACTAGTCAAAGCAGCATTTAGTGTTTCCAGTATTAGTATATTTTTGCTTCCCTTGTTCTCTTACTTCATCAGAGCTTCGTTACATCTATTTCCTCCTCCTCTTTCTTCCTTCTCCTCCTCGACAGCTTTGTCCACTCTTACTTTCAGCTCTATCCTTGTTCCTTGTCCTCTCTTTTGTCTTCCCTCACAGGTTATGAATTCTTATCATATTTAGGGAAACTCAAAGCCAACAAAATACTGCCAGGTTTATTCTGCATCCAGTATTCCTATGCAAAGTCCCAGGAAAATCCTCAGCATAAAACAATCAAGTAAAAAATTCATTTCAGGATCCCTGGAAACAAGATATTTAGAAAACTCTTGAGGGTTGGGGGGGGGGGTTGTTTGGTTGGGTTTTTTAAGTTCTATATTTGTGCGCCCAGGCTCTGCTACTACACTGAGTAAAGCAGTTGTTTCTCTGCTGTAGCATTAAGGCCGTATGCATTCACTCAGAACTGCTCATAACCCTGCTCACAATAGTCTGCCTATATCTCGCGTTGCACAGGGATGCTTGTTCTCGTGCATTCTGCCACAGCCGATCACAACTATGCTGCCTCCACACTTCATTTTTTTTGCCGAGATCGAGAGACAAACTGGCAGGTATCTGTCCTCATGTTGCTCAGTAAAGAGCTGAAATTAGCAACGCCGAGAAAGCTGTAATTCAGAACCATCGTTACAAAGATGTTTAAGCCTTGTTGATAGCAGGTGTATGACACCAAAGCAAACAGCTAAAAATGGGATGGCTGTAACTCAGGGGCCCACAGTGACATCTACTGGAATGATTCAGTTTGAAGTACCATTGGAAGAAGTCATTAAAACTCACAGAAGAGCCTTTTTTTCCTTTCAATATCAAAGGCAAGGAAATTGATAATATGAAATCATCTATGATCTTGAAAGATGAGTGCCTGAGTATAAGGCAGGCTACAGAGTATTGAACCTGGCTCACAATGAAAAATGAAACCTAAAACCTTTGGCATGCCCCTCTCCTACCCAACTGTTTTCTTCACACCGAAGCCTAAAAAACAAAGACCCCGAGCACTCTTGCAGTGTAGTCAGAGATAACGTGTACACAAGCTGGCATCTTCTTTTGATTGTTTCATTGAGAGCGCAGCTCCTGATCGGAGTGGGAGAGTTGCCAGGTTTCTAACAGTGTATTAAATCCTTCCAACGTTTCCCAACCACGGATTTTTTTTCCCTTCTTCAAAGCAGAGTGTTAAAATCCTCCAAATCTAAATTGACCAACTTGAGCATACTCCTAGAGCATATCAACCACATTTGAAAACTTGGAACTGCTTTTCAGTAGCAGTGGTAATAGGATTTTAACAATACTAATTCCATTCAGCAGTTCTTCCTCCACGGCCTTTTTCCTAATTTTTTGCTGCTGTTGTTGTTAACTGAAGTGTCTTTCTTTAAAGCTGAAGTGCTTCACAGCATTAACAAGCAACAACTTTGGCACTATGGGGTCCAGCCTTTTCAGGTCACCTTTCTATATGCTGAGGTAAGAGCAGGCACACACAAGCCAGATGCCTTGATCATCCTGCTGGTGAGAGCATGGAGTTCATTTTAGCATATGTATGAGTGTCCAGCCCCAGCGTAGAGACTGTAAGAGGAGGCCTGCTAAGTCAGGATTTTTTTCGAACAGCAGCATCTAAGAGAAAAGAGAAACTGGCAGTCAATAACAAAATCTGGGAAGGAGAACAGAGAAGTCTACGGCTCACCTTGCAGGACTCAGAGCAGCCATGAGGTTGGGCATCTTGAAGCTTCCAGAAGGTGGCAGCAGGAGAGAGAGGGAAAGAAGCTGCAGGAGAAACAGGACTCACCGAAACTGGAGAGGGAAGAAAGCTCTTTGACAATTCCTTGTAAGAAAAGCAGTGACAGGTCTTATGTACCTTTCTGTATCAAAAACTTGCAGAACCACAATGCCTTCCCTCCCTTAAAATTGAACGTGAAATAGGAAAGTCAGCAGAAGTTGACTCATGAATTTTTGAAACCCAAATTACTTATTTAATTTTTAAATTTTAGGTACCCAGTTACAAAGCCTTGACCCATCTACTGCCATGATCATAAATTTGCTCTTTATCTGGGTATGCAAAACCTATCATTACTAGTATACCATTACTTAGGGTACCCTCAGCTCTAAACTGTGTGCCCAATCCATCCACAAATTGCAAGGTAAGACAGCTCCGTAATGCAAAGTAGTGTCAGGACGGAGCTGGGAACCTGCCTGGCCTATCCAGCAGGGAAGGACACAGAAAACGGGCAGCATGGAGAGCCTAACATGGCATGTGACAAGCAGGCTCAGTACTCTGCACTATGAGGACTTTTCTGAAGCTAGGTGTGTAGATAGCTCAGTTGCTTAGACCACCCACATCAATTTACCTAGCCCATCTGAAAAGCTAAGAAAAGACCAAAAGATGGAAAAACACCCCAGAATTACCAGTAGCCTACTGGTTACATCATATACCCATCGTGTGTGAGATCGTATTTCAAATCACAGTTACTGAAGACAAGGATAATTAAATTTATAAAGGGCTTTATCCTACTTTGGAAGCCTGGAGACTTCAACTACATCAAGGTCTAACCAGAAAAACCTATCAGGAGGGAGATGTCACCAGTATGTAGGACATCGTTTGTGGACAGCTGAGTGACAATTCAGAATGCGAGTTACTAAAGGTGGCCAGAGATGACCAAAGGGGCAAAAGTGGTTTAAATCATAGATTCAAAGAAGGCTTAAAAATGCAATTTGGTTATCACAACCTTGAGTACTCTAGATTCAAAACTGAACAGAGACATTATACAGCTATTCAGTTAAAAGACAGGAGCAGGGAGGGAAAAACAAAACAAAACAAAACAAAACAAACCCAGACAGGACTGCTGTCTAGATATTTACATAAACAGACTTGGACCAGGTTTTCTGCTTTAATTTCAACACAGAGATGTCTCATCCATGGAGGATGTGGCCAAAGTTTTCAGACTGTATGAAATTCTAACAAATTCCTATTCATTTGAATATGAGAAGAGTTTTCATTAAATACTAAATCTGCTCCTAATTCATCAGTCTGTTCTGCAATTGCCAATTATAAAAACCCACATATTTTGAGGATAAAAATTTAATGTTTTGACTTTGATGAGACTATTCATGTATTTGAACACATGTTTAAGGGCTTTTCTGGCTGTAGGCCTAACCACAGATCCTTTATTCTGAAGTGTTATTGGAAAAGAAAACAAGCACTAATACCAGTTTTCATTTTTCTCTAAGAAATTCTAATATTTGGCTTTTAGCAGGTGTTTCCCTGGGTTTCTCAGGAAACATTAAAACTTGGTGAACCTGCAAACCTGGTTTTTTTGGACTGGATTTAAAACCTGATCTGTAATAACACAGATAAAAAACATGGGATTTCTATTTGGCAGAATTGGTCAGACTGGATATTTTTATGTTTATGGGAGATCTGGGGAGGAGCTTTGCATATCTGGGAAAAAAAGCATCTGAAATATAACACTCCTAGTATACTGCAGCAACACAGGAAGATTTAGTTAATGTTGAAGGTGATCCAAGACAAACCCTTCTGAATTAATGAAGCAAACTGAGCTATTTCTATTCAAGTGATCTAATACAAAGTTAAATAGGTTTGCTGTTTCTGGAAGAAAAGGGTATTCATTTTTTTTTCAAAATTAAGAAAAACATATTTAAAAATTATAAAAATAAATTGGTCATATTTTTCATTGAAAATTCAATTATGCGGAAGACTCACCAAACATCTCTGACAGACCATCATCAACTTATTTTTATGGGTTTCACTGCTATAATACACCTCAGCTGCTGACACTCTTACCAGATTAAAACATTTTAAAGGCTTGATAACCTTTCTATTAATTTCATCCATGTGTGAGTTGATGTTTATGTGAATAGAATATGTGCTGAATAGAATTCTCATTTGGTTCAAATCTTGGATCCTTAATTCAAAGTTCCTAATTGGTTCAAAATTTTAAGTCCCTAATAAAATAGTCTAACATCCAGAATATGTCCCATTTTCTAATTCTTCTTTTTAATTTTATTCTTGAAAGCTATAGGTATTGGGTTTCTTTTCCAGAACGTACATGATCTGATTGTAAACATTCCCTTGAATGATTTTAAAAAGATTTTACATGAATAAGAATCAATATTTTTCACTAAAAACATCTGGTATGCCTTAAATTCTTATAATTTCTGAAAATTGAGATTAAGCAACCTTTCTCAGTCATTGTTTGATCAATCTAATCAACACATTGTAAATAATGGCCTGATTTTCAATAACATTTTTAAAATTCTATATATTACAGGAATTATTTTACACAGCTGTAAACAATGTTTGAGATGTAAGGGCTTTTGTTTCCTTCAAGCCAAAATGACCAGGATACAATTGCTTCTTCAAGACAATGTAGTAATTTCACTGACAACCTCTATTAACACTGTGGGAAGGGCCATTTTTAAATGGCAAATCCTCAGCCCCTCACTCAGAGGTATCACCAAAACTCAGAGAGGAAAATTATGAAATAGCATGGAATATGAGCAAATTATTACAGAAACACAAATTGCTTATTAAGAAGAGGGAGGCAAAGGCTTCTCTATGATAAAGCACTATTCTGTAAAAATACTAAACAGTCATTCAGTCCAGCTGACAGCTCCAAAGCTTCAAGAGCTTCAAAAATTTCTCAACTAGAAATTTAGTAGTGCCAAAAATGCTTCAAACGGCCTTTTAAGAAGTCATGCCATCTGCTGTGTTAACACTGCAATTTTTGATCACTGGCTGCAGCTCCAACAGTTTATGAAATGGGTGAATTATTTTTCACCCTTTCCACCAGCCCTACAGCACAAACTTATCCTATTATCTTGTCCACCCAGTAATACAGACAAGATATAAGGGACATTCTCTAATTAGACTGCAACATTATTAGCTCATCTGGAAGCCACTTGGCAATAAATCACGCAGGAGAAGGTAATTATTCATCTTTTAATCACTTCCAGCTGTTTGAGTGCTGTTGTCATTCCTTTGCCACACTTCAGACCAGTTCAAGCATTCTCCTAGGACCCCCCTGGCCCTGCCCACTTGCAAGCATTAACACAAGTAGTACAAGGAGGTGCCTCCTCGCTGCTTAATATATACACAGGTTCAAATACCCATTCTAATTTGGAACTATTAGGTAACCAGACCCCTCTATAGAATTAGTGCCTCAAGACGTAGCAGCAATTAATTTCATGCCAGACTGGTGGCAATTCCCTTCCTGATGCCATGCAACAAAGCACCTTCTTGCTGGCCAGGCCAGTGTATTCCATCAAACCTTGGTTATTCAGTGCTAACTGGTAAGTAATTATCAGTCTTCTCTGCTCATGCCCACCTGCAACCAGCTGCTGGCTCACCTCATCAGCCCACAGAAGCACAGGCCATTGCAACAGAGCATTTTTCTCAGCTAGCATGTAGTCAACTGGAGCTTGGCCACAGATCCCTCTGTGACCTGATAAATATTCATGATCTCACAACATTTCAAACTTTTCTCATGTGAATATATGATTATTATGTATTCTGCCAAAAAGTCAGGGAAGGGCATCATCCAGTCTGATTGCCTACTTGGGCGGGACAACCCCAACAAATACCTTCTGCTTTTACTGGTGGTCTAGTGACTGATATGTCCCTTACCTCCAAGCACCCAAATAAGAGAATATTGGGCATCTCCCAGGATCTCTTTGATGTAGCAGTGATGCTTTCAAACCTCATAATTAAAAAGCCACTACAAAGACCTAGGTAGTTATCATCTACTAAAGTTGATGAATGACAAAAGTGTAAAAGTAGGTGATGATACTGTATTACCAAACACATACCTGACATGCAGCAATAATGTAAACCAAAATCAAACCCAGCCTTACGCATTAACACCTTTTTTTGCTAAACCACAAACAACATGGGAACCTTACTGCCTCATAGGGCTAAGTCTCATTGTTTAATGTGACCATGCCCAAATACAAACCAGTCTATTAGCTGTTTAATTAGCAGTAGAACAGGCATAACAAATTAAATGCCAGGCACTAACCACCCCCAGCAACTCAAGGCCTAGTTGTTCACATTGTGCCACAGTGATACTCTTAGCCCAGAAATTCATTCTTTCATTTATAAACTGCTCTCTCAAGTAATTACGTTGGCAAAGTGCAGGGGAATCGATAAATCATGGTGAACAGAGTGGCAGGCACCCCTGCTACTGAAGCTGGTTATTTGATCATCCCAATTATTTTCTGAATGTTGCTGATTTTAATCTGCATTTTACAGGGTAACAGACTGTTCCTCCATCTCTGCCAGGGGAGTAGTGAGGTAGGTTTGAGGTAGATTTATGAAGAAACAATAATCCTCAAGTAAGTTGCAATTTCATCAACTCCCAAACAGCAAATTCCCATTCTATTTAGCATGTGTTTGAAGCACCCTGGTGGGATGGAACTGGTGGAGGCACAGCCAGCTGCTGCCACGTACACAGAAAGATGACTTTGGTTTGTAAGTCATGACACAAAAAGTACATGTAACAGCACAAGACATCTCTTAATCATACAGAGAGCTGTTCCAAAGCCTCCCTCTGCTTAATCGTTTCTTTTCTCTCCTCCTTAGAAGGCACTCATAGCCTCTATACATTTTTTTCCATAGATTTCTATGTCTTCTCACTACACACAGACATTGCTGAAGCCTACAGAAGGAACTAAACACACTCCGGCTATACTATTCCAGAAGATATTCAAAATCAGCTACTTATAAAGCAGTTTATAAAATGCCAGCTGCGGTAAGCTCAGCAATAAATATCACTATCAACATCCTTCAATTTTTCGCCCTCAGACACATCAACTCTGTCTCCTGAAGTGGTTTCTGATTCAAATAGGATCTACAAACCATAAAGAGTCATGCTAACATACTGCAGTCCAAACAGATACAAAGCTTCACAATGATCAAAGATGACAATGCCAATGCTTGCAGAAGATGTTCTTTAAAACACTCTGTTTCTGACACTCAAATTCTTTACATCAACAGCCTTTTTTCCAGCATAAATTGTAAGAACAACATTTTAACGGGTGTCATATGTTTGTAGTACAGTTTGCGTTTCCTGCTTTGTATTGTATTTCACTTCCTCCTGCAAGTACTCCTGCAGGCTTTTCTCTCATGCAGTTTCTTGCTTTGCCTCTAGAACTCAGCGTTATAGAGAAAACTTCAATATGAAGAATATTCTTCAAAACCACAGCCAGTTAATGCTGTGTTTCTCTCTTTTGACAAAAACAACCAAGCCTTTTCAGCATTCTTAGGAAGTAAATGTGCCTGAAACATTTACAAGACTTTCCAGAAAAAAACCCGTGAAGGTTAAAAATTTTAAACCTCTGGCATGCAATAAAGAACATTTCCCATCAAAACAGTACGTTTATACAATATTCACGTATATGTTATCACCACCTCATATGGCACAGTCCTAGTTATACTGAGACTGACAGTAACTTTCGCGGCTTCATGAGAACAAGCTTTTCCTACTAGATTTTAAAGATAGAAGGGCCCAATTAAAATGATCTAGCTGAGCTGCAGAACACCAACACCCATAGAAAGTCATCCAGTCATTTCCATGTCGAGTCAAAATAATTCACAGCTGCACTAGTACATTTATCTGTCAAAAAGTATCCAGTTCCATTTAAAGATTTTGCCCAGGGAGCAATATATCTTACTCCGCTTTTTGTTTCTCTCAGCTAGCTGATCTTTGTATATCTTTGTTTCATAAAGAAATTTCCAGAGTCAGGTATCTTTCCCTCACACAGGAGATTTTAGGCATCAGTAGTTACTTTTTAACTTTCTCTTCGGCATATTAATATTTATATACTGTATTTATAAATTAAAGAAGAAAATCTCAAAAATATGCTGCTTAGTCATTGGGGATGAATAGCATGACTCATAAAGACTTAGATGGTAACAAAGTTAATACGAATCGTGCACTGTACCAAATGTTCCCTTATCCAGGATCTAACAATCCCCAAGATTCTGCTTTCTGTGAAGAACGAAATCACTCAATGTGCCTCATGTAGCTTGGGTTATAAGGCTGTTTTAGTCATGGTGGTTTGGTTAGTTTCCAGGATTGTATACACAGGGCACACTGATGAGCATCAAAGACACCTTTTCATCCATTTTCCAAGCGATTTTCGATGGCACATCATCCTGGGCACCTGTGAGTCACAGTGCAGGTTGCTCACAGCTGAGTGATGATGTACAGAGATTCCCACACAGCTATCACCATGTCAGGAAAAGGTTTGGTTTCACTCAACATACATTTTGAATAAATGGTTTTCTGCATTTCAAACCTTTCAAAATACTTAATTACAGTGCTAGTATTATAAAACCATCCTTTCGGCTAGCATTATTTATCCCTGCACAGCTCATTAACGCTTCCCCCTAGTGGTTTAATTTTGGACAAATGACAGGTCCAATTCTTTCTGCTACTCAGGCAATGCTATAATGGAAGCATAGGATCCCCTTTAGGGTCTGTAGGTCATACCCACTCTAACAAGGGTTCCTGGACTCCCAAGGTATGCTTGTACCACTAAATAAAAAGGCAGCCGAGGAGCAAATCTGAGTACCAGACCTTTGACTATTTGCATTGCTTCATTGTTAGTTCAATTTTAGACCTGTTTTAAAATGCACCAAAGAGCTTTCTAGAGTCTGCTCTCCAGGGAGAAAGCTCTAAGCAGTGTTAACGTAAGCCAGTCAACACCACTCGGCCTTAAAGGCAAGAACTATTGTTTGGCCTTCTTTTATTTAGCAGTAACTAGTCTTTCATTTAGCCATAACTATAGGGACATTCCTGGGTGAGACAGAAGTGCAGAAAACCAGTCCTTCATTTTGCCTCAGTCAAGACTTAAGTTGAACCCAGAAAGAAATCTTTACAAGGTGTGTACATGAACAAAACTTACCAGTTCTGTTCATTTCTGCTAAATGGAGAGAGAGAACTGTGAAACATGTTTGAGAAACCACCTGTGCTGCTTGCAAGGTCTTCATGCTCAAAGGGAAAAGCTGGGGGGAAAAGTGTTTGGATTCAGATGAAGAAAATAAAGGCTCTGAGTGAGTGGGGGTTTGTTTGGTTGTTTGGTTGGTTTTTGAGGGAGGGGGTACAGGGAACACATAACACTTCAAAATCTGACCTGGTTTCTCACAGTTTAAAACATAAAATAGAAGATGAATTACATATCCTGATATTAGCTGCTACAAGCTTTTCATCTAAAGCCTGAAAGGCAAATATAATGAATTTTGTTCATCACCTTAAATTAGCTCCAAGTAGTGAACTAGCTCAATGTAATTCTTACAGTCTCCCTCCCCCCTCACTTTACTTCTTTCTCCCATCTTGAGCACTGTTAAAAAATTAGCTCCAAGTAGTGAACTAGCTCAATGTAATTCTTACAGTCTCCCTCCCCCCTCACTTTACTTCTTTCTCCCATCTTGAGCACTGTGTTAAAAAAAAAGTAACTAAATAGACCAAAGAAATTACCCTAAATGTACAATTCCCAACTGCCAGAGACTTCACATTCACATCACTAATTCAATTGTTTCATACTAACTATTTGCCTATTCTAGAGCTAATTTAAAACGTAATGTTGGTGCCTGAATTTTCATATTTAACAGCAACATTCAGTCAAAGACCCTTTTTTCTTTTTTTTTTTAAAACAGAAAGACTCTGCAGCAGCTGTCAGAAGATCTGTAGTGTCTGAGATCAGTTTCCATGGATATAAATAATTAGCTATATGTTCTCCTCCACCAGCACAGCTTCTTGGCCCAGTATGATTACTTCCCCACTGCCAGCATACATCACAGACAGAAGTACGCCTGGCATTCATTTTAAGGGGAACTCGGACAGAAAGGTTCATTTCGCTATCCTATGCCACTTTTAAATCCTATCTGCTCTCCCTGTTCCTATTTATTGCAAAGCCTTTACTTTTACCATATCTTCCATCTATCCTTGTATTTTTACTGATTTCCACAGCTACAGTTCAAGTTACATAGTTTATCATATCCATTCATAATTCAAGTCAGCAATATCACTAGTGCATAAAACTTAATTTCAGTGGTTATCTACAATGAATGCCAAGTGAAATGAAAAAGGTACATCCATAACTCATTCCCAGAAGCCCCTATCCAGTCTTTCACGCCTCTATTCCAACCATGTCACTTGGTGAGGAAAACTAACGCTTCTTAGCTTCAAACAAATACTAAAGAAGTAGTTCAGCTAGTGATGAAACATTGTTCTAATCCTACATAGTTAGCAAAAGAGAGTGAAACAGACTGAAAAGGCTGATGTCAAAATTACTTTCCACAGAGATTAAAATAGAAAGATTAGAAGACTAAATAGTTTTCTAAAATTTAGAATTTAAAAGAGAGGATGGTGATGAAAATCTTCATATCCTATGTGTGGATGAGAAAGAAAATGAATAGCAGACAATTAATTGGATGGCTTTAATATCATTAGAAAAGGGGGAAACTTCAAAAATGCTGCCCAACTGCAATCTTTGTACTTTTCTTTCTTTCCCTTTATACAAAACTCAAGGAGGAGGTAAAAATATGAAGTTACAAAAATGACAAACAAGATATAAAGAAGGAGGACATCATACTCTAGAAAGAGACACACACAAAAACAGGACATGAAGAATAAAATGAGAATAGGAGACCGTTAATTGTCATAAGATACAGTATTTATGCTCATAAACACCAGGTAGATACTGAATGGTAAACTGGCAGTCATAGATAGGATTTGAAACGTTTTGTCCTTCCATTATTTTATAAGGTGCTGAGAGGAGCAATTTTCCAGGAAGTTTCAGTACTGAACATACTGCTCAATACCAGGACATCAGTGTGGGAAGATATATTTGGACATTCAAGATACAAGGCAGACAGCTTCAAGTCAACATGAACATCAATTGAATTCAATTACTACTAAGTAGAGAAATCCACTGCTGACCTGGTTTCTGAACTTTGCTATCAGCTATAAATCTGTCGATTGTAGAAAAAAAACACAGGTTCTTGAATAACAAAAGCTCCTCAGGGGTGTTTTCAAGCCAGGCATGGCTCTTATTAGTACAAAAAATATCGTGTGGCAATTACATAAAGAAAAATCTTGAGTTTCCTTAGAAATCAATAATTAGCAGTCAAGAACTGAATTCGGTCCCTTTCCTGACAAGGAAAGCAAACAACGTATTTATCAGTCTATTATACCGTAACATTTTATCAAAAATTTTATTTTAGCACAGTAAGGTTTTTGAAGGGGGAGGAGAAGGAAGAGGTTAAATATGATATGAATTTGTGTTGAAAGCCTGGCCCTACTGAACTGGGAAGTTTTGCTACTAAGCTCAACCAGGACAGGATTTCACATATATTTTACATGAAATAATCTTAGTCAAATTTCACCTGCAGCTATTCATGGGTATAATCCAGAGCCCAACTGAAAGACTCTTTCTGGTTTGAGTGGATTTTGGATGAGAATCTGAATAGCATCTTATTTTAGCCTTTTTTTTTTTTTAAACAAAAAACCAAACACAACCAAAAAAACCACAAAGAAGGAAGCAGAAAGGAAATGAGCAATAACTAAAAATCCAGAAATCATAGGCCACTTATTTTATACTGCAATGTCCTTGGTTTATCAGTCAGTACTCAATGTTGCACACCTGGTTTCATTCACTCCCAGAACCCAATAGGAAGAAGGAAGTCTGGATATCTGAACGCAACACCAGACCATGGGGAATGGAAAACCTCAAGTCAAAAGAGACCCAGCTGATTGCTTCCCTGCACACACACTTTAAGTTTATTCTTATTAAGGTTAACTGTAGTATGACTGGTGCTCGGGAATGGGAGTGATGTATTATGTGTGAGAATGGGCCCTTGCAGATTAAAATTGATCTGGGTTTTCATTAAATTAATTGCCCTGATAAGGTCAACCAACTAAGAAAGGGTGATATCACTATCTTTCAAATTAAATTTCTGAAATTTACCTCAGTTGAAATTCCCTGTATGGGAATGGTGAAGGTCACCACACTGATTAAGAGGACAGCTAGTTCGTTTTGGAATCAAAAACCTCTGCAATTATGAGACTTTAAACATAGAAAACAGAAGAGGTTTGAGAAGGCTGAGAGCAGTCCACACTGCATCTGACAATGATGCCAGCACTTAGTGCAGTGATGTAACTTTTGCAGGGTCCAATGAAAGTAGTAGAGCAAAAATCCCACCAATGACTCCCATACTGTCTGTAGAGTTTCTACCAGGTAACACATCATCCCAAGACAGCATCATAAAAAGTACAACATTATACACATGCATATGCCTGAATCCCTTGTTTTTAAAGCTTAAAGATGCATGCTGCATGGTAAAGAGCAAGTTGAAATGGAAATGGGGGGAAAAAGTAAAGTTGCTCCTTAGAGCTGCAGCACTATCCACACCTGATCGTCTACTGTCTGGGAAACCAAGGTCAGAGCATTTCCAAAGAGACATAAATCACGATTGTCCTAAAAAAAACAGTCAAGTGTGTTATACTTCACAAGCACTGAATGAAAATATAGCCCTTACCTCAAAATGTTTATGATCTAAATGATAATTAATTGCTTAAGCCACATTCTTTAGTTCTCCCATTGACCATTATCCAATAAACTTTTAATGCAAGTTGGCATAGGTAAATAGCTGTAACTAAACATCTGCTCACCTGATCCAGGAACAGGCTGATTTGGTCAGGCAGATTCAGGCATCACGATAACATCAAACAGCACACATAGGCTGACCCTATGTTTATGAACTTCAGCTTTCCTGCATACTTGGATATGACCCATGATTTCCATTCACTTCACTTCAAGCAGTCTTCCCTGATGATTCTTTAAAATGAAAGAAAAATAATCAGCCCAATATTTTGAACTGCAAGCAAGTCTAAGAAAAAACTGTTTGCAGCTCCTGCTCAGAGGGAAAAAACGTGAGACAGAGAATGAAATCTATATAATAAATTATTCCACGGAAGCCATGTAATCCTCTGAATTATGCTCATATATTTTGTGGTTTTCATTTTATATGGACATTGACCAGGGAAGCTATTTATACAGGAACATTTTCACACTGTCTGCAATTTGCATGCCATCAGTTTTGCTGCTGACTTTGAAATGGGAAGTAGAATAAGACTGACATCTATGGTGTGCAGATCATGGTGTGTTGGGCAGTCCACAAAAGAATAACTTAGCAGAGTCTCTAAAGCTGTAAAAATATGTTAATTTGTTCCTGGGACTGTGCATACTGAAAATACTGACAGTGCTAGTGCCACCTCAGAGAAAAACAGAGATTTTGAAGTTAGATCATGAGATAAAATTCTCCTCTCCTCACACTACAAGCAAAACCTTGAATTTTTGAAATCATTTATAATCTTGTGGGAAACAATATTGCTTTATTCTTGTTTATAAAAGACAAAAACCCCTCAGTAAACAGAAAAAAAAGAGAAGAAAAAAATTGTTTCTCTCTTTTGAGCTTCTGAGAGCTGAGCCTGCTATATTATACGGCTGTGGAGTAGGAATCAGACTGGTCTTTTTTTTTTTTTTTTTATAAATATTTTTTTTAATAATATAAGAGCCCTTGAACTCTATTTTGAAACTGGGACAGTACTTGTGCCAGCTTCGCTGCCAATGGATTGATTAATTTCTCATTGACACAAATAGCCTGAGTAAGCTAAGGATGGTTGTTCATTTCCTGCTGACAAGTAGGTTTTGAACCCAAAATTTTATTGAGTCTTATCTGGTTTTGGAACAATTCTCGAAGTAAACCTGATAGGATATATTGTGCATCCTAAAACCAAAACCAAAAATTAAATAGCATTATAAAGGAATCTGGCTATCTCTGAATGTTAAAGCATCTTGCTCTCACAATAGAGAGCAAGGATGATTATTTGTACCTTACATCTGAGGCGATAAAAGGCCAGAGAACTTAAGACCAAAGACAGCTAAAATGATACTGCCCAAATGTAATACACAGCAATTCTCTGGCTGGATAGGAAAATAATGAGAAAAAGGAAAAAAAAAATACTGAAAAATTGGCAATAAGTAACATTCTCAATTCCCCCATGTCAGTGAGTGACAGAGCTGCAAATAAGATGCCCAGGCATCCTAACTTGCATGCTAATGCCCAATACTGTCAACTTAGCAAACTTGCAGAAGTATTCTTATCCCTTAATATTGCTAGTTACTGAATATCATTTCAACCCAAACCAATGCATGTAGCTACATGTTATTTCTATATTTAGAAATCTATCAAGAGATAAATAGGAGTCTTGGATAAATTGTCTCCAGTGAATTGTGCAGCATATTAGAAATCCTATGTTGGAAAAGCAGTCTTCTCCCTACATGCAGCCAGTGAGTATAACACATAAACCACCTGAGCCATGGCATGGAAAACATGTAAGGCGTAAAACAAAGGAAAGTGGATACCTCAAATAAAGCATTTTGAACAGGACAGGTACAACGTTTGACATACATACATCATTACAATGCAGATTTCCTTCCTCCAGAAACTGGGGAACAAGGAGGTGAGAAAGACTACAGTCATGAAAGGTTACCAAAAAGCTAATGGATCAGCAGATGGGCATTTTAGTTGAAAGCTCTTGCATCACTGGATTCAAAGCAAGCCTGTTCTGGCCTTGCCTCTCTCATGATTTCACTTAGATGACAAAGTTTTAGTTTTAAACTCCATTGAATACTATGTATATTTTGGGTACTGAACATTTATAATTAAATATATTTATACACTACTGTATTTAAAGAGATGGGGGAAAAAGATCAGAGAACTGAAATAATTTGATTCATGCAATTTAACCTGGATTTTGTATTTCAGGTATCAAATACTCAAAACAGTACTTGCAACCAGTATTTCACAGCCAATCCAGAGAGGAAATGTGTTTGGGTAAAATATATTTTACTAGATTCTCCAAGTTGACAGGCGCAGTAAAATTATATTATAACTGACAAAACATCCATAAATGTGATTGGAATCAAGCTTTTTATATCAAAGCAAAAGACAGGGCAAGAGTCAATTAATAGTTAATTATTACATTTAGCCCAGTGAGTAACTCAGGCAATTTATCTTTCAGTCTTGATGTTGTCTATCTATACACCACTACAGATTTTCAGATGTTTTCTTATTAAATTTGCTGACAAAACAGTTTTTACTGGGCACATTGTCAAAGGTAATCCAAGTTTTTAATGCAATGACTCATAATTTTTTATAATCTAATAACAGTGGCCTGAAATTGAATACAAATCTAAAAATTCACTTTATGATTAAGACTCCACAGCAACATGACATTTGGACACAAGGTGAAACCACACATTATTCATATTCTAAGATGTTTTCTAGTCCAATGAACATATACAAGCAGCTATTATACCAAAACTATTAAAATGTTGCCATTTAACTACAATCCATGTTCGTTAATACATTTGTCTGCTACTTGCTTGGCCTCAATACAGTTTGGTCAATAATTTCCTGAGGAAGCTATTTGGGATATAAAACATCATCTGAGTGGGAAAAAAGTTTTAATCCATACAATACATATATTTTTGTTTAAAAAAAAAACCAAACCACTATTAAAAAACTATATTGGTTTACAGAATTCATACGTTGGGTGTGACATGCTGTAAGGTTTTCTTTTCAACATGTCTCCAGCCTTCCTCCACAGTAAAATCTGAATGCTTCCTTTGTAATTACAACAGTTTTTAACATAAGCCCAACTCTATGAGGATATACACTGCTATATAAATGCACAACTTCTGCCTGTCAATAATATTTTCATAGGAAACCAGTAGTAAGGGGAAAAAAGAGATGGAAAAAAAATGAAGACATCTTTTCAAATTTAATGACTCTAATATATACACTCTAATAAACACACTAATCACAGTTACAAGGGTCCAGATAATTCTGGTCACTTTTTTGACTTTCTTGGAACTAAAAGAGAAAAGCTACAATATTTTCACCTTCCCTTCTTTGAAACAAGAATTAATTTTAGTGTTGATAGTGGAGAGAAAGTTACTTCAGAAACTCTTCAAAGGATATTCTTTTTGCAGAATTTATCAAGTCACATCATACGTAGCATCAGCATAGTTTCCTGATTTCATTTCCAGTCAGAATGCATACTTTTCGTTCAATAAGCTGCAGAAGCAATTAATAATCTTCATCCTTTCTCTTAAACCAGAATATGAAAAATGGCAAGTCTTGAAATAAGTTCTTCTTCTATGGCACCCATTATCTCACAGAAAAAAAACTCCAAAATAAAGCTTAGATGAATTTTCATAGAGCAAGCTGTGAGCATTTACCCAATGTGTAATAGACTCTTATAATACATAATTTTTCCATAGTTCTGATTTTGATTTGCATTCTCAACAGATAAATCATAAAAATCAACACGTTTTGACTCAAACACAAGCTTAATGTCTGAGTGTGCAATTCCAAGAAAACATAAGGAATTTTAAAGAAAGAACTCAGCCAAAATCTACCAGTTTACCTCAGCCAAATATCACACACAATAACCAGAATATCACACACACTACTCATTTTTGCTGAGGTTGCACAGAAACATCTTTCAAGCTATTTGACAGCATGATGCGATTCAAGCAGGTATCATTTAAATATTTACAATATGAGTACTTAGATAAAGTTTCAATCATTTCTGTAAACAATTTCAGGGGGATAAAACTTGGAAACACATGGAAATTACTACAGCACTATGTGTCCATGCTTGCAGAAATACCAAATTTAACATGCAGCATGAATCATTTTTAGCCCTACTAAAAGCTTGAAATAGAAAGAAGCTATCTAGGATTTTTAATCAAAGCAATTTTTTGAGGATGCAGACCACTCCATAAACCAATAAATAAACAGCCTGAATGGACAAAACATCAAAAATCAGGCTGCTTCAGCATAAGCACATGCAGCTTGCTAAAATAATAATGGTTCTAGCAGGACTCAAGTATTCAAACCAAAGGTACCTGTGCAATACTCATATTTGTCCAGGAAAATTATCTTTTCTATAGCCAATTGTTTGACTAACATCAGCATGTCAGATGTACAGTTTCCAACCACGTACTTAGGTCTGCCTGCTTGGCTAAAATGATGTAAAAATCCTCTGATTTCTAGTCTAATATAATCACCTATCTAGCTCAGGAGATGCTGCAGAAAAGCATATAAAGTAATAGAACATAAAAAGCAACAGTTTCAACCAGCCAACTTTAGAGGGGCCAATTCTGATTTGATTTATACCAGTTTAAGTCAGAATCTCATTATATCTACATAATAATCTATCTTCCTGACAAGAAGGCTAGGTGCTTTTGCAGGCCCAGACTGCTCAACAGTTACTGCAATCCTACAAAGAAATGTTAACTTAGCTCTGCTGACTCATTCTAGCATTTGATTTATTTCATCTGGCAATAAGAGGAGACAGAGTGTGTCTGTGAGAGGTGGAATTTGGCTGGGTAGCTGTCAGGTGGGGAATGCTTTTAGTTCGTGGGTTACCTTGTTATTAACCAAAACTCTGTCACCATCCTCCATCTCCTCAGAGCCTTTGCTCCGGTGCTAAAGGCAGGCAGGGAGCATGGAGGTTTGGAAGAGCAGATGAACTCTGAATGGCGCACCTTCCAAACCAATGTACTGTTTGCATTCACACATTAATTATTGTTTATGTTTGCCCCTAATCTGCATATGTATTTTAAATGATCCACCAAAAGTGTGCTCTTACAGTTAAGAGTAATCTTCAATTACTTCCAGCCAGTGTGTAGTCTCGCCTGCCAATTAATTACAGAGTTCAGGAAAAGTATTTACAAATTAGGCAATTGAAAGGCTAAATACAGCAGAGGAGTCGTCCTGATGAGGCAGGAAATAAAAATGCCCTAAGGTAATTTATGACTCTATTCATGTGTCCACAACCAAAGACTGAAGGGTACTAAAACTCAATTGGCAATTTTCCAGGGTGCCAAAATGGTGTTTTATACATAATAGGTCTCCACAACTCGTAAGATTTATAGTGCATTCCAAAATATGAGGCTCTTAATGGCAACAATAGATCAGTCCTTGTTTTACAAGTTACAAATGCTTTTTAAGAGCCTTTTTCCTAACAGTCTTTTGACTTCATAACAGCTGTAATTAATGTTGACAGGAGCTGTGCTCCCTAATTTTTCATGCTTTGTAGCAAGAAAGATGTACCATCAGTGATTTAAAAGTTAGAGAAAAAGAGGAACTTATTGTAGGAAATTACCTGGGTCATTAAGTTCAGTCACCTACAAATACATTTTATAATTGTTCTGATAAACTTCACATGTTCCCTCTTCAGACTGCCCCAACAGTCTGACTGGAATTGCTAGGACTGTTCTTCTAATTTCTAACCTTAAATATATTCATTCCAGTTTATACCCACTTGCTTTTGTGCCAACATTGCCTCCTGAACTAATCAAGTAGGATTTTTTTCAAAAAGACATAATTATATTGTGGAATTGAATGCCACAAGATGCTGGAAGTATAAAGGGATAAATTAGAAAGCGTGGATTTACATAAGAAATATATAAGCTCAAAAACTGATCAGATAAATTAATGGAAGTCCATCAAGGGCTACTAAAATATATATATATATATAAATTCCTGAAGTTCCTGCACTTCAGAGTGAGAATGTAAAGTAGGAAAAAATACAACTTGTCAGTTGTCAGTTCCTACATTATTGCCATAAGCATCCAATACTAGCAAAGAAAAGGCATGGGATAGAAGATAACTCCTGGACTGTCCCTGAAAAATATCTTTCATGTAAATACAAATCAGGCAAAAAGCCCTCATACTAGTCAAAGATTCTGTTCCACTTAATTTTTTTCAGTTTATCTAAATTGCAGAAAAGAAACCCCCTTCACTCTAAGTATTGAAATATGCTGAAGGTCTCCAGTGCAGTCATTGCTAGAATCTGTGATGGAGTATCATTTTTTTTAATAAGAAAATTAAGGATAGCAGTGATTAAACATTTTTTCTCTTTTCTTTCAAGGAATTCTTGAAAAAGCCTCTAGATATTAAATCAGAGCAGCCAAAAACAGGTCCATGATGCAACCGTTCATAAGTGATGCCTTAAATAGCAACCTTTTGATTAGCCTTGGCCATGTAAAAGTTTTCCTTTGGATTAATTGACCTTTTTCAATTACTATACAGAACACTGAATGGGACTTGACAGCACTTGATGTGACAGCAACAATAAGACCAATCTTTGCTTCTGATCCATGCACTCTAAATGTATTGCCATGGAAACATTAATCCCTTTACCCCTTTTATGCTGAGATTCATTCCCTTGAACATGTCCAGATACATAAGGCTGTTGGCCTGTATATTTTAATAGTTGCTGAGGGAGAGACTGGGCAGCTGTAGGAAGAGAGACAGGACGCTTATATAGCCTGGAGCAATTATGTTTATGAAAATCCCCTCACAGCGAACTATGTCTCTTCCTGACTGAAGTAGGCTTTCAATGTTGCCCCTAAACTATGATCAACCATAGATTTTTGACAAGTATCAAAACACATTACCAAATAGAGTTAGCAGGCAGGCAGAATGTCCTGCCAGAAAATTATATCTCCTGGCAGATACACTACAGCAATGTCTTCTTTACAATTCAATGGGAATTTATTCAGGCAACAGGTGCAAAGGCAGTCTCTGAAAAACTGATTCCAGCTCAAATCTCCAAAAAGCAGTACATGTTTCTCCAGAGACCAAGGTAGGTGAATGATTAGGCTATGGCAGGATTAAGGAGTAAAGGCTGTTTTCTCCTCTCAATGAATATGCTTTATTATTTATAAATAATAGGATTTTGGTTGTTGGGTTTTCACAGGAAATAAAATACTAATGGACCACAAGGGCTCTCTAACTGCAGGTTTCAAGCAGCATGTATGCTTTCAGCTGTAGTCTGGAAATGCTACCTCTAATGGTAACACACAAAGACCAAAGTACTGATTGCCTTGAAGTCCTTAGCAGAATTCTTCAAAGCCTAGGAGCTTTACCCCTCCAAGTCACAGAAGGATATTCATCTAGAGCTGAGTGTCAAAGCTATTCCCCTGCCTGAAAAAACAGTTTCATATTCGTAGTTACATATTTGTATTCCAGAACTATCTAAAATATAAAATTACATATTTTAACTAGTACTCAATGTTAGTCTTTGTATAAGAGGTATCATAGTTACTTAATATAATAGAAATTAGGTCAGCTTCAGTTTATTTATAAATGCCTGGTGTTCTCATTTAGATTTTTGAAGGAAAAAATAGTCTTTGTTTACATTAAGTGACCATTTCTGGACTTTAATGTCTACTTAGTATTTTTGCCTCGCAAAGTTTTTTGTAGTATTTATCATCTTGAAAACTCGAGCTTACTGGCCTAATTTATTATATCCCCAGAAAATGCATCTATCCAATTCAGGCTGTTTTGGGGCTGAGCACTCTTCTGTGCTCTGCATCTTATAGATCTTTGGGTTCATGACTGGAACCTAAATCAAAATGCTAAAAAGTAGTCTGCACGTAGGTCTTCCAGCTTACCCAAAAGACATTCCTTTGCATGCATGGTCTCCCTCAATGCCTTACCATAGCATTAAACAGAGAGAAGCACAACCCCTCCTAAATCACTAAAAACATCCCTGCACCAGCAAAGTACTGGCTGGGAGTTTCCCATCAGACTATCTGCACAGCCAGATGCAGAGATCACCACCATCCATAAACTGCAGGCTAAACTCCTCTAGCATTGAAACCCAGGAACTCACAGGTTTAGCTGTTTTCCTTTCAAGTTTAAGGATTAAATGCAGAAGAGGAAGTGCAGTTATTTTAAGAGCTGGTCACGTGAAGTGTATATGTTATATCACAAGATAAAGATACTAAGCAGGATCCACCTGCCATTAAACAGAACAGAAAAGCTCTGTTGTCTTCAGATGAGACTCATTGTTTTGAAATTGAAACCACACATAGAAAACTCTCAAATGTGCTTCAATAACACAAAAGCTTATCTGGAGAATAATGAGGATTTGGGGGTAACATGTCTGGGAAGGTTCTGGAGCAAAGAAGATACAGCAGTTTTCAAGAACAATTAACTACCTTAAGTGAGGAACTTTAATTATGTTTCTGCACTATCTCAATGTCATGAATGAAGTCTTCTTACATATAGAAGTTTTCAGAAGTTAAATGGTTTGTTGTTATAAAACCAAAAAGAAAATTTAAAGATGCAAAAATCTGGAGAACCTTATCAAATTCCACTTCTAAAAGGAAGGAAAATTAAATTAAAATTTACCAAAAAGGAGCAGGTGTTACTCTATGAAGCGACAGTAGAGGAAGTGAGAATTACAACCTGAAAGGAGCTTAGCTCAGAGCCACAATTTTAGGCACTCAACACCTATAATTAAGGGCAGATTTAAAATAAGTTACCTGATGTGTGAAAGCCTAATACATCCCATTGGATGTCTTCCTAGTTAAAACCTAGATTTCGGTATCAAACTCTGAACAAAAGGAACACATGCTTCTGTTTTGGGATGCTGAGCAGTCATTGGTCAGAGACTTTTCAAAAGAATTTTTTTTTTTTTAATATCAGGATACGGAAATAAATTCAACTTCAGTATCCTGCAAAAATAGGACTTTGGTCTGCAAAATATCCCCTAATGGCTTGTTTTAACATCAAAACATTCATATGTCTCATTTCAATGCTATGTTTGAAACTTTTTTTGGTGCTGTATTATTATTGCTATTATAAAGCTGATCCAAAGCAAAATTAAACAAATATTTTTATTAAAAAAACCCACTGTCATTAAAAAAAGACAAAAAGAAGGCCTCGTTTCCTTTCTACTCCAACTATTTAAAAAATGCTATGCCTTCAACCAGATTCAAAAGGAAAGCAACATTTTAGCTCAGAACTTCGATCCTCCACACAGCTCAGTAGATAGCACTCTTGTCTGGATTTCTGCAGATACCAACAGAATGTCACCAAAAATGTACATGTGCGCCAGAATTTGAGAGTCAATAAATATTTTATTGCTGGAAAGAATTGCCCTTGCATCCATAAAGTGTTACTGTAATTAAGTGAAAAATATGTGATTGTTGTGGAGGCCGATTGTTGCCTAGCTTTGCAGAATCTATCATAGCAATTATGCTGCTATGTGTCATCAGTTACAAGTTACTTTAATGACTTGTTTGCTAAACCTCCCTCCTACCTACAAAAGTGCTTTAATTCATTAATTTGCAAAATGCCTTAGCATATAAGCATCAAAGCTGTTTTAAGATCTACAGAAGTGTCATCTACTATAGAAGATAACTGCAAATTAGATTGGGAGTGGGAAAGAGGAGGGAAAAATTATAATGGGTGTTTATATACAGCTGTACAGAAAAGCAGAGTATTGAGTCAGAAAGGTACATTTAGACTAATGTAGGCTTTCTTTCAATTAAGTGCACTAAGTAGGATTAACTCACTGTTAGATTTTGACTTGGCACTTGGGCTTATTTATGGGGACAGTAGTTTGGGTTGCATCAGGGAAACCTAATGTCTGCCACTGGGAGACCATATATTCCACCCCACTCAAACCTGTCAGGCAACAGTAGGTGAGCTCTTTTCTGAAGCAGCATGTCTAAAAATATCATAGTGAAGTGAAATCGCTCCCCTCAGAGACACTCAGCTGCAGAGAAACCCACCTCCCTGAGGTTTTGGGGAAGCACAATAGCATGAAGATATAAATGAGTCCTGGTGAATGAGATCAGCCACAAGACAGAGCACACTATTTCAGCAGTAGATATTATCACCTCTGGAAGAAATAAAAGAGCTGGATAGCCTACAGATCTTTATATTTCCGAGAGCTTCAAATCAGGGTCAGTCAGAACAAGGAGAACTGCCTGAATAAAAGACACTGTTCTCCCAGAAAAGCACAAAGACAAAACTCCAAACTGGTAATAGAGCAAAGAAGAAAGAATTGATGCTCCCACACTGTCTTCAACCTCTGAGAAATATATTCTTTCTACTTATTATTTTTTTATATAAAGAGATTTATTCTCATTCCCTCTTATGTAAGTAATCTCCTATTTAGGGAATTATCACTAGTGAGAATGATCAGTGCTGGAATTTAAGGAATTTGGCTTCTAATGACTTTTAGTAGGTCCTGCATTTAATTATTTTTTAAATCCTTCTTAGTAGGGAGAACTGGATTAAAATCAGATTGAAGAGCAATAACTTGGGAAGTGAGTGACCATGCCAGCCTCACCATGTGAACATGATATACAGTGTCAAGCAACCATAGGCAGTAGCTATGTTGGAAGGAATTAAACTTCAAAAGGGAATTTCACATTGCCCAAGGTGCTACAGGACATAATGCTGCACTATGATACCACTGATTCACACAGATGTGCACATGAATACAATAGCCTCAGAGATGGAAAAAATTACAGCTAAGTTAGACAAGGCAGCATCAATGTGTTTATTTTAAAAAATTATTCTTGTTACTTAACTATTTTCCCACCTTGATCACCAGTACATGCCTACTACTAAGCTTAACAATTTATCAGATACAGCACATTGATGATTTTTCTAAGTCTTAAAACAGGCTGAATCAAAAGTGGAGGAGGGCACTCAAGGGAATTCCTGGATGACTGATTTTTCAACCAAATTCTACCCTTCCTTAAGCAGTTATGTTGCCTGAGAATCTACCTGAAGGTGGGGATTATTTCATTGTGGAATCTGAACATCATGCAAATATTAATAGGCAATGGAAGACCTGGAATTAGAATGGAAATAATTTTGTAGCCCCAGCTATAGGGTTCTGATCAGCTCCCTCAATAATTACAGAGATTAAAGAGAGAGCAGTTTAAACAGAGACCAGGTAGAATCATTAGTGTCATTGCACGACCTCCACAGAACAGCTTTGTCTAACAAAGAAAGGTAGACCTGCGTGCTTAGAAGAAAAACCTGTTCGTGCCATTCTGAATCTTCACCAGCAACAGTAAAATAAATCTGCCTCCGCACAGAGGGAGAGGGGAAAGGAAACTTCTGATGGAGCAGACTAATAAACTCTACCAGCTTGCCTTCATCATTTGGGTTTTCTTGAAGAGGGGCCTTTCCAAAGAAAAAGACATATTGCAGGTACTGAACAACATACTGTACTCAGTTACGGCTTTGTGATGCCATCAGACAGGTTTTAAACATTAGCAGGGACTGTAATTTTCCTTGCAATGCCCACAAAAATGTGTATTTTCAGGGAAAAAAATAGACAGAAAGACACATTTGACACTGAAGACAGAGAGCCTGTGCCTAATGGGCTGGAGAAAACATCTAAAAGCAGTTCATCTCTCTGAACTCCCTGAATGACCCCTGTAATGCAGCTGTGGCTAGCAAGACATATTTGCTACAAAATGGGCAAGGGACAATTGTGTGAAGGACAGTTAAAACTTGCACACTCGGTCAGTTTGTCAAAATATTTTGAGGCAAGACATCAGCTTGCCTCCTAATTCATCTGAATAGCCTCATACAGCCACCTTCAGTACTGTTAATGTATTAAGCTAAATTCTGGCAACCAGTTTAAAGCTAAACATGAAGTGCTAGCAAATAGAGCTCTAAATGAGACATATTATTTTCTGTGTTCAGAGTATATGTGCAAAACAGAACAGTGTAACCCTATAGTTACTGCCAATGCATTACCAAGCCTTATGACCTTATGAAGGCTGTCATTCCTACAACCCTGAACAGCATCACACACCCGATCTCCTTACACCACAGCAGCATTAACCAGGAAGAGTGAGCAGTGGTAACCCTCTAGACAGCCATATCGAGACATTGTGACTATGACAAGCTTAGGACAGATGCACTGTCAGACATTTCCTCTTTATTGCTAGGCACTGCTTTGAAAATAGTACTGGCTCTCCAAAACAGAAGAGCTGACCAACTGACAGAGGGAGTATTTTGTTTCACCGAAACTCCAGAAGTCCTTTGCTTTCCAGGTTGGTGCCCCACAATGTGGAGCACACAAAACCTAAGTACAAATTCAGCTTAGTAGAGTAGCAATGAATGCTGAGATACTTACCCTAGCAAGTTTCGTATCGAAAGACCTGGCAGTGCTACTTCACACCTAGAGTGCTACCCAAACCAATGCAAAAAACAAAACAAAGAAAAACAAAACAAGGCAAACAATGCAGCATGGACAATTCTTCTATGAATGTTGTTGCTTTTCATTCCATGTGGATACACAAAACACTCAAGTTTTAGGGTAGGCATGTCCCTGTTCAGGAAGAAAAAGGGCCAAAACCACAGCCAGAAGATGAGATTGTCCACTGTCTGCCGTCAGGTGTGCTGAATACACCAGCCTCCCTGGTAGTGAGAGACAGCAGCAGTGGGAAGTGTGGAAACAAACAGCTTTGTTTTTCTTTCTACTGAGAGGAGAAAGTTGCAATTAAGTTGGTGAAACAACTAAATGAAAGGGTGTATGAAATCTAGAAGGGGAGGGAAAGTGAGGTGCAAGGTTTTTTGTTACATTGTTTACAAAACCCAGCACTGGTAAGCTCTGAGAAGGGGCAGTGAAACAGTGACATTTTCCCACTCTGCAGTCCAGGACTGTATTTACTGCTACCGGCTGTGTGGAGCAAACAGAAGACTGCATCTCCCTCTGGCACATGCTTCCTCAGCAGCAGCATTCTCAGTTGTCCCTTCTCCCTCAGTAGCATTTCAGGTAGAACTGAAGGAGTGAAACGACAGACTCAGCTTGGGACCACATCTGACTTGCTGAGCCTCTTCTACCGGCTATGATTCACAAGTCAGGAAACTGATTGACTGTTGTGTGCCAGGCTGTTCACAAAGCTGGTAGGAAGAACTTGGTGGGTTGGCCTTAGGCTCACAGAGCTAGGCTAAAATAAATTAACAAATCCTAGGCTAAAATAATTTAGCAATTATTTTCTGATAACAGAAACAATTTCCATCCACCTGAAGCCCCACAAAATTCTCACATTTCCCAGATGGAAGCATATTTTAAGGGGAAATTATCTCCAGGAAGAGGACTAGGTGTTTTGCTATTCCCTAGAGTAAATGGCTGTAATAATTATGAAGATCCCAGCAAAATAGGAATAAGGATATTGCATCCATCTCCCCATAGCAAGCACTCAACAGTAAGAAAGGTCATCACTGACCTTAATATTGCAGTTCAGAATACACACGAAAATCTAGAAATCCCTGTTGAACTTACTGCCAGCCGCACACGCACAGAGCCCTTGGAAAAGCAGGTCCATGTCTCTGTTAAGGTCAGCTCTGCCAGCAGTCTCCTCTCCCAGGGCTGGAGAAACTCCCAGCAGTCCCCCAATAAATATCCCACAATGAAACAGGAGAGAAGGTCGGCATTTTAGCTGTCCTGTTGTGATTTTCCTCAGCATTCTGTTCACTCAGCAATAAAGGGCAACCTTAAAATTGCAGATCAGAGCTATATACCAACTCTGCTTGGCTCCACCATAGAAAGAAACTCCTGAACTACATCCCTCCATGGGCTCTCTGGCTGAGGACACCAGAACAACTGCTCTGCATTGAAACTTTGGCTGAAAAATGTTAAGAATTGTAACTTAGCAGCTGCAGACTGCTGTAGTGAAGTTGCATGAAAGGCAACTCATTCTTCCTTTTTCTTAACTGTATTTCTAAGCAGGTCCCACTGCTCTAACCTTTTGGGGGGGATTATAGAGATTTCCCTGGCATTGACGAATGAAACTCTGCCACATATTTTAATACCTGGGATTAGTTTTAGGATCAGGGTTAAATCTTTACCCTTCATAGCCTAAGAGATAAGAAATCTTTGAAGACATATCAATAAGATCACTGTTTTTTTTCTTTATGCTAAGCCTCTTTTTGTGTCAGTGGACTTTAAGAGTTATGAAGTATCATAATATCTGTTGCAATATATGTATGTGGAAACACTCAGGTCAATTCTATTTCAATCTGTTCTAATTCTGATTTTAAAATAATAACATCCCCTCTTACTTAACAGCCAACTCATTCCTGAAATGCATTTAATTTTGAGGTTCAAAGTAATGTTGTTCAGGTAAAAAAAGTGATAATTTTAACCAAAAGCAAACAAAGTAGATAGCAGGAAAAAAGAAACTCTTGCCTTTCTTATACAAGAGTAAAACAGCAGAACTTCACAAACAACTAAGGCAGAGAGAAAGCACCAAAGTCTTTACTATCACTTGTTTTGAAAGTAGAGCAATGCCCCCCCAACACCCTTCAAATCCTAGCATTCACCATTGAACTCAACCCCGAAATGTATTTCCTGCTGCAATGGGTGGAGGAGCTGAAGGACAACAGATAAATCCATGTGCTGTGACATATTCACTTATCTTGAATCAATAGTCAAGAAATCAGCAGTACTGAGCTCTCACCTATGTGTAATAGCAGAGATGAGGTGGACACACAACTTGCATCCACAGGGGTGCTATACGTCAACCATTTACAGCTGGGGAGTGGAGAGAGAAGAAATTAAGGGGTTTTATGCAATACTGTGATAATTCTATATGATTTTCCTTTTTATCCCTTCTCTTTCTGCTGTTAGCAATATCAGTATCACTAACAAATTCATGGGCATTTTATGAATACTAATCAAGGTGGAGAACATGCCTATTTGATGTAGATAGTTGATTTTACTGCAGCAAATTTTCTGCAGGGCAAATGGAAACACAGGAAAGATGGTCACCGTGAGAAACAGGGCAGACCAGTGGAGGGAGCCCCCACTGCTACTGAGGGAAGGTGCATTGCCAGCACTAGCTTTGCCACTGGCCAGCTGCCTGACTTTGCCCTCTGTGTCTATAAAATGGAGATAAAGGTGTTTACTGCAATTTAAAACAATTTGGGATGCAAAGCCTGTATAAAATCTAATTCTTGCAGTTTTGCATCACTACTAACAAGTGCACTGTCTCCAGCTCTCTGGGAAAGAAGGAAAAAGGAAATAGCAAAATAATGGTTCCCCACTCTAGTTAGAAAATCATGCCACATCTCTGGGCCCTGAACACCCTACTCATCTCTGCTTGTCGTTCTATGACTACCAAATTCTATTTAATATTTCATTAATGACTTGGGTGATGGACTAGAGTGTATACTTGTAAAATCAGCACAAGGAGAGGGGGTGCAAGCAGGCTGAGGGACAGGATCAGAATCCAAAATGAACCTGATAAATTAGAAAGAGTTTTAAATCAACAGGATGCTGTTCAGTAAAGACAAGCTCAAAGTGCTACACAGAGTAAAGAGAAATCGAAAACAGAAATACAAATTGGGAAGTAACTGGTGATGCAGCCATGCAACAGAAAAAGATGAGACCTAAGTTTGTAACACAAAGAGGATACGCATCCACCACATGACAGTGCAGGCAAAACAACAAGCTTCAACTCTGAGTACATTAATGCCGTGTCACACACCACCTAAGAGTTATTTCTTCCTCACTCAGGTGAGGCCTTGATACATAGCCAGTTTTGCATGGAGTGCTTAAAATACCAAGCAGACCAATTTGACAGAATCCAGAGGAAAACAAGGGGACTAATCATAGGAAAAAAATGCCAAGAACTATGAGAAAAGATTGAGTTGATAGCAAACACAAAGGTTTTCTATGAGAGGAAGGAAAGATGCAGCTTATTTGGAGTAGGGTTAGAGATTATGATGATTCTAATCATCAGAATGGTGAAACGTGGAAATTGGCTGAGTAGGGCTGTTGTGGCAGCTCCTTAATTGGAAGCTTTTAAGGGAAAAGTCAGTTAAGGATAACGTAGGTACACTTGTCTGGGCATATCTAAAACACGGTTTGATGACCTATGGCGGTCCCTTTCTGCCCTGCCTAAGTCCTAAACTGGAAAATTCACTTTTCTATCATGTACTGAAAATTTTGTGCTTTCATTTTATTTTGGGATTATTTCAACTTTTGAGAAATACCATTTATTTAGAGCAGAAAAAGCAACAAAAATGGGGACTGAGCATATTAAAGCAAACATAGGTTGAATCTTTACATAATACTGAGACAGTGATCAAAGAAAATGTAACAGCAAAATAAGCAGGCAAGGAGAAGCTACATAAACCTAGAACGTACAAATCAATGCCAACACAGCCTGCTAAGTAGGACCTGGTAGATTACACTGGCACACACAGGAGGACTCTGGTCCGTTTGGTGTTTGTTCATTCTTTCCCTCACTTTTGCCCTCAGGGCAGAAAGCATTCAGCCCTTGAATTTCAAGTGACAGTGTATGCCAGCCCCTTTTCTGATTGCTGCTTCTTTGTTTAAATTACAAGCTCTTAGCAGCAAGCACCTTGTTTCATATTATACTACAAAACGCCCACCACTGTGCTGATGTTCGAACAAAGACAGACGAGACAATGCCATTTCAAAAGGCTGATTAAGAAAAGCCATTACTCATCCCCAGGGTCTCATGCAATTCCCTTCGGGAAGATAAATAGTACTACAATTATAGGCCTTTGCAAATAAGGCACTGAGACTAATTTCCATAGGAGGAAAGATATACATTTAAGTTATAACTGCTTTTATTCTTGTGTGAGCTTCCAGACAGAATTTAGCTGCAGCATCACAAAGCAAAAAAAAAAAAGGTAAGGTATTGTTTAAGTCATATTAGAACGTACGGCAGCTATAAATTGCTGAAGATAGACTTTTGTCAGTAACCACCATGTGATAACAGAGTACATAGTTAATGAAGTAGTCGACAAGCCAGTAAGTTTGTTGAGTGATGTGGAACTGTCTGGCCTAACTAACCTTTCTTTATTACATGAATCCTCCAAGCTATAGTAGCACCTTGAACAAGCCTGCCTGAAACAGGCTAAAACAAAGGCTCGCATTGAAAGGAAACCAGACAAAACACACAGTTCATGAGTTTCTAAAGACTCATGAGGACATGAATCCCCTTAAAGATTTACTGGTATTACTGGAAGTTAAACACGTGCATCCAGAGGAGAAAAGGACTTTGGGTGTATAATCTGCAAAAGTAATGGATGTTCAAAAAGACAAATAGATGAACACTGTTTGCTAAAGGGAGAAAGGGAAAGTTCTTTCATGTTTTTGCTATTGAAGCACTCTGCCTTCTGGTTTCAAGAATAAGGCCCATCTGGATTTTTGAGTATTTCACAAGTGTCAGACAAATATGTACTGTAAATAAAAGCTCCATTTTAAGTGACCCCACAGTATGTTTTACTTTGTGTTCTTAAAATTGCATTGGGGAAGAAAGTTTGCATGGTAAGTACGTTTTCTTCAAACAGCTAATTTTTTTTCTCTTCCTATGGCTTAAAGATGTAACCGTATATAAGAATTCTCATAGGCACCACATATAGCAGTGCGACTACTGTGACAGCCTTCACATACTGCATGACATGCTTGACCTCAGTTCTTCTGACAAGCTCATAGAACATATCAATACATCACATAGAAAAACTTTTCAGTCCAAACAGTCCTAGCACCCTTCCCATCCCAACCTGGGAACTGGGCAATGGACTCTATTCCCAACTACAGCAAAGGGACTACTCTGAAAGGCTCTCTAAAGAACAACAGCAAACATCGGATGGGAGGGACTTCATGAGGGACGTCAGGCTGAATTCCTGCATTCTGATGGGAGAAAAGCAGTGATTCCCATCTCTTCGGTGGGATTCAAAAGATTATTGTAGAAAATCTCATTTTTTAAGACACAGCTCTCCAGTTGTGGATCGCTTTATTTAAAAAACAAGACAAATGCCACCAAAAGACTGATATGCCTGACTTTGCCAACACCTTCAGAAACAGAAATCACAGCTGACAGCCAAGACACTTTCCATATTAAGATATATAAAAAGAAATTAGAATTCATTGGGGGGAGTTCTTTCCTAAACAGTTAAATCTCAACTAACAATTCCTCCTGCATTTTAAAAGACTTATCTGAAGAGTTAGAAAAGCCTGTTGGCTACTTGGTTGCTCAACCAGAAATGTCAAAATATACCTCTTCAGACTTAAGTTCCTCTTACTTAGCGGAAAAAAAAATTCAAAAACTAACTACAATTCTAGTATGCCTTATACTGTCAAAGACCAACAAGACCCAGAAATATAGATTCCCTGATGTCAGAAAATATGTGGAAAGCTGTTACAACAGATGGGTTATTATAAAGATTCCTTTTAAAAAGAAGAAAAAAAAAATGTTAGCCACTCTCAAGCACACACCTCATCTTGGTGTTCATCTAACCAAATGTAATTTCTACTTTTTTTCTTTTTCCCTGAAAAGAAATAAAGGTCTCAGAGTATCTTTAATGTGGGGTCCCTTTAAGCCTGCTAAGCTGAAATGGCAGAACATCCATGCTGCAGAAAATTAATTAATTGTGTAAACTGCCAGCATGTGGAGCAGGTGGCTGGACTTCTCCTAACAGAACAGCATAAAGCCTGTGTTTGGATTTACTTCCATAAAATATTACAAAATGTAGAGACTGAAAAACAACAGAACAGCATGGATCTGCTCCATCCAGCACTGATTTCTCCAGACATGTTAAGCAGCCAGGAAGGAGGTTCCGGGGGGGGAGGACTTAAGTTGTTTTTTCTAATAGCAAACATGGAAAATTTTGTTAATGTTCAGGAAGAGGATCTCCCACAAAGTAAAAATTGTATTTTCCTACCCATCAGGCTCATTTCAGGATTGTAGATTTGAATGACAAAAGGGACACACAGCTGCTACTTTTTATTCTGATGAGGTTTGTGAAGTAAGCACAGCCAAGAGAGAATGAAGCCCATCCCCAACACCATTGCTAAGAAAGGCTTATTTGTTCTCTTCTGTATGGAAATCCACTGAGCTGTTTGGAGGTAGGAAAACCTTGACTATTTTCCCTGGTTAACTCTGGGATTTTGGTAGGTTTTACAGTCAGATGAAACAAAAAGAGCATTTAATATCCAAATTTACAACTCCTTCAAGCTACACTGTGTCTCTCAGCAGTCATTCCATGCCTGCCTGTCTGCTACTTGGTTCTCAGGTGACAGTGTCATGGACCGCTGCACCACCAAAAATCTTGTTATGGGAGGGGTGGAAGGATTAAGTTTTTTCTAGGTTCCCCGTTGTCCTTGAAGACATCTCTCAAACTGCTTTCCTCTCTGATACCTGCTGTGGCCTCTGTACACAAATTTTTTCTGTCATACTCAGCCTGCCGTTACACGTGCAGGCTATTTATCTTGAGATACTTGGGGGTATGAATCTCAACAGCACCATCAGTATGTTTCAGCGCAGTAAGTCTACTAACATGTAAAGAAAAACAAAGGGAGAAACAGTGCTGGAATTTAGGTTGCCAGAATAATTTTACAGGCATGTCAATTGGGAGAAAATATGGACGCCCTCAAAATTAGTTTTAAACTCCATAATGTACTTTCTACAAAAAATTTCCTTTTGACAGATGTGGACTTCCAGGCTTATTTGCCTGTACTCTGCATATTTAAAAGTTAATATTAATATGAACATTTAATGTAACTTTGATTTTTCTTAGTAATGCTCTCTATAACAAGGAGTTAGTCCCGAAGTACCTTATTCACCGCATGGCTCAAGTGAACTAGCTTGTTCAGAGCCATCCAGGTGTTAGCAAATACAACATAGAGATGTCTTAACTCTTTTTGTGGATCTAACTCAATGATAATTTATTGACAAAGATACCAAGTATATATTTTGCATCCCATATAGTAATAATGTATGAGAATCTTTCTACTAAAAAAAAGTCTGAAATATTCTTTAACTTATATAAAGTAATTCATATGTTGATTGCATACTATTTTGGTAAAACAAGTGTTTCCTTGGTTTTCAGGCATCCCAGTCCTTTCCTAAGTTTCAGGTTAAAAACTAATTGAAGTTTCTTTTTGATACCTGCAGATAGATATGCCATACAGCAATTCAAGACAAATAGTGAGGAATATTTAATTAGTTGAAGCTACAGGAGGAGTTTCAGGTAGGCAGAATGTAATTACCCAAACTAGAACTTACTCCCAAAATTATGATTAATTCCTGCAGAAAATAGCAGGGAGTTTAAAGACAATAAATCACCGGAATCTGAACTTTATATCACATCTGAAAGATGGTACCTCCTGTATTTCCTGGATTTGATGGATGGACCACTCAGTGGATAAGGAATTGGCTGGATGGTCACACTCAAAGAGTTGCGGTCAATGGCTCAATGTCCAAGTGGAGACCAGTGACGAGTGGCGTTACTCAGGGGCCAGTATTGGGACCGGCGCTGTTTGACATCTTTGTTGGCAACATGGACAGTGGGATTGAGTGCGCCCTCAGCAAGTTTGCTGACAACACCAAGCTGTGTGGTGCGGTCGACACACTGGAGGGAAGGGATGCCATCCAGAGGACCTTGACAGGCTTGAGAGGTGGGCCCCTGCAAACCTCATGAAGTTCAACAAGGTCAAGTGCAAGGTCCTGCACAGGGGTCGGAGCAATCCCAAGCACAAATACAGGCTGGGCGGAGAATGGATTGAGAGCAGCCCTGAGGAGAAGGACTTGGGTTTGCTGGTAGATGAGAAGCTCAACATGACCCGGCAATGTGCGCTTGCAGCCCAGAAAGCCAACCGTATTCTGGGCTGCATCAAAAGAAGCGTGGCCAGCAGGTCGAAGGAGGTGATTCTCCCCCTCTACTCTGCTCTGGTGAGACCCCACCTGGAGTACTGCATCCAGCTCTGGGGACCCCAACATAAGAAGGACATGGACCTGTTGGAGCGAGTCCAGAAGAGGGCCATGAAGGTGACCAGAGGGCTGGAGCAACTCTCCTATGAAGACAGGCTCAGAGTTGAGGTTGTTCATCCTGGAGAAGAGAAGGCTCCAGGGAGACCTTATAGCAGCCTTCCAGTACCTGAAGGGGGCCTACAGGAAAGCTGGAGAGGGACTTTTTACAAGGCCATGTGGTGATAGGACAAGGGGTAATGGCTTTAAACTGAAAGAGGGTAGATTTAGATTAGGTATGAGGAAGAAATTCTTCACTCTGAGGGTGGTGAGGCACTGGAACAGGTTGCCCAGAGAAGTTGTGGGTGCCCCATCCCTGGAAGTGTTCAAGGCCAGGTTGGGTGGGGCTTTGAGCAACCTGGTCTAGTGGAAGGTGTCCCTGACCATGGCAGGGAGGGTGGACCTAGATGATCTTTAAGGTCGCTTCCAAGCCAAACCATTCTATGATTCTATGATTTTGTTTCTTCCAGCAAATTAAGAGACCATTTGGGTCAATGGATGTGTATGCATACAGACATGTGCACATGTGCACACAAAGGGAGAAGAAAGGAAGGGGTATTCTTACCTACTTCAGAATAAAGGATCACCACTAAAAAACAGCTGATATCACTTGTGATTTTCCCCAGAGTCTCAATGAATTTTTAAATTAGCATGACTTTTTCTTAATTCTAACAAATTATGTTTGAAACCAAAAAGCCACATAGAAACCTTCCTATTATTAATTTGGAAGAAAATGCAATCCTCATCCATCTCAAGTTATACCTACCACATTTTTATCTTACAGTGACATACGTTTCTATATCCTTTCAAGCCCTAATGAACAAGAATACTATTTACTAATTTCTTAAAATATTTATTTTCCTGATAAATACCAATAACCCCAAGATTCCTCTTTAAACACTCACAATCCTCTCTCATATATATCATTAACACTAATGAAAAAATATCAGATCAGACAGATATCAGATCAGATTCTGTATATCCCAAGATCGACTACATTTAGCCTTTCAGTTGAGTCAAAACACAGCTTTACATACCTTCTCACTTTATGCAACCACATGCCCAAGTCCTCTGGTAGGAATCAACAGCAATGTGCTGTGACACAATCCCAAACGTAAATGATCCATTGTAAGGGTTGGGCAGTCTTGCCACTGAGGACAGAGTTGAGGAGCCCTTGTGATTACTGGGACTGAAATGGTATTTCAAGGAAAACCCTGCAGGGAAGGTTTGGGAATTTTGTGTGCCAGTTAAACAAGAGAGAACATGCACTGGATCTGGTAAATTTGGGTGTTTTATGGATTCTGTTAGGCAGCAGGACATCATTACACTTAATTTGGTAGCTTCCTCTGCTTATGCATTTTAGGTTGAATGTCACAAGAACTACATTAAATTTAATCAAGCAAAACTGATCATATATATATATTAAGAGACTGGCTTCTGCCAAAACATTTTCAGTGCTCTACTCCATGCAATGAGGATGAGCTGCAATCAACATCTTAGGAGAAAACAAATCATGAGCCTAAAAACGCCTTCATTTTACCAAGTACTGTGCCATAAATTTTCTATTTTGTGATAGTGTTTCTTGCTTGCACTAATGCAGTATTTAGAATAAACTTAATTTTGCATGTCAGCAAGTCTGCTGTTAACTTTGTTATATGCTTATTGGAGTTTTAATTTTTCAATACATTAATTAATACATTTGTATTCTAATTGATAATTTTCATTATACTCTCATGAGCAGCAAAGTCTCTCAGCTTTCAAATATTTCAAAATCACTTGAGCTGTTACATTTCTTTTGAGGTAGCTAAACTCTACTGAGCTATGTACTGTCTACTAAGGGCCCTGCAGGCATGTCATGGTAAAGGGGTTTTGATGCTCAGCTAAATAATTAGAAGGTAAAAGCCAAATTGAAATTAACTTCAGTTCAGTCAGCCTTTATCATTCTGCAGTTATATCTAGAAAGTTGTCAGATGCTGATTAACCAGGGCTGTTCAGAACTGTTTTGATGAGGTAGTCAGAACTTGGGGAGTGCTAAAAAAGTAAATAGATTATTTTGTGAAGAGAAGTAAAAAAAAAAAAAGAATAAAAACTGCTAATATGACAGTTTGGGACATATATCTTCTGGAATTAATGAGCAGTATCACCAGCATTTTATTTAGATTATGAAAATTAAATAATAAGTCAGTCTGTCAACAGCAATGAGATAAAACCAGAAAGTATTTAGCTTCTTACAGCAGAACCATACACGGGCACATTAAAAGCTTGAGCTTGTTAATAGCCTGGTTTTTTCTGTACCTGTAATAAAGACAGACAGATAATTCATCTCTGATGTACCTGCAAAATTTCCTTAATCGGTTAAAGCCAAGTGGATGAATAAAGCAATTTAGACAGCTGTATAGAACCAACTCCTATTATCAGCTATTATTATTATTATTATTCCTGAGAGCTAGGAAATTGGAATATTATCACCAAAAAACACACATAGCCACAAAGAAATTACAGAGTTACCTTAATGGTTATTTTAAATAAAAACTAAAAAGCATAAATGGGTAGACAACTATTCATATCACTGTGGAAGTAGCTGGGCAGAGTATCAGATGTGTTTCGCTCTACATGGGGTGTAAAGGATCACTTCTACACAATTCTTGTCCCACAATGCTACAAGAAAACCTTTCAGATTTCTTTCATATCCTGTTGGAGAAAGCTACAAAGGCTGCAGCAAAGCTAAGAAGTAGAAATGCTAAATATCTTTCTGGTAACTGAACACAGGTAACAAAACTGATGAAGTGAACTATGAAGGAAGAGTGAATAGATATATAGTTAATTCAGTTAACTTTAGAACTACTTAATATCAAACAGCAGAAAATTCATTTTTTTCCCTCCACAGATTTAGGGTATAAGCCATTTTTCATCAAAATTTATGACAAAATCTCACTGAATTCAACCGAACAGAATCAATCCTATAATTCTGTCCAACTTTAATGGCAGTTATATCTGTAAAACAGGTGTATAAGGAGGCGTAAGGCAAAACAGCAAAATGTCGAGAGATTATTTAGTGTGAATGAAAATGACACAGATTTTAAAAGACAAGAATAGAGACTGCTTAGACTGGGGAAAAAGAAGATAGAGGGGGAAGAAAAACCTCTAACTGTTGTTGCAGGCTGTATTGATCAGGGTCAGAAAGTAGAAGAGCTTCACAAATAGATTTTCAACACAGAGAGAAGGCAACAAAAAAGATCACTAGGTTGAAGCTGAGTGGTAGGTTAAAATAATTGATCCTACCTGCCCCTCCATGGATCAGCCCACATATACCATATGATAACAATGGAATTGTTACCCATTCATCATAGCGTTTGCTACCCCAAAGGTGGCAACGCCAAAATAAAGCTTATCTGGCTTAAAAATTTCTTCCCCAGAAAGAAATCATACCTTGCACTCTGTAATGGTACTTGTCAGTGTCCCCACGAAGTGCCACTTAACCTCTCCTGGGCTCAGGGAGGGCAGGACCCTCAGCCTGTGAAGAAACACTCATACACTGCTCTGCAGGTTGCCAGTTTTTTGGCTGCCCTCTCTCTACTCCAGTGCTCTAACAGATCCAACATTTTTCCCCACAGGCAGATTACTTCTGATCACCTTAAATCACTTATTCCTTGTCTCTGTACCTTTGAATATTAGTTCTTCAAACTCCTGCTTTGCTTCTCTTATCTGCCAAAGTCCCTTTCATTTCATTATAATTGTCTGGACTCCCAAGTCTGTGTCTAAAGAATAGATTTTAGTTTCAATAAACTATTGTATCTTATCTCTTGAACACATTATGGGGGCTCTTGCCTCCCTCTGTTTTTTTCCCTTTATATTCCAGGGTGTGCACACTGTCCCCTCTGTGATGCTAATAAGGTGCTCTTTATGTGCCTCCATGCTGAATCCAGGGATTTAATTTCCTAACTTTTTCCTTTCAGGCAGTTTCTAACTTCTTTTAAATAAAAAAAGTTTCCTTCTTGCAGGCTAATATTGCTTTTTTACCCCTTGGTGTAACCTCTGAACAATGTTTGACTTACTGACCTCACCCCATTTCCACTCATCTCCTCACAGATGCTGAGGACTACAGAGGCTTACTCAAAGTTACATACCTGGAATTTTTATCTCTGTCACTGTAGTCAACTGACTTAGTAATTCTGCAAAAAGTTACTTCCACAAAGGAGTTACATTGTTCATTTTGTGGAGTAGGTGGAGATCTCACATGTAGGCTGGCGCTAATACCCATGGCAAAATCCTGAGGAGCTGTGGAGGCCTCAGGTGCAGTTTCTAACCACAGCTCTTCTCAGAGCTTTTTTCAGGGCCAGCTCAGCTGCATAAGAGCATTCTTTTGGTATCTAAATTCTTTTGGTATCTAAAGTGCTTTGGAAAATGCTAGCTCTTACTTACTTGCCTTACACCACGGCCACAGAGCTGTATCTGTGTCTTACAGGAGGGAGGGACCCCGACGGTGGGGTCCCAGATGGGGACAGGAAGGTGGCAGCCCTGCAGCCCAGGGCTCCTGCTCCTGAGGCGGCGATCCCCTCCTGCAGCGAGTGCCCTGGGCAGGCGTCGCCTGGCTGTGGAGGCTGCTCCCTGAGGAGAGGCCGGGGCTGCCCCGCGCCGGACACGGCCGGTTCCAGCCAGTTCTGCACAGCCCCCCCACAGGGCCCAGCCCAGCCCCTTGGATGAATGCGGGGAGGGAAGGTGTTGCTTTAATGTACACGATGCTTCCAGTGTTTGCCTTTTGGTTTCTCTCTACCGAACCGTGAGGGTCAGGATTAAAATATATATAATTATCAACCAGGTCGGCATTGAGGCAGGTGGTGGTCACTCTGCTAGGTTGAGGGAAGTAGAGCGTGGGGCTGCTGAGGCTGCAGCTACAATTAAAATCAGTATATAAAGGCTTAACTTTCATTAAAAAACTGTGAGACAATAATTGATTGTATTCCTAAATTTAATTCTCTGATTGTTGTAGTTGCAAAGGGAGAGTACGTATTCACAAGGAAGAGGCCAAGAGGTCCATGCAATGTGAGGGAACATGATCTGTAACATAATCTCTGTGAAAACATCATGAAACAGCGTGAAGGCATCTATCTTACGACAGTTAAGCAATACCCAAGTCTACCCATTTTCATTAGCTTCAGAGCTGCCTAGCTATTTGACAGTCATCTGACTTTTATTTCAATTTTATTACATTAGGGAAGTGACTGGAGAAAGCTCTGAAAACACACAATAAGCAACAAAATAAAAGAAAGAAAACTACATTTATTAAATCAAGCAACTTATGCAAGATATTTAAAGCAGTTACTTATGGTGTTTGCATTTTAAAAAGGTCAAATTAAATTAACCACTAATTTATACCAGCATTGCCCATGACAATTGTCTTAGAAATATAATCTAATCTGGCTGATATAAAGCATGAGTTTGCTTAAGTTCCCTCAATCACTCTTCTATTGGACATAAATCAAGTGCAGTGAAAGAGGAGGCTCATTTTTGGATGATTTGTGTATCTGGTAGAAGGACTTTTTGCAGTTAGGATTATTATTTTTTAGGCATGATCAGAACTCAATAGGCTGAACACAAACTGTGCTTTCTTATTGTTTTCTTGGGTGAAGTTACAGAAAGCAAAAGAAAATGGTTTTAGTCCCATGTAGCAGAAGTGTGTTCACACAATTTTTAAATGGCTCAATTGAAATGCCTACAAGCTTCACTGCTGCCCACATGAAATGAAAATTGTTTGATACACTTATACTTCCATGTGCCAAATACATTATTCATACTGGAGAAAGATGAGGCAAGAGAGGGGAGACTACTGTACTCAGGAGAGCAGATTGAACAGTCTCTTGATAAAAAATAAAACAGCAAAAGACTCCTAAGTACATTCAGTATTTTAATTTACCTCTTTCAAAATTTTAATTTTAGGTAGCAGAGTAAAAATTTTTTTGAATTTGTTACTCTGGGACAAAACTGGAATTCCTTCTCTGTACTTCTTCTATAAGCCACAAATGTCATTTAATCAAAGTTTTCTATGGTATTTCTCAGAGATATTCAGACAGCTGTGCGACCCCTCAGCTGTGCCCAGAGGACAGAGAATCACAGCAGATGCCAGACAATGCTTCCATTACAGAATATCCAACAATTCTAGAAATATCCTAATGTTTTACAGAGAACCTCCATTCTTCAAGGCACATAACTTATTGCACCTGAAATTAATCTCTCCCTTTGCTAGCTAATGGCATTTGAGGACCCATATCAAACATCTACAGAATTTGGGGAAGATTACAGAGATGTTGGAAGTAGTGCAGTTGCTTCACAATTCAAGCCAGGGGGACTGCAGAGTCACCACAGTCTTTTTAGGGATGTTCCTTGTGCCACAAGACATGCACATGAAAAATGTATGTAGCGTCCTGCTCCACTTACCTTGTCCCGTCTTCCACACCTAGGCTAGAGCTAAAATTTCTTGTGCTTCTATTTCAAACAAAAGTTTGCCTGCGGTGAGCTTATTCTTGCTAACTATAAAAAATCCATCAGACCTGGCAGGAAAGCTGTCACCTTTCTCAGCAAAGAAGCCAAAACTGGAATTAAGATGGAGAAAGAAGAATCCTCCAGATTATAAACTTTTGAGGCAGGTTCATGGAGATTGTAATGACTAGGCCAGCTTGGATGCACCAAGAAGTGCTCTGTTCAGTTGTGGAACAAAAAGGTACCAGGCTTTCAAAGGTAACAAACAAGTTGTTCCAAGACAAGTTGAATGAACGATGCCGCCTTTCCCTGTGGATTTGTATGTTAAGTTCCACACTCCGGCAGCAGAAGTACCATTTACCAGAGTTAATGATGGCAGCTCCCCTTCGTATCCACTGTGCTCTCTCACCTTGGTGCCTGTTAGTCCTACTCCCTAGCCATGACAACAATAGCTCCAGCGTACCCCACGCTTCTTCCCAGTCCCTCGCCACCTTCCCTTCAGACCCCATGCTTCCTTTCCCTGGTTGCAAGATAGCATGAGGTTGCATTGCTGTAGGTGTTTTGAAACTACGCACCTATGCTAACTGGCTAAACAATGCGTGCATGTTGAACGATGAAGTGGCAGGACACACAGAACAAATACCCTACCTGGCTATTTTTCATTGAGGATACAACAAAAGCCAATGATTTTCATGAAACTTGTAGAAACTTAATTATCTTTCAGATCTTCAACCTTTTGTCTGAAGTGGTTAAAACTTGCCAGCAGTTTTTAGAGATTTTGCTGTGTGGGACTGAATGCAGGGAAAGGTGGAACTCCCCTGGCAGACAGCAAACTTAATTTTTCCTTCAGAAAATAAGCTAAAATAATAATACCTGGAATGTGCCTGTGCTATTAAAGTTACCCTTGACCAACTGATCATGTAGCTTTCTGAGATGGGAACGGTGTCTATCACAAGAGTGAGGTCCTTGAGTGGAGCATATGCTAGGGCCCCTATCTTCCACTCTTGCGGTTGTCTTCACAGGGGGTGTCTTATTCTTTAAAATTCTCTGGATAATCTATACAAATGGAAAAGGAAAGAACATTTTAAGGACAATCACACCTGAAAGCAGGGTCTGGAAGAAAAAGCAAATAGGAACATGGCAGTAATAACCATCCCTGCATTAATCAGCAGGAAATCCTGCTGTCAGGCTTTGACAATTGATTTAATCCAGGTTTAAATTTAGCCTAAGAAGTTTATTTTTAGTTGCTGCAATTAGTGTATCTGTTAAAAAACAGCGAATTAGACTTAGGATTAAATGCAGTTCCTGGAATCAATCAGAACAAGCACAAAAGAGTTATTCCCATGGGTGTTACACCTGCTTGTAGGCCTGAATCTGTACTACTGAGTGAGTCACTGGCAGCGTGATGGCTGATATACCCAGGCACTGATTTGTCCCAGGAGTTGAGTATGACCCACATTTGGTTTTCAGGTTTTTCTGTAGTTGCAAAGTGAATTGCATAACGTGGGCTACCGTACTCTTGGTGTAAGCAGAACCTATATGGACTATTGCTACCGGTTCGCCTGCATGAAGGTGTTAGGCACTGTGTGTTAGACTGGCCGCACGTGCGCCAGGGCAGTGACACAAAGACATCAGACCTATAGCAGAAGTACATTGTTCCTGCCTCACTCCTGCACACCAAATCCAGTACTTCCCACAGTGCCAGCCTTCCTGCATGTCACACAACAGCTGAGTGCTTTCCTCTTGGGCTGCTTGGACAGACAGTAGCCTGGCCAGACCTAACGAGCAGTCTCGCACCCAAGCTGCCACACTTCCCAACAGATGTAGGAAAGGCTCAGAATCCACACTGGTAAAATTTCCGAGTGCAACACTTTCAGTAATATCTAGATGTGGTAGTTTCAAGCATCACACAAGATGAAAAGTTCAGCCCTGCAGCCCCTGGTGAAAGGAGAAAAGAGAGGGTCTGGTGGGAGCCACTCAGATTCTCCCTGTTCCCAGTTTCCTTTAGCCTCATGTGGCATAAGTAGTGAAATAAAGATATAAAACAATCTGAATATTTATCAGCTAGGGAAATTGCAGCCAGGGAAATTAACACAGACACCAGATATTTAAAGTACTTTTCTTGCTCATCTTATTTTTCCTGATACACCATTCCCAATGCATATCATTCCAAGAGAGCTTCAGAATACAAGACAGGTAGAAGTTAATAGTCCACACTGATCTTCTGTCCTATGTCAAGCTGAAAGGACAAATTCTTCCCTCAGACACACACAGTCAAGCATCTAAGGTCCCATTTAGACTAGCATTAGAACAGTGTTGCATGTTGCCACATGAGGAAAGTTCTACACTCTTTGAAGATCCAACCAAACCTTCTTGCCTTGAAAAGCTAATTACTAGCTTTTTCCAAGGAACACAATTCCCATTCCTTGGGCTTTCTGTGAAATAGCTGTATTATGAACACCATTTATGAGCTGCATAAAAAGCACAAAGCCATGTTCACTGACAAAGGCCTTCACATTAATTTTCTAATTTGACATTTTCTAAACAAGCTAATTAATGGATTTCAGCTCTTATCATTCTAATTGAACAGCAAAATAGGCCAGATATTTCACTTACAAAGAGTATGTGAGAGCCAGGACTTGGACTTCCTTCCAACTTTCCAAGAGTTGTTAACAACCAAATGTTAACATTCAGACAGATATAAGTTATATTTATTCACTGATTTATATTTATAAGCCTCAGGATGGTGGTCAAATTTCTGCCTTCAGTTCATAAAAAAAAAAAGATAGAATTGCAGTTCATAATGACTTATCATTCCTCAAAGTTCAGTAATTTAGCACTAGCTTCTGAGCTTGACCTGGATTTAATTCTGTACCAACACTCACCATGGATAAAACTGGCCAACACTTATTTACTGATTTGTGAGAGTTTTCTTTTTTAATTAAAAATTTATCCTGACCAAATAAATACACATTGTCAAAAGGAGAGTTTGAGACTGGGAAAAAACTATATACATTCAATAATTTGTGGAGTTTCTGACACAAGAATCTAAACAATAATTGTACTTCATTTGGAATGTGTAAAGCACTGAGCTAGATGATACTGCATTACCACTGATAATAAAGAGGCTTTTCCAAAGCAAAGATATAATTTAGCAATGATTCCAGATCTGTCCCCTTGAAGAGTCTCTGGAGATTACACACACATTTTATACACAAGTATACATACACCTTTTTATAAACAAGTGTATAATCAACATCACACTTTGCCAAACCCCCTGCACTCCCATTAGAACATAAAGTGAATGAAAAAGATAACATTGTTAGAATTAAATATGTAATGTATAATTTCAAAAGCAATCTACTTGCTTCAAGGCTAAAAATATCAAGGAGACTAAATTAATTTTAGCTTTAAACTTAAGAAGATTTCATGCCTCTGGTTTGTCTATTCTTTGCTATTAGGTATGGCAAAAGCAACGAGATTAAAGCTTTTGAAAAAGAAAGTGCTAATTTATTTATACAATATTTTGGCAATAACCCAAGTAGGGAAAAAAAAGCTGTCTGGCAAGAAGGTCCAAATCAAGGAACTGAAAATTAGGTTTCATAATGCATAAATAAAAAAAGAACCCAATTGTTTTCTTAATAGTCAGAAATTCTCTGAGGTTCAGGCTATCCTTGATCTGTTCCCTTGTGATACTTTCCAGAAGAAAGCCCATCCACAAAAAGTTCCAAATTAATATGAAGCATTCACTTCTGTTTGGCAACTGTGAATTACTAATTTGCAGTAGATCTCACCACAGAGGATTACAAGGTAATTACTGTCCCAGAGGTATTCCTTGTACTGTAGTTGGGATGATATATACTGTAGTTGAGATAATGCATATGTGTCAAAGTATTATTTTTAAAAACACACACCTGAATCACTCTTCAGGTGCATTTCTGTACTGATGGATCACAGACCAGATGACCTATAATGTTCTGCCATCTTCACAGCATAAAATAAAATGTGAGGGGTTTATTCTAATTAATTTAACATTACTATAATCAGCAACTCTCAACATTAATTCAACAGTTCCACCTAATCTCAAATGAGATAAATATTAAATGCAAACTTTTTCTATCTTTTGGGCAGAGCAAAACTGAATATACTCTAAGTTATGCCTTGATTTTGCAAATGTAAATCTGTCTGTATGCAATAGAAAATGCAAGATCTGTATCATGCAAACTGTTGTAAATGTGTGCAGAAGTTCTATCGTATCCGTAAATACTTGCATATGAAAAGTCTGTATTAGGGTACAGACAGGTTTGATTTGCTTAAACAAAAGAAAACAGGAGTTTGGAATTGCAGTTCATAATGACTTATCATTCCTCAAAGTTCAGTAATTTAGCACTAGCTTCTGAGCTTGACCTGGATTTAATTCTGTACCAACACTCACCATGGATAAAACTGGCCAACACTTATTTACTGATTTGTGAGAGTTTTCTTTTTTAATTAAAAATTTATCCTGACCAAATAAATACACATTGTCAAAAGGAGAGTTTGAGACTGGGAAAAAACTATATACATTCAATAATTTGTGGAGTTTCTGACACAAGAATCTAAACAATAATTGTACTTCATTTGGAATGTGTAAAGCACTGAGCTAGATGATACTGCATTACCACTGATAATAAAGAGGCTTTTCCAAAGCAAAGATATAATTTAGCAATGATTCCAGATCTGTCCCCTTGAAGAGTCTCTGGAGATTACACACACATTTTATACACAAGTATACATACACCTTTTTATAAACAAGTGTATAATCAACATCACACTTTGCCAAACCCCCTGCACTCCCATTAGAACATAAAGTGAATGAAAAAGATAACATTGTTAGAATTAAATATGTAATGTATAATTTCAAAAGCAATCTACTTGCTTCAAGGCTAAAAATATCAAGGAGACTAAATTAATTTTAGCTTTAAACTTAAGAAGATTTCATGCCTCTGGTTTGTCTATTCTTTGCTATTAGGTATGGCAAAAGCAACGAGATTAAAGCTTTTGAAAAAGAAAGTGCTAATTTATTTATACAATATTTTGGCAATAACCCAAGTAGGGAAAAAAAAGCTGTCTGGCAAGAAGGTCCAAATCAAGGAACTGAAAATTAGGTTTCATAATGCATAAATAAAAAAAGAACCCAATTGTTTTCTTAATAGTCAGAAATTCTCTGAGGTTCAGGCTATCCTTGATCTGTTCCCTTGTGATACTTTCCAGAAGAAAGCCCATCCACAAAAAGTTCCAAATTAATATGAAGCATTCACTTCTGTTTGGCAACTGTGAATTACTAATTTGCAGTAGATCTCACCACAGAGGATTACAAGGTAATTACTGTCCCAGAGGTATTCCTTGTACTGTAGTTGGGATGATATATACTGTAGTTGAGATAATGCATATGTGTCAAAGTATTATTTTTAAAAACACACACCTGAATCACTCTTCAGGTGCATTTCTGTACTGATGGATCACAGACCAGATGACCTATAATGTTCTGCCATCTTGGACAACTCGATGGCACTAAAATATTGAGTTGAAGTCGCCAGAACTAAACAGCATCCAGCCCAGACTTCCAAAGGGACAGCAATTAGTGGAGGGAAAATCCTTAGTCTAAAGATGACGTTCACTTCATTAATCTATTGACTAGCTATGAGGACTTGATCAAACTAGATGTACTGCTCAACACTCTGCTGGTATGCAGACTTAACCTTTCCTGGTAATATCACCCTTCCTGTCCATAAGTATGACAGCATCTCACTCACGCTGAAAGTTCTCAGTGTTTAAGCAGTTTGTCATGAAATGTGTGCAAACAGCTTTTACCCTCAGTCTTCAGAAAGAAGCTCACGGTAATGGCAGAAGGACGGGTAGTGGAAGATGCATCCACTAACTTCCTGACCCAGAAATCCAACCACAAGAAGCTGTTTCTCTAACATACTTTTCATCTGTGCTTGCAGACACAAGACACGGTCTTGCAGTGCAGTCAGGACAGAAACTTGCTGGGTTCCACCAAATTGCACTAAGAAAGTAAGTTACGATGAATGTGTGACAGACAGTGAACTACCCTGAGAAACCATGTGTTATCCTGTTATGTCCAGAGGCAGGGTTTTTCTGAGCAAAACCAAGCCTCCAACAAACCAGAGCACTAGTTCTTCTAGAGACACACACCAGAAAGTACAGCTGTCATTGTTGATATGGAAATGACGTGCATTTGTGCAAGGTATTTTGTGAACGGGATAGGGGAAGACAGGAGCAGCAGGCTTATACGGCCAATGGAGCAGGATGGGGCATAGTCTGCTTGGCTGTGGCTTTGTCTGGAAAACAGACATCTTGACAGCACTTTGCAGCACTTCCCTCCAGCAGCCTGGGATCAGCACATTTCACATTTTCAGAATCATGATCAAAGATAAATAGGCAGTGTAGAGCAATAGCCAGTGCCCCTCACTTCAGAGAATGCAGAAGGTACCTGACAACCAGTCCTTCTCCATTATTGTGGAGTTTAAAGCAGCACAACAAAACTGCATGTTACCCAGACAGCTGGATGCCGCCATCCTGCCCACGTGGCTCGAGCACGGTAGCGAGATGAATCAGAGAAGACTCTGATCCAGAATGCAGCAGATTTTGACTGCAGTCCCAGCACAGCCACTGACCTGCTGGGTGATCCTAGGCTAATCCCTGTTACCTCCACACCTTTGTTTGTTTTTTCATCCTTTCTTAACTCTGAGGGAGCAGGGACTTTGCGTTTTGAGCTGTAAGCTTCAAGGGTGACCTGCAGCGGTCCAGAGTTGTAAAACAAAAGGTTTACATTAAAAGTACAAAGTTACAGATTTCTCTGTTGGATGTCACCTTCGATGCCCCTTAGCACCCAGCAACTAGCCCAAACCTTCACTGAGGGCAAAAGGCAGGCAAAGTGCCCTTACTTCTTTCTGGATGAGCAAGATTGTGAAGCTCTGTAACTAATCACTACTGTGACACATGTTGATTATGATCAGCCATGGACAATTTTTGACTTAAATGGAGAATGACAGTGACAATCGAATAAGAGCAGCAGCATCTGAGGTAAGAAGACTCCAGATAACGAAAAGTTGCAGAATTGAGAACAGGACCAAATCCCTCTTCTATCTTATCTATTAGTTTCACCTCCAACTCTTGGCTAATCTTTCCCCTTCCAATACTAAAAGCCATCACCAAATCCTGCAGCAGCAAACATGTGAAGGGCATGATGCCTACTTGCTTAGTCAGCAAGGCTCTATGTGATAACAAAGAAAAGCTGACGTGCAAGGTCGCAACGATGAAGGGTAGTTAGGGAGCACTCAGAGGAATTCTCACATACCTAGCCAATTTTTAGTAGTAATATAAACAGAATAGGACACGGACTTCAGGAATGTCTGTAAAGATGAATCCACTAGTAAAAAAGAGCTTATAAACTAAGTTAAGAGAAAAGTAAAGGAGAAGGAAGGGCGAGGCAGAAGGACAATATGATTATGTGGTCACTTGGGAAACATACATATGAATGGAAGATAACGCAGTAGGGTGGTTTTTTTAAATGCAATTGTATTAACTTTAATTTTTAGTCTATAAATAGTGACGGTCAAAAGTCTCCTTGGGGGAGCATGCTCAAGGAGCAGTTTCAGCAGGAGAATGTAGGATGCATGTCCAGTGGCAACAGGCGTGGAGTTCCTGACAAAGCGTGAACAAAGCATTGAGCATGAAAGGGAATACTGCGGTGAGCTGAACTCACTTTGAGCAGACCAGGCAGGCATGGGAGCATGTGTCCAAGAAAGAAAAAGTAGAAAAGAGGAACGACTTCAACTGCTGAGAGACTCTAGACCAAGGAAAGCCTAAAAAAACCCAACAGAACTACAGTTTCCATTTGAATTGAACAAAAACAAGGCACTGGGTACACTTATATGCCAGGTCATAGTTTTTTTCAGACTTGTTGGTTTATTTATGTCCTAGTCAAAATGCAACATAATTAAAATGGAAGTTAACACAACTTAGTATTTAAAAAGTAATTAGAAATAAATTTCTGAAAGGGATATGCCTATCAAAAATCCCAATAGCCCCGAGAAAGCAGCGGGTTACAAAGAATATAGGTATCGAGCCATAGATAGTATGGCAATAAGGCATGGGGAAAGTGTTCCAGCTCAGGCAATCCAACGAGTAAGTAACTTTGATTTCCTTTTAGACACTCCAGCCTAGAGTTTCTGAGGCTCATCTCCAGCCTCATTGCTGACTGCCCCTTTCTCAATAGGAAAATCTCAGCCCTCGTAGAAATCATCCGTTTCTGTAAAAGAAAGAGCAGCAGGCCCTCTTCCTCTTCATATCCCAGTGGCCATACCTATCTGTATTTGACCAGTCCACCACAGGACTAGCACTTTCAAAACTTAGACTTATACAAGCCGTACAAAAAGAAGTGTGATGCAGATGGGCCAGTGATGGCATATATTGATCCATGACTACTAAAGCACAAACAAGGAAGCACTGCAGAGGTGGTACATTTATAAACAAAGAAAGGGAAATAGCAATCACATACTATGTGTGTTTAACCAGAACAGCTCACTCTGTCACAAAGGCCCCTTCTGTGAGAAGACCACAAAACCACAAGCTCAAGAGAGAAAAGTAAATGCTGAGAAATCAGCGTGGGAAAGTCTGATAAGCTCCAGACTAATATTTCTGTTGAATCAGCAAGAAATGACAAAGTCAGGACACCAAGTCTGCCAAAGGCCACTGTCACACACTGACATCAACAACTGGCAGTATATTCGTCCACTCCCAACAAGGTGGTGGCTTGCTCTACATGGATAAAGACTACAGGACTGTACTTACACCTGATGAAACACACAAGCCTCTCAAGGACTTTCTGAACCTATTTACCCCACCTATCTACTCGCACATCAGTATAACCCTCCTTCCTCCCCCCACACCCAGGGAGCAACTGGGGTTTGCCAAGTCTATCGTCTCTCATTAGGTGACATATCGTCCATTCCCTAAACAACTGCTACCCATGGATTTATGAGGCTGTAATGGGTGACGGGGTGGGTGTGTGTTGCACTCCATCACCAAGATGGGGAAAGAAAAATGAGGGAAGTGGGGGTGAAAAGGCATTCTGACATTTTAGATCATAATTTGGAGACAATGACTGAGGATGCAAGCAGTTACTTTGTTTCTGTCAGCCTGAGGTTTTCAATGAACATTGAACTGTGTTTGCTTCAGTCTTGACAAAAATCAAAAGATTATATTGAGCAGCCCAAAAATTGAAAGTATCCACTGCATTATACATAAAAAAAATCATATGCAAAAATAAAAGAATTTTAAATGTATTTCAATGAGGATACTATCTAATCAGCAGCTCAGTTAAAGATGGCACACTGCCAGTGACCCTCTAGGCTGTATGATATACACAAACTACCTCTTGGTGTTTCAGAGGGGCAGAGTCCAGTGCTACGATCTGCTGTCACTGTGTGGCATGTACCTCAGCAAACAAAACTACACATCAGAAATGGACACTGCTGAATGCCTCACTCTCCAGGCTAAATAATGAAAGCTCTTCTGTTTAAGTGACAGTCCAGCATGCACCCAAAACATTGCTTTTCTTTCTCACCTCTGGTTTTATGTCTTTTCCATCCTGCTATTTTTCTTATTTATATTACAGCGATGTCCAGAGTCTACAGTACTTACACCATGCAAACACTTAACAGGAGACAGTTGAGTTCCCAGCCGAAATAAACAGCACATAAAATGGAAGAGGTGTAAGCTTAAAAGCATATGCTGAGAATGGAGATGCAGATGGTTTAAGTGACTTGCCCAAGGTCAGAGATGAAGTCTGATGGCAAAATTAATCTATGCTCTTTCCTTGGGATTAATCCAGTTCAGTGAGGGAATTTATATTTTTCCCCAATGGCTGTGGGTTGGAGAACTACTTTGCTGAGAGATCAGATCAGGGTACTATACCATGCTTTTCATCTACACTGAACAGCATGCACAAAAACTCTCATCCAGAAAGCTACATTTAAGGTCATGGACTTCAGCCAGCTTAAAGCTAAACACATAATTAAGACCCTGGCTGGAGAGAGGTTCAGTTAAGCTTGCAAATTGGTGCACAGCCATCCCCTGATTTCAGACCACCTGTACTTCTGCAACAACAATCCCTGTTCTCAGATATAAAAGGGAGTTGCATGCAGATGTATCAATAGGAATCACATTCATGTGTCAGGAAGGTATAATTTGCTACTCTTAGTAATCAATGGAGTTCTTCCAGATTTTCATCTGCATAATGAAATGAAAATTGCTGTTCAATTTCATTCCTTGATGTCTTGGTAATTTTTCCCTCCCACTGAATAGCTAAATTATTTTCTAGATATATTAAGTTCACTTCCCTGAACTTTAATTTTTTTAATATATTTTCTGCCCCTTTCTTCAGCTTCTAAGTGCCTCTGTAAAATTAAATTTGTCCACCCTCACCAGCATTCACCACTTTTCCTGATTTAGCTGCCTCTGGAATTTCCATTTTATTTATCTTCCAGATCAATAACAAAGATATTTAGTAAGATCTGAAAGTCACTCAACTAGGTATCTTTTCTATGTATCTATCACTAGATATCCTAGTTTTCAGGCCATGTGACAACACCCTTCATAAGCCAATCTGAAATAATTTTCAACTAAGCATTCAGAAGGTATTCAAGCTCCTGTCTCCGCCCCCCTGTGAAGTTCATAGGCATAATAGAGGCGTTGGTACAATGGAATACAAAGGATAACTTACATACAAAGTTATAATTACGGACAGCGTATGGCAAGACTCAGAGTACACCAACCTCCCCCCATCACCTTCAGAGCATCTTCTCTGAGCTCCCTCTCTGAAGCCAAAGGACTTTCCTCACCCGATTATCACCTGTGCAAGTGCAGGTTTCACAGCCTGAATGACAACCCCATCCTGAGTAAGGAGCTTTTTCTCATCTACAACATAACAGGTGACAGAGGGTTTTTTTGCACACGAATAGTCCTTCACAGCTTTCTAACCTCTCTCATTCCTCTCTGTAGATTTGCTTGTGATTTCCTCTAAGTGCAAGCTGTTAGCATTGTAAGCAACTTTTCATTGAATACATTAGTATTGTAGAGAACTCACATTTTACCCCTAGCACCCACTGGAATCTGTATTATCTCACTTAGTAACCCATTTCTGCTTCTGTTCTTTAGTGCACTTCAAATGATGAACATGAACATTTTTGTGTTTCTTTAAAAAACACAAGTGTTTTCCTTAACAGTTCTGTCACCGCAGTTTTAGCTTTCACATCCAATATTTTTATTCCTGCTGATGTGCAATTTCAAAATGACTGGCACATTGCTTTTAAATTATAAAAATCCTCTAAATAGATTATTTGCTGCCAAAGCACTTTATTAAATCTATCAACTCCTCCTTGGGATTACTAATTCAATGTTAATTTTGAAGGACAAGGTTATGAGGGTACATACAGCTCTTGCAGCATTTATTATTTAAAAAAAATATTATAAACTCAGGTACCACCCCAGCCATTTGTGAAGCATTAATGATAAAAGAAAGGCAAAACCCACCAAAACCAAAATATACAACCACATGAAGGGTGGCTTCTTTCTTCTTTTTTTAACTGGAAACAGGTAATAAATGTTAATTTTGAAGGACAAGGTTATGAGGGTACATACAGCTCTTGCAGCATTTATTATTTAAAAAAAATATTATAAACTCAGGTAGCATCACAGCCATTTGTGAAGCATTAATGATAAAAGAAAGGCAAAACCCACCAAAACCAAAATATACAACCACATGAAGGGTGGCTTCTTTCTTCTTTTTTTAACTGGAACACAGGTAATAGACAGCATGATAATTTATATTTATTTTATAAATATATATGAAAATAACGTTCCTGATTTGTTTCCATAAGGATCAGCAGTATTTACCTTTTCACATACAGTTAACATATGTCTTGCCTACAGAATTTTATCTAGGTAATCCACAAAAGACAGACATGTATTAGCAGCCACCCAAGGGTTTGGCACAAAATGGTCTTCATAAGGCAGGCTACAATCTTCAGGTATAAGCGCATCTTTTAAATTTCTAGGCATAATATCCTGGATCATGGGTCGTACGTGTCACCCCAACTAGAAGATGCCAAAACCTCTCCTTCCAATTCTGGATTATAGTGAGTAAAGGAGAAACAGCCTTAGTTCCTGTGGATCCTATGCTGCCTTCTTCCTTCCTTACAGATGCAAGATCACCCCATCAGCATCCTGGTATTGAGTACCATAGGACACAGGCTTAGCTGTAACTCTCTCTTTCCTTGGCTGTTCCTTCCCAAAAACTGACCCTCAATCATCTGAGCATGCTGGACTCTGTACTGAGGGTTTGTGGCCAGAGGAGGTTCTGTGTTTTACGTTGTGCCAGCCCTCCTCAGACCTGCTGAGAGGAACAAGGCTTTTCAGATTATGTGCCAGCAAAACAGCCAAGCCCAGAGGTTAAGGCACACTACTGAGCTGCTTACTACACCAACAAGCCTACAAATTACATCCCTTGTGGGAAAGGTCCTGATGAACCCCATGAGGGGTTCAGACGGTATGAAAACCAACGATGATTTGCCGAGGACAGAAGGGGACAAACACTCCTATCTCAGTTAGCCTTATCTGCACCCAGCCAAAAGTCCCACTTAAAAACCAGATTGCAATATTTTTGTTGTAAAGACCAACTGTTTCATTATATTTGTCTTCCTTGTTTTTTTCACACAACTTAAAAGATGAAATGCAATGAAACATCTTTCTGGCTTATTATACTCAGGTAAGAACTCAATTTCATGAAATTAGAGCCAACCTCAAGAGCTTTAAAGTAATTCCAGAGGAACTATGCTGACCAGAATAACGGGGTTAGAAGTTAAGTACAACGGCATATCGGATAAGAAGTATTTTCTTCTTTCTAAAATCAGATTTTTAGTGGAACTTGTCTGATCTGTTTATAAGGCTTATTCCTCCACTTTCCTCCGTGAGAAACATCTGTTCTGTCACCTTTTTAAAAAGAAAATCACAGATATAGTAACTGCATAACTAACAAATACACATCTCTCTGTTTCTGAGGGCATATAAACCATAATTTGATTATGACAAATAATATCCCTATAATTATAATTTAATCATCTTATAATAATTTCTTATGGATTTCACTTTAAATCACTGTATTAACACTTGATGAAAAAAACTAACGTGTCAAACATAAAAAGGAAATTTGGATTGAAACCATATATGTAAACATAATTATACAGCAGTAAAGTACAATTGCACGCTGATTACTAGAAAATTTAGAGCAACTGACATAGTAAAGGCATTTTTCTCTTTTAGTATGGTATGTTAGGTGATTTTCTTTCTTTTATTTTATTTTAGCAATTCCATCATCTTGATTTTTTTTTCCAAGCTTAATTTTACATAGAAGCTTATTTAAAAAACGTTTTCTTGGAGACACTTAACTTTCTTGGGCTGCATACCTCACATAAAGCAATGTTTGGGTCACGTCACTATCACCTTATAATTTTATTGACATGAATATTAAACTAGCACTCAGTTAAACATGCCTGGTCATTCAGTGGGAGACACGAGCCTTTCTCTAGGATACAATTTATATTCAAGACACAAGATTAAGCCAAATCTCTCTTGAAAGCAATTCACAACTGCACATTTTATAAAACATTGTAGTGTGAACCATCCTTTTATCAGGTCCCAATTCTACAAAGCACTTAAAATGTGCTTAAGTCTCTCTGAAATAACCAAAAGACTGAATCAGTCTCACTTTCTAAAGACCCCCATTGCTAATACAGCAAAATAAATATGCTGGATACGCTTTCACCAGTGTGATAGTTTCCCATTTTTCTTTTATTATTTCTCTTTTTTTACAGAGAACCTTTGTACTCCACTGCAATAGTTTTGTCATTCCTACTGGCTCTAGCTGTCCTCTAACTCTGTCTTAACACAGCCCACAAGTATCTGTATCACATTAAAAATGTAATAGCTGCATCTGGAAGGGGATACATTTTCTAATATCTGTGATTTGCACAATGGACCAAATATCCAACCTTAGGCTATAAGTTGGAGATGCATTTTTTTTGCAGCTAAGCCTTTTTGTATTCACAGTGTAAACAGAATATGGTATTTGTTCACATAACAATTAGATTAAGCTTCTAGATGCTATTCATCTGTGCACACAAATCTAGTAACAGGCATGAATATGCAAATTTTGAATTATGTACACTTTTTAAAAGACTAGCCCATAACATCTCAACCACTTTCCTCACTGTTTTTAATCAAGTGCCTTGTTTAGTACTTAAACACAATTCACATAACTATCAACAATGTAAAACTGAGAAAGCAGGAGAAAAGGATAAGAGCTATTGCACAGGAAATTAATTTAATAGATTTATGACAACAACAACAACAACCAGTTGTGAATTAATGCGCAACTAGTGAGTGATAAATCCTTGAAGCAATCTGTCATACAGGTATGTCCCAACAGGTAAATTAAGGTAGAAGAGAGAGATTTACTAAGTGTCTGTTTACAACAAACACTTATTTTTGTTAGAAAATAACATTTATTGTAAGAATAATTCATGATGCATTATGCTTCAACTATTCCTTTCCTTGTTTAGACTTGGATGTTGGAAATGTTGTGACTGTCATTTAACAAGCTGTACTTACTATTTAAAATAGCATTTCTTCTAGACCGCTCATTTCCAGAAGTATTGACAGAAGGGAAAAAGCTGAAAAAGGAGGACTAAAGAGACTGACCTACAAAGAAAGACGAATCTCCCAAAATGGATAGACTTTCTCTGAGAAAGAGTATCGGCATGAAATACCTGGATAGACACAATTAGCTTTTCAAAGGTGTGTCTTACGAGAGAGCATAGTCCAGTAGTTAGGGCCCAAGATTAGGACTTGAGGCAGCTGGCTTCAGCTACAACATCTGTCATGGATGATCACTTGTGTGACCTTGGGTGAGACACTTGGAACTGAGTGTAGTGCAACTTAACCCAAAGATCAGCTGCAGCTCAATACCAGACTAGTTTTAGACTGGGCACTGTAGCCTTTTAGCTGATGTGACATGGAGCTCACAACAAGTGACTCACCTGAGTGGGGACCCAGGTACCATGTGGCTTTTGCACTGGACTCCAAATTGAAAGAGGCCATGCTAGTTTCAAGCTGGATCAGACAGGTCTACGCTTTGGAGCCTCGGCGTAAACGCAGTCTCTCCTTCGTTTTGGTTCACACCTCTTCCTGTAACGGCATTGCAAGGGTAAAAGAAGAAAGCTCATGAGCACTCATAACCTACAGGAACAGAAAGAGGGAAGGAATGAAATCTTGTCACCTATGATGGGTAAATATGCATGCACCTTTAGAGAAATAACCTGTCAAGATCTGATCAGCTCAGAAGTAGACATCTAAGAGAAGCTGCAGAAGTCCAACCACCTACCAACAGTTTTCAGACTAGTGCCACTGCCATTACGGCTTACACAGGGGAAACACTAACCAGGAAAACATCTGGAAAAGCTCAGGTTGTACCCCAGTGCATCTGGTTTTTTACTTTTAAAAGCAGAAAATGCAAGAAAACCTTAAAAACACAGAACACAAGTTGAAGAGTGACATCAGTCTGATTTTGCAAAGGACCTACAACAAGAGCTCTCACCAGTAAGACATCCCAATCATTTCCATGTGCGTGATCTCAGAAGCCAGTGATGATACTTTACTGGCCATAGTGATGTCTATTTCAGTGCTCATCAACAAAGGTAAGTTTGGAGAGGGAAGACCATACTCTGAAGTTCTACACTGGTGACTTCTCTTTCTGGTCATGGTCTGAACAAATACTATACAGAAAGAATAAAAACATACAAAATACAGACCACTCTCCTTAAACAAACTCTGCTTTCAAGATCTGGGGAAGAAAGAAGCAGAGTAGTGTCTTGCATAAGTAAGGTGAAAGCAAAATGGAGGCAGAAATCCAGCGCTGGATGGCAGAGGTCTCCTGAAAGATAATTCTTTTCAGCATTATTTGCATAGTGATTTGAACTGTTGGCATCAGAACATCTTACCTAATGACTGGATTTCACACTCTGCTTTCCCTGCTCTCCTGTTTGCTTTTATTTTGGCATGCAACAGTCTCTGTTTAACATAATTTCAAACCGTATACAGTACTGCGTATCAGTGCTGTAACACATGAGGCAGGAGCAGAGACAGCTACTTGTCTCAACAGCCTGAAAGCAAACCTCGTAGCAGCCACCTCTTTCTCTGCTGTGAAAAAGAGCAAGAATGATGCATCAGAGCAGTGCCAGTCTCTGCAGGATAGGCTGCCTCTTCTTCCAGGTGTCACTGCCTCTGATCCCCTGCCAGAGAAAAGGTATTTATTTCATATGCAACTTTTAAGGGAAGTAGTAGCTGTTAAATCCTTAGGAGAACATACCATAAGGCCTGAGATTCAAGCAGAAAGAGAACTCTGGGAATGAGAATATATTAGAATTAAAAAAAAAAAAAACTATGTATCTTTTAGAAGAGCTTACTGTATACATCAGACTGATTTACTGCTGCTAAATAATGGGTGTGCTTACAGGTTTTCTTTGTTATTTCATTTCCTACAGCAACAAGACCTTTGTATTGTAATTCCGCTGCTATTTGTGACAGCTTGTGGTATTTCAGAGGTACTTTTTCAAATGCAATCTCAGTATAAAATTAGTGTTTTGAGGCTCTGATCTATGTAGGGACCTCATCTGTCAGGGGTCCTGGACAGTCTGGACCAATTCAGGCAGACAAGAGTTAACAGAAGGATGCCCAGTGATTTAAGCGGGATCTTAATCAGCTTGCACTGCCTGAGGTAATAACAGTGCCTTTGAGGGCAGATGAGACAGAAAGTATAATGCCTTGAATTTAGGTGGTTGGGACCGCAGGGACATAAGGGTGCAGAGAAGGAGAGGGAGGTCTTCAGTTATTTGCTTTTTCACTATATGTAAATCTTGTCATTCCTTTTTCTCCTCAAAGGGTATATCCATAATTTAGATTTCTAAAGCCCAAACTTAAAATCTACAAAATGTACATTTAAATAGTGCAAATGAATTATGCAGAGGCTAAGGATGCGTATGTGTAAGTCCACAAGGAACCTTAGAGATATTGTTGTCTTGGCATTCATAAATCTTGGATTAGGAAAAGTGAAATTTTACTGGCTACCCAAAATTCAAACCTCTCATCACTGCTTACCCTATTTTCATTTGGCTGAGTGCTGGCACAAAGGTATTTAGGACTTGATAGTCTTCTTTGTACTTGCTAGCCATAAAGTCTCCCATTGGTTTTACATTCTTCTCTCTTTATCTTAATTTTATCTCATTTAATACTAATTCATATCCTCTGTAAATATGCAGAACCATGGAAATCTAGGAATTAAGGCAGGCAGTGGTCCCTGTAGCACACCTTGGCTGCCCTGGCAAAGGGGTAGAAGATGTCTCTAAAAGGGTCAGAAAAAGGTTAACCCCTGATTCACATAAAAGCAATATCCAAGGAGCAGGAGGCTACAGCTACTGAGGAAAAAAAAAAATATCCTTTGCAAACTTCTTCCTGTTTTGTTGAGAATCAATGATTTATTCAACCTTCCATCTGTAACTGTCCCTCTTGTGTACTTCTGACCAAGCAGAAAGAATAATTCATAGACATGTAAGGCAAATAAATGTTAGAGCATCCTCAAAATTGGTGTCCATAACAAAAACACTTTCCTACAATTTTCCTGCAGTCACCTGGTAAAGTAGTTGCTACAGTTTAACATTTCATTGACCCACAGGAAAAAGAGATTGGAGGCTACATAAATGGGTCAAGGCCATCACCCTAGGATGGAAAAGCTGTCTAAGTAGTAAAATAAATTATCCCAGTCACAGAGCTGTTCTACCATAGACAGATTATTACAGGTATCCATCCTAGCTAGACTTCAATCCAATTGAAGCAAAAACTAAATGCATAAGAAATGCCACACGGCACTGGACAGGTCATCCTCCCAGCCCAGCACTCTTTCTGTCTGTCTGTGGTAGCAGGGGGCACTGGTCAGGGGATGCCTGGGCACTCTCTGCTGTCAGTTCCCCTCACACTCCCCCAGCATCCACAGCTGTTGCCATTGGGATGAAGGAGGGCACATCCCTTCCTGTTCCTGATTATGAACCTGTTGTTCATAAATGTGCGTAATGCCACTCTGACCCTGCTGATACGGCCTGCTCCATGTCCTCCTCTGGCAACAAATTCCAGATGTTCACTAACCCCGGGGTAAGGAAGTACTTCCTTTAACAGCTTCAAGTAATAGTTTTAAGAAATACACCTAGCACTGAAGTTTTACATTTGCTATATTCACCACCTCCTGGAGTTTGTAAATCTCAGTCCTACCACTTCTCAGCCTCATGCTGTTTAAAACAGGTGTGTCAAACCAGCCTTCCTAGTGCCTCCCTGTACAGCAGCAGTTACAACCCCAACACCAGTTCGTTTGCCTTTCCTCACACCTTCTCTTAGCTCTGTCCTGCCTGAGATGTGGACACCAGAATGGCACCAAAGTCATGTATCCACTACAGGTCTGCACAGGAGTGCAATGATTTCCTCTGTCTTTTCCCACCAGCTCTTCTGCTGAGCAGACACTGGATAAGATACTGCATATCACCCATTTAAATTGACTGTGAATCTGAACAACTTTAAGCAATTATTCCATGTCCTTCCTAACTCTCTTTTCTGCCCAAAGCACAAGCAAAATGGCAGTTTTTATGGCAGATCATAATACTTTTAAGCCAAGGACAACGCATGCAGAAAACACATGAATCTTTTTTACTGGATTAGGACCATTTCCATGTTTACCATTAGATCTTTCCGTGCAAATGACTGTTTAACTGTAGCTTCTTTATGATCTAGCTCAAATGCTGTCAAGACAGAGCTGTACAAGCGGGCCCTAATGCAATTTCCCATTCAGGGTCTAAAGGCAGAACAGACCATTAATTTTCGTGAAAGCAAGCAAAGATTCAAACACCCAGAAGGGAAATGCTTAAATGCATTCTCAATATTAGGCACATTATTTAAATACTAGCTAGAATAAAGGCTTAAATGAGCTACACTGGCCACAGTGTCATTACCAATACCTATGTCCATTAATTACATCTTCATCTCATCCTTAAACCTTTTCATCAGATATGACTGTTTTTAAAGCATTTTCATCCAAAAAACTATTTTCTGTTTCTCCCAATTGTAAAGAGATTATGAAATGGCATATATAAGTAGTATAATCCAAAAGCAGAACATAGTATCTTTCAAAAGTCATCACTCAAAATTATTAACAGTGATTAATGATTTTTGGGTATGCAGCCCACTTTGGTTTTCAAGTGTTACTTTCAGCATTTTATGTACATGCAAATCTAAATGTATGCTTTAAAGGAAGCAAAATAAAAAAGTTAAGTGTCACGGGTTAATACATCACAGTCATCTATAATCATCACTGAACTGTGACCAACTAACAATAAATAGCAAACATAAAATCCAAGAGGAAACAACTAAAATAAATTTGTCAACTAGAAAACTTAAAATTAGATTCATTATTAGGAAGATAAGTGGCAACTGCATCTATTAAAATATGAAAGGAGTACATTGCCATAAACGTGGGTTGTGAGATATCACCATGGCAAGATGCAATGAAATATCACAATGTGTCACAGCCTTTACTGAAAATCAAAAAGCAGAAAATTAGCCACAATGTAACCTTCTGAATCTTCTAGAACCACATCGGTTTGTCCTTCAACCAGAGAAGGCTTCATAACCAAAGAAAGGCTTTCACTTCCCTACAAGCAAAGGAAACACATTTTGTTTCTCACTTGCAGCTTATCTGAACTCTGCAGGAATGACTGTTGATGCAATGATGACCAAATGATAGAAGCTAAGGTTCAACTATCGGTATCTCCTTTCTGCATGCAATCTGGCATTGCTATCAGGAAGAAGAAACAGACTGTACTTTTCCAATTCAAATAAAATGAGAATTCTTCATGCTTCAGTCATGAACCTACCTGTAATATTTACTGAAACAATGTGCATGCCAAAGGATTAAAAGCCAACAAAGGTCTATCTATCAGCATCTTACTACTGTTAGATGTTGGGGGGGGTAGTTTGTTTTGTTAGTTTATTTGTTTGTTAGGAGTTTCATTTTTTTACTTCTTGCTTCTCTCTAGGTTCTTAATCAATGTTAAAAACATTGTTTTAGCAACTACTAAATCAAGCAATCTCATCATTCTGCAGGTTTGATGAATGAATGAATCTTTGCATAGGCAGAGACTAACAAGGTCAGTTTTTAATAATCTTTTTCATTACTGTGTAAAAAAACTCTTCCATAAAGGCTGACAGCATTGTGTGGGAGTGGTTCATCTGACTCTTCACATCAGACTGAGGTTCAGAGTGATTTTTTTTGTCCATGCAAGCCTGTTACCAATGCTGCTTCTCAGAACATCTCTAGATAAAACAGGTCCCTGGTACTCTTTCTGCTCTTAGCTTTCTTCACCTGCCCTACACTGCTGCTGTTCTCCCCTTTTATTTTCACTTTTTCTATTTTGTTAAGTGCCTCTGTTGTCAGGAGAATATATTTTTTCTTTCGTCTTCCATCACTATACTTAATGCCACACTAATGCTCCTACCAGTATTCTGCATACGCTAAGAATATAATTTCTCATGCCTTTTCATATTGGAGCTCCAGAAGGATGTTCTTTCTCTGTCTGTGAATAAGACAATACTGGCATAATTTTTTTACCTGGCCTGCTGAAATCTGGACAACAACATGTCAGACATAAATACTAAGTTTGACCACAACTGAGTGCTTCCTGCAAGCAGAGATAAACCTTTAAACTCCGTGGCAAGCAGACTGTAGTCCTTTGGTACTTGATAGATTTACATTAAATATAAATATATTCTAGTCACAATGCGTCATGTATCTTTCCCCATTCTTCCTGAAACCTCTGTCTTTTCACACTAAGTTATGGTTTTAATAAATATAGAGGAAGATTTTACATTTCTGCATGGATACTCAGTAAGAATATTTAGCTGATGAGCTACAGAGGTCACACCTCATTGGTGTTTCAATATTTCTCTGTGCTACGTGAATATATTTTCTTTTTTTCTCTACTGAAAAGTACTGAAAACTGAAAAGTTTTGGTTAATGCTCGTTTATCTATCTCAGACAATTTAAACAAAAAACCTACAATAATATTTCAGATATTTAACACTTGTGACAGCTATGTTACCATACACTTATCTACGTGCATTTTTGAGCTAATTAAGGAACTACACATAGCATATCTATTAAAGCAATTTATATACTTTAATGAAGCCTGACAAAAAAAAATTAAAATATTTCAAACCCATAACAAATACCCCTACAAGCTGCATTAATGCCAGTGTTTCTATAGAAATTAATATAACTACTAAATTTTCTTCCTCACTATCAGCCAATGTCATGTGTTTGATTAACTTACACCCAAAATGTTGCCCTCTCTGCTTTGTCACTCAGAAAATGCAAAGAACTTGATTCTTTCTTTCTGATTAACAGTTTCAGTTGTCAAAGGTGGTGGCAAATATCTTAATTTTTTTTTTAGTAAGTTAATTTTATAGATGCTATGAAGTAAGCTTTAGAAACCTTCAGTCCCTCTTTATTTATTACAATAATCAAATTTTTTAGGATTCTGTGTCATAACAGCATGCCAGAATCCTCTTACTTGTCTGAGACATCTGCTATTTACAGAGGAAAAAAAATCCTTCCCTAATGAAACCTAAAAGAAACATTTCTGCATATGCAAGACGGAATTCATTTAAAAGTATGAAGAAAGGTATGGTTTCCCTCCCTAAACAGTAATGACTCATACAGAAAAAATTCTCCAGAACTACTAGCATAATATTTTTTCCCAAAATAATTATGGAACTGATTCACTCTTGCATTACTCCAGTCCCAAAATACATTGAAATCAACTGACTTCAAAACTAGAATTATGCTGCAATGAATCAGGTTTTACATATATTTAAACCAAACTATTTCCAGATATGTGTCCTTTTTATATTAAACACCCTCTACAATGCATGTGTTTCTGCACCTGAATATCAAACTACTCATGTGTACTCTAACTAACCCTTATCCACCTTTTTTTGTGCAAGACAGAAATTATGAAATGCTGAAAAATCATATAAAACAATGAAAATCAATGAAGATCTCTGTTTTCTCATCTTCCCTCACAATGACCTGCAAGTCCTTCTCTGCTCTTGGCTTCACAGAGAGGAATAAACCCCTTTCCTTGAGGATCCCTTCCTTGGCCAAATATTGTGGGGTACTCCAATTACATGTTCTCTTCAGTATCTTTCCATCTCCTGAGTACAGATGAATTTCCAAACTAGAAGAAACCTTATACTATGTGTTTTACAAACTATGAAAGTCTTTATGTTATCCATATCTAGAGTGCCCAAAGGTGCAAGAAGCAAGACCCCGCCTTCTACTGATGAGGACAGCCATACTGTAGAGGGGCAATTGGAAATTGTACATCATTAAAGGAGGATGGGCAGAAAGCATCGGAGGCAAAACTACCAGACTCTAGTGCTACTACAGATTTTTCAGGGATATCTCTCTGTGTATCTTGAAAATAAAAGTATTTTACATACCAGAAAGGAAAAGTAAAAGAGGGAGAAGAGCTCTAGCATTGCCTCTTCCAAAATACATTTTTAAAGGTATGTGGAAATCACCACTAGAAAACTGTGTATTTAGCAAATTCAAATGCATGACTGAAGTGAAAGAGTTAGGCATCCAGCATGATGAAATGTCACAGATGGATGACTCGACTTAAGCATGACAGTGCCTATTTTGAAAAAGGATGCAATTAAAATATACGTATGCTGACACAAAAAGTAAGCACAGAGAAGGTGAACATAAGCAATAGTTAAAATCTTTTGAGGTTTTATGAAGGATACTAGTAAAGCAGTGAGCTTGAATTTCTGCTTAACTTAATTTTTCTGAGTAGGCTTGCCAAGAGTAGCAGTTACACAGTTTTAGAAATCAAGAATTATATGGAAAAAAAAATTTAAAAATCCCCACTGTTGAAAATGTTACTACCTATAGACTGCTCACTCAAGCCATGCTTGATTTCACAGATCAATTCACTGATATGTTACAACTCGGTATCAAAATTGAAATTAAAATTGCACTTTATTCATCAATACATACATAGGAACATACAAAGAGAGATCCATTTTCTTAGCTGTGTATTTGCCTGTTTAAGCATGACTCCAGATACAGCCAAAAAATCTTTGTATTTACTCAGTTTCTGGTTTTGACCTTAATCATTCTAAAATGTGTATCACTGATATGTTACAACTCGGTATCAAAATTGAAATTAAAATTGCACTTTATTCATCAATACATACATAGGAACATACAAAGAGAGATCCATTTTCTTAGCTGTGTATTTGCCTGTTTAAGCATGACTCCAGATACAGCCAAAAAATCTTTGTATTTACTCAGTTTCAGGTTTTGACCTTAATCATTCTAAAATGTGTACACTCACCTTGTCTGTTTCTCCTGCTTAAAGATTTTAGCCTTCAGCCATGTTAAGCTAGGATCGTGGGTATCACAGGTGTCCTTATATTTATTATTAAATTCCTCACAGTGCAGTACTATTATTACCACTCTGTCTATCGTTCTGAGTGATACCACAGATACCTGCAGAAGCCCTTTTGACTTCTAGCTGTCATACACTCCACTGAAAGAGGTTTTAAAAGTTAATAAGTAAAAAAAGTGTAATCATCAATAATAACAATCAACAATGACAATCACTGATCTATAATTACGTTTTCAGTATTTTTCAGTAAAAGCTGTTGCCTGGTTGCAACAAATCACCCCAAGACTTTACACAATTCTAAATTTATGCTGATTTCTCATTAATCCAGCTTTCTGGTTTTTCACTTTGAGCTTTTAAACAAGATGTCCATGACTATGGCACAATAGCCTTTTAGCCAAGAAAAGAACCTACTTTGCTGAGATACTAAGAGGTTTATAATAAGAGACAAAATTTATAAAGATAAACTTAAAACAGAGATAAAATCCTGTTGGACCAGGGATTTTCCACCTTGACATTCATGCTTTATTTCTTCCAATGTTCCAAGGAAATACTTCCCAATATTTTTTTTCTGGTATTTTTCTTTGTTTTTTCCACTTTTTCTTTTTAGTTGCACACTAGCAGATGCAGCACAGCAGAATCCACAATAAATGTATCAACTCTTTACTGAGTCTGTAGACTAAACAAGCAGATCAAAACTTTATGCAAATCACATAACCACTACTTGATGATGATTTTTTGCCAATGGGTGTCTTAAATTGACACAGATATTGGATTAAGTGCTAGAGAAGACAGGACAAATCTGTTTTCCGTACAACCACAAAGAGCATGATTGAGACTTAGCAGCTTCCATCCGAGTCTCTGCACCGCGCTGAAAACATGCAGTATGGCCATCCTGTGATAATGGCTGTGATAACAGAGATTCACTTCCTATCTGCCTCCTCAGGCGCTTGTTATTGTCACTTACTGTCTAAGCAGTAGTCATCAAGGACATACATGTCCTGAATTTAGATCAGACAAAATAACCAGTCAAAAATTTAGTTAGTGTTAAATGACAGAACACACATGTAAAGCATTTGTGCTTGTGGTCCGACTGGTGATGGTAGCTAGAAGCAGTTAGCAGTTAAAACCAAGACCCAACATCACTCTCCCCCCGCCCCCCTGCAACTGCACAATAATATACGCACTGAAACAATTTAGGAGTTCTATCTCTCTTGCCTCAGATATATATATGTATAAATTTCACTAATGTGCTAGGTCATTAGGCTCTGGTTTCCACACTCCTCAAATATCTGTGAATGGTTGCTTGATGGTTCAAGGCCTCCAACAACATACTGGTAACGAAGAGCACCAAGTGGGAAACTACAGCTCCTTGCTGATGGGGCAGCCATGTCTAGAAATAAGTTGCCTGGTTTTGCCCACATTAAGAAGACAGTAGGAATCTGTGGTGGGATGACCCTGGCTGGACGCCAGGTGCCCACCAGAGCCGCTGTATCACTCCCCCTCCTCAGCTGGACAGGGGAGAGAAAGTATAACAAAAGGCTCGTGGGTCAAGATAAGGACAGGGAGAGATCATTCACCAATTACCAACATGGTCAAAACAGATTCAACTTGGGGAAAAATTAATTTAATTTATTACCAATCAAATCAGAGTAGGGTAATGAGAAATAAAACCGAATCTTAAAAACACCTTCCCTCCACCCCTCCCTTCTTCTTGGGCTTAATTTATTCCCGAATTCTCTACCTCCTCCCCACGCAGCGGCACAGGGGGACAGGGAATGGGGGTTGCGGCCAGTTCATCACACGTTCAGGGGGTGGACTCCTCACACTCTTCCCCTGCTCCAGCGTGGGGTCCCTCCCA
>NW_008794167.1:725846-752916 GCF_000699145.1 Aptenodytes forsteri | reverse complement strand
CTCTGCTGCTGTTTGCTGTTGTGCAACTTTTTCCCCTTCTTAAATATGTTATCCCAGAGGCTCTACCACCGTCGCTGATGGGCTCTGCCTTGGCCAGTGGCGGGTCCGTCTTGGAGCCAGCTGGCATTGGTTCTATTGGACACAGGGGAAGCTTCTAGCAGCTTCTCACAGAAGCCACCCCTGTAGTCCCCCCCCGCTACCAAAACCTTGCCACATAAACCCAATACAGGATCAAGGAGTATAGGGTGGGGGAGGAATTGGGGACCTAGAGAATCTGTAAGTGTGCAGGTTTGCCAAACTGCACTCTGCTGCGTTACTGCTATTTCCCTGCTGTAAGACACTTGGTCCATAGGACACTGATAATGCAGGACACATCCGAAATACACTCTGAAGTCTACAGAATCCACAAAATAACAGAAATCTGGAGGCAGGATTTTTCTTTATGTGATTCAGGTTAATGTACCACACTAAGAAGATACTAGATAGAGCAGAGAGCATCTGATTTATTCATGGGAAAACATTAGGATCTCTAAATTTCAGAAGTTCAGAATGAGTTTACTGCTGAATACAGGGTATGTGAAGCATAATAAAAATGTACAAGTGAACACCACTGGGTATGGAAAACCCACAACATACTCCATTTTTTTAAGTAGTAGATGCAGTTTTTGTTTGATATGCACAATGACAGTGTGAAATGTCAAATAAAACAGTAACCCAAGGAACACTGTATTGATCAAATCTGGACTCTAAAAGTAACGACTTCTGTTGCTGAGCAGAACTGCCTGATTTACAAGCAAACTGCATTAAAAAATCACTTTATTCAATGGAATTTGAAAATAAAAGCATCATCAGCTGCTAAGCCAAATCAACACGAGTTAATGGCGTTCAACAGATTCACTTCCAGTTTTATGAAGGACTGTGTGCAGTCCCAGTGACTGATAAAGAATACGAAGAACTCTGGGTTGTCTAGATATACACACTAAGTTCAGTACCTATAGATTTAGAAAAAAACCTGTACCTAACCTGACTAAACTGAAGTATATATAAATGCAGAGGGTTGCTGGAGCAGGTCCTCTTGGAACACATTTCTGGGCACATGAAGGAGAAGGTACTGAAAACAGCCAGCACAGACTTACCAAGAGTAAGTTATGCCTGACCGACCTGATCACCTACTAGGTGAAAATGAATTAATCTGGGGACAAGGGGAGAGTAACAGAGACAATTTACGTCAACTTTTTCAAAGCTTTTGACACTATCACCCAAAACAGCCGTGCATCTGAATGTGAACATTTTTGTACATTACATTGGATGCATAGACAACTACATGGATTGAAAACTGGTGTGATGGGCAGCTCAGAGGGCATTCTGAGTATGGGACCCATTCATGGGTCATACTCTACATGGAGGTAGCAAGCAGAGTACTCTTGGGGCCTATACTGGGATCTGTCCTCCTTCACATCTATGAACTGGAGGAAGGAAGCCATGGAGGTCACTCTCACCAAGCTTGCATGTGATACCAAGTTGGTGGTGGTGGTGTCAGGGGGAGCAGCTGATATACTCAAGGGCAGGGCTGCTGTTCAGAGGGAGAGGCTGGAAGAATGGGCCAACAGGAACACTGTGAAATTCAACAAGGACCAATGCCAAGTCCTGTACCTGGGAAGGAGGAACCCCGTGCAAGGACACAGGCTGCAGCTCTGTGGAGAAGGAACATTAGGTCTTGGTAGACACCAAATTGGATGTGGGCCAGCAAGGACCCCTGGCAGCGATGAAGGCCAAGAGCATCCTGGGCTGCATTACCAGCAGCACAGCTGGTACATCAAGGGCAGTGATTCTCAGCGCTTTTTACACCACATCTAGAATATGACATCCAATTTTGGGGCCTCCAATACAACTCAGGCATCAATAAATTGGAACAAGTTCAGTGGAGGGCCACTGTGCTGATTGGTGTCTGGAGCACTTGCCCGGTGAGGAGAGGCTGAGGGAGCTGGGCTTGTTCAGCCTGGAGAAGAGGTAAACCACCTCTTCACCTGGGGGAAGACCTAGCAGCAGCCTGACAGTACCTATGACGAGGTTATCGAAGACACAGAGCCAGGTTCTTTGCAGTGGTGCATGGCAGGATGATGAGAGTCAATGAGCATAAACTTCAACTACATTTAAGGAAAAGTTTTTCCATCCTGAGAATAAATCTAGCAGTGGCAGAGGTTGCCCAGAGAGGTTGTGCACTCTCCATCCTTGGATGTTTTCAAGACCCAACTGCATAAAGCCCTGAGCAATTTGGTCTGATATTATAGCTGACCTTTCTTTCAGCTGGAGGTTGGATTAGAAACTTCCTGAGGTCACTTTCCAACCTGAACTATTCTACAACTCTATAATTCAATGAATCAGCTATGTTAAGTAATACAGTCCCAAGCCTGAAGTCAGAGAGTAAATAAAATTAAAAAGGCAAAATGTCTCTAGCCACTGGAAAGAGTAGCTCTTCAGATACTCCAAAACTTAGTAGATCAAGGATTACATCCTTGCACAATTCCCAAAGAGGGGGTTAAATTTAAATATAGCTACCTAAAAGTTAGGCTTCTACTCTAAGCTAGTTATCTATAGCCAGCAAGGCACCTCCAAGAGGTGGTTCCTGTCGTTCTTAGTTGATTTAAAGGTATCGCATCCAAGCACCACAGAAGTGCTGCTATTAAACTGGCAGCCAGCAGTTACTAGAAATAGGCAGGTATCTATCATGCTGCTGTCTGTAGGCAACACTGCCACTGCAGCAACACTACGGTTTGTGGTAACAACGGATGATTTCACCTTACGTATGAGCACCTGAACTTTGGGGTTTTAGCTGGCTTTTGCCGCTGGGAAAACGTTCAGTTTCATAGATATCACTATTGTATAACAGCTGGCAAATGTTGCCTTAGTAATTGTGACGTCTGTACCGAAAAGCATGTATAATTGTGCTTGTACAATGAAGCATCTGACTGCTATGTGCATACATATATATCACCATTAAAATGCCATTACTTTAATAGCTGCAGTGTGACAACAGCCATAAGGATTAGCAGGAGAAACCCTGCAACCATTTTCTTGGAGTTTATTTAAAATATTTTATTGTTAATAAGGCTGGAGGATAGACCCTCCTGCTAAATTAGCTAAAGAGTTTATGAGCCTTTGCAAGCCATATATGCATTAGTCACTGGGTTGTTAACTCAGGATAGTGTTTTAGGCTTACTGAATCAACACCACAATAAAGCTTTGTTTTCTAAAAAAAATTAAACAGTATATTTCAAAATAACTTCAAATTCTGACAGTCTTAAACGATTAATAAGGCTATGGTATCAAGTTTATATTAAAATAATTTGCCCAATTCTGAAAAAAAACCACTGTTTTCTGAACTAAGTGTAAGACCTCTAACCTGATGATGCATTTAACAACATGCCTTTTAATCGGAGATCTGTGAGAAGTCCATCCTTGACTGTGTTTATGGCTCACATGCAATCTGCCAGAAGGGACACTGAACAGACACCCGGTTTCTACAGAAGTACAAACCACTCTGACAACAGTAGGAGCCTCTCCAAAAAAATGTATTACTTGAAATATGTTCCATATACAGCATCAGACTGTAATGCCTTGGTTTCTATTGTTATTTGTATGCCCTTATGGGCATAGGAGCATCGAGAAGAGGTGGCATAGACAGATTTTCACCTGAAGGCATGACACTTTCCCCCCATTTAAGTTGTATATCTCTGTTACAGTGGTTTCTCACTCTGCACATGCATAGTAGCTCCTTCATTCTCTGAATACTCTGTAAAGTTTTTGAGTTTTCTGATGTATCTGAACAGAGATGGTCTTCCATTCAGAAATGAACACAACTAGACAACTCTGCCAGTGTGCTCTGGTGCGCACCAACGTTGAAAACTGAGTTGTTTCTATCCCAGTGTCTGACTACAGAAGGACAAGACAAACACCTTTAGTCAGGTAGCACTCATTTGCCTGTTGCATTTGCATAGCTGTTATTTGAGCAGGAGAAAGTGCTTGAAAATGTTGAAGAAGAGCATACACGTATCCTTTTTTACTGAGTTTTGTCCAATGCTTTCCATGTTTTTGGGGTTTTGTTTAGGTTTGGGGGGGTTGCATAATATGTCTCATACATTTTGCATAATATCAGTTCAGTGGAAATAATCATGTTATTAGTGCAGAACAGCCTTAGTCTGACAGCTCAGCAGCTTCACAGATCCCCAAAACCCTGACAGCCACACAGTGCAAGGACTGGTCTGTCTTTCCTCCAATTTCTTACCTCCACATTTTTATTTTTATTTTTTAAATTTGCCTAAAGCAGGTTGCATTTTCCAACTGTTTTCAATAAATCTCTCCCTCCTCGCTGCACTAGTCCATAATATCTCTCCATCCATGGCAAATTTTCATATCTCACTTTTCTCATTAATTTATTTGAGTACCAATTTGCAGTAAGAAATTACTCAAAAGCTATGTTATTGCATAATGTCATTCCTACCATTTAAGTTAGTACAATCTTTCTATTATTGAATTAAATTTCCAGCCAAAGATATTTCCTTATTCCTTGTATCTAGAGAGAATACCGGGGATCCTAGAAGCACTTCACTCGTACCCAGCAAGTCTAACTGGTCTACATGGAGTGCCACACCACGTCTAGAGCTGACAGCAGCTCACACACTGCCATGTGTACTGAAGACACACCTCTACAAACTCACATCCCTTCAGCACACACTCAGCCTGTATTACTAGAGTCCAGCCTCACTGATACTATAGTACAAAATCCTAGAAAGTGCCAGTACAAAAAAAAAAAATCACCTTTGAACAAGTCTGGGGAAAGCACAAAGCCAATTCAGTTTTCTGCTGGATTCAGAGCACTTTTGGATCAAGACCTCTGAAGAGAAACAGATTTTCAGCTTTGCACTGCACCCACTCCCTAGGATACAAAAAACATTTTTAGTGAAAAAATGGAACAATGTTTGCGACCACCACCAGTTAAAGGCAAAGAGAAAAAAATGCCAGAGATGCATGAACTCAGTCTCTCCAGTGTAATATCACTACCAGAAATCCCATAGAGACATAGTGATCCCAATCAATCCCCAGAAAAACTATCTGAGATGCCTAGAAAGCTGGATATAAAAAAACCCCAGCCATTATTCAGCCAGAATTTCCAGGAGAGAGGGAATGAACTCTTCTCTCAAGTGTGGCAAAGCTGGAGCACCAGGAGTCAAGGACGTGCCAAGGAGCCTCCATCCCCCTAAACTGGAACCAACTGAAAAGGGACCAAGTGCGCTAATTACTATCTACAAGAAAAAAGGGTATTTTCTGTTTTTCCTTTTAGCCCTGAAGAATAGCGTTAAGGGGGCTGTCATTTATACCAGGTTTTTGCTGATAGCACAGAACTGTGCTGTCTTTGTTCTGGAAGCCAAAATATGGTTTTATTCTGTGTTGCCCTGGCATCCAGGAACTAGATTAAATGAGACACTGAAACAAGGGTTAGTCTAGTTTTATTACTGCTCTGTGTATATGTGTGTATCTATGCACATACCAGAGCAAATTAAAGTAAAATTGCTTAAGGCATTTTGGGTTTCAAGATCTTAAAATAACCAACTTCTGAGTCTTTCTCTATCAGCCTTATTGTTACATTAAAACTACACTGATCCCAGAATATTCTTGTGTCATTCAATAACATTACATTTACAGCTGCCTTTCTCTCCCTTTTCCTTTCTTTATGCCTATGGTTGCCTTTCTGTTTCTCCATAGCCTGCAATATCCCTCCAAGGAGCAAAGCAAAACAGTTCTGTGTTGCTCAGGAAAAGGAATCCACCTCCTGACTCCCAGCTGTGATACAAGAGCAGTCGGCACTGAACCTCACACCAAGCAAGACACTTCACCTGCAAATTCCTCCAAGCAATGAGATGAAAAATAAGAGCCAGTAATTGACAGTAAAAATATTCACATTAAAGTGACAATTAGAAGCATCCTATATAGACAGCTCTCTAACAAGACAGAAAATAGTACAGCTGAAGAAGAATCAGAGTGGAGAATAAAATGGCTGTGGAATATCAGTATTTCCTGACTGGTTATGTTATCAAATGTAACACTGAAATCAGTTTTATGTTCCTCAGAAGGATGCATTCACTATCTTGCTTTTATATCACCAAGGTTTTCGTACCAGAGATTTTGTACTAATTATTTTCAAGCTTATTGCTTTTCTTTATGGCACCATAAGTCCCCTCCAATTCCACATGCCTCAGCCTGGGGCTGCTCACCTGAAGCCTACTTTCCAGAGGCTATGTGCCTTTCTGGTCACCGGGGCTTTGCAGCTGAAGTGCTGTTTATTGTATACATCAGGTCCTATTTCTGTCTTTCATTTGCTAGGCATCTACAGAAAGCTGATTATGTTTTACTTTCCTACTTCTCCTCAGCAGCCACTTAAGGTTACATATTCTCACAAATTATTTAAGAAAATCAAAACCTGCTTCCAACAAGCAGAGGATGCTGAATGAAGGCTTAAACCTAAAACTCTTTTTACTAGATACTACTTTTATGCTGTCTGTGGTTCTGTCAAGGAGAAAAAGATGGTCAAGATGCCACATCGATTAAAATTATTATTCTCATGAGAGAAAAAAAAAATCAGTTTTCCCACCTGATAATGAGCAGATCTTTTAAAAACAAAGCCACCTTTGAAATCCACAGGTTTTTTAACAGCTTCTTTTTTTGTGAGATTTTAATACAGTATTGTGTTTAGAGATTTATGAAAGGCTCTTCTGATTCCAGCTTTGGAGGAGAGTGGAGGCAGGGCGGGGGATGAAAGAAGCAGGTATCAGATGTTAGCTCCTGTATTTGAATTAATGTTTTCCTGCCATAACCTGAAAAGCTCTACACCAGCATTCAGCCTGAAAGGGTGCTAAATAAAGTTCATCTAATAAAAGATTGGCTACACATAAAATTAAATTAGACAGGCAGCTTGACTGTTTTCACAAAAAGTATGAACCGATGCACCTGTATTATCCAGAATTGCCTAATTGATTATGTTGATGAGATCTCAAACTCACAAAATAGCAATAGCCCCAACTCCACATGAAAAACCTGTCATCTGTTCTTTCTGCATTTTAACCAGGTACCAATTTAAGCCATTTAAAGCCCTTGTGATTATTTGGGAAATTTGGCTACATAAAACATCTGATTTCTAGTTGATTTAATTAAATATCTGTATTATCAAATCCTTCTGTGAATACGATATTCATTACCAATAAAGGCTATATCAGATCATGGCCATTAGAGAATGAGTAAATCTTTGTGAGCACCCATTCAAATGGGAGGATTTTTAGACAACAGGTTGGCTGACACAAGGTTTTATTCTAGAAGGTGGATCCAGAATGAATAGCATTTCCTCAGAAACAGAAGAGACAGAGTTGATTAAAACAACTGGTATTAAACCAGAGTGCTTGAGCAGCAATCCAATTCCTGAAGAACATCCCAATATGGAGAAGCGAAGCATATCCTCAAATAATCATAGATATACACATATACCTCTGCATATATTTACATCTACGGAGGGAGACAGAATGTATTTCCTGGGCTACTTACGTGAAGATTGATGTATTTTTGATCTATTGCCCTGTGTCTTTTTGCTTCTCTTAACATATATCTATGAAAAGATGAACTGTAAGCCTCAAGACCAGAGCTCTCAAACGTGGAAAGTTCAGGAACTTGGGGAGTCATTTCACCACTAAACCATGTCCCTAAGCACCTCATCTACACGTCTTTTAAATACCTCCAGGGATGGTGACTCAACCACTTCCCTGGGCAGCCTGTTCCAATGCTCAACAGCCCTTTCAGTGAAGAAATTTTTCCTACTATCCAGTCTAAACCTCCCCTGGTGCAACTTGAGGCCATTTCCTCTTGTTCTATCGCTTGTTACTTGGGAGAAGAGACCGACACCCACCTCTCTACAACCTCCTTTCAGGTAGTTGTAAAGAGCGATAAAGTCTCCCCTGAGCCGTGTGATGGCACTCAAGATGATGTGCTCCATAACCTTCCCCAGCACTGAGGCCAGATTGACAGGCCTGTAGTTCCCTGAGCAGCTGGAAAGCAGAGCCCCAGCTCTTACAGAGGCAGGGTCTGTTCCTTCTGAAGGTCCATCCTCACCTTGCTCAAGTTCAGGAAAGATTAAAAAAACTCCAAGTCTAACACACAGGTCCCAAACTCAGTAAGTCAGGAAGCTCCACTGGGACAGATTCCCCAGCTTACTTATATCATTTATCAGTCTTTACCCATGAAGTACCTATTTACTCCAATCTCTCCAGAACAAGAAGCTTCTCTACTATCTTTTTGTTCAGCCTTTTTTTTTTAAAGAATAATCTCTAAAGCATTGTCATCAGAAAATTATCCTGCATTTGTGAGAGAATTATGTTGCACTGATTCATGTCATATCCTTAAAGCTTTTAGAATCAACAGAAATATGAGGAGAAAAAAATTCTCAATATCAGAATTTTCAGCTTTATTTGTAGGACTTGTATTTGTAAAAGACCTAAATATGTTGACTATCTAATTTAATTGCTTAAGGGCAATACTGGTTACCAAAGAAACCCCAAAATATATTTATTAAATACTGAAAACTTCCTATTGGAAGTATAATTCAGTAAATGTCAAGATGAAGTGAGTCCTGCATTTAACTCCTTTTTACTTTCTGAAGAGAGTTGAATTTAGATTCTCTACAGAGCTATATTTCCTACTTCATACGTATTTCCATAATGTTGCATGTGGATCAGAGTAATAAATCTGTAAAGTTTATTGACTTTGGGGATCATCTTACCAAAATATTTCCTCCCTTCTATAGGGAGCCTGAGTGTCAGATTACAAGTCTCCAGGAGGATGCTGGAAAGAGACAGGCAAGGTCCTGGGTTCTCCTGAGTGCTGAATATCCATAGAAGGTGCCTGTGATGATGTAATTGAATAAATGACATCTAGGCATCTGTCTTATACCTATCTAAGACAATGATGTGTTAAACCGATGCCAATACAAAGACACTGGGTATATTCAAAATATTAAGAGTTCTCCATGAACAAGTTGAAGAGGATGTGAGTGTAAGTGATCAGATAACAGATTTCCTGGGCACTAATGACACTTTTGGCCAAGTGGGAGGAATAGCTCTTCTTAGGATAAAAACCTTGGTATATCCAGCATATCTCAATTCACGTGGCTTTTGGCCTGGTGCACGTTTATCATTTCATTGCATACAATTCCACCTGACTGGGCTGCATCATTTAACAATTCCTTCTAGACATATTGTTCTGTAGTCCTTTGACTGTCCAGGCCTCTTCCAAAGTAGCTTTAACTTTACATCTTATTTTTGCAGCTGAAAGATCTAAATGTGACTTGCTGACTGTCAGCGAATTAAGTGACAATACCAAGACTGGAGCTTAAGCTGCTATTTGGCAGACCAAATTTCACTATAGATTAGGAGAATGCTCTCTCTGACACCTATCACATTTAATTCACTAGTCACAAATAAAGTTTCATGATATGCCAGATGTTTCTACTATCCTATTGTAAAAAGTAAACTGCAAGAAACCAAATTAGAGTTTCTTACGAGGTTCCCGCCCCTTATCTGAGAAGTGGCAAGTGGTGATGTGTGCAATATTAATTATCTGCAAATATGAAGCTACAAAGGTTAATTTAAATTCATTATTATTCTAATACTTAAAATACCACATTATTTCCCCATCTGCCAATGGGTATTCTTCTAATATTTCAAATGCCACACACTTCCCCATCTGCCAATGGGCCATGCAGGTGCTCCTACACAGAGCAAAGCATGCAGATCAGACTATTAAGAACAAAAACCCTCAGTTAATTTCACTGGCACCTGAAGTAACTTCCTTTTCTGTTGAGGTTCTTGTATTATGCCTTGTACCATCCTATTCAGAACTTTATTTTCCTAAATCTCCCATTGATATGAATAGGATTTAGCATGCAAACAGGAGACAACAGGCCTGCTAATACTGTAGAAAATGTTTGCAGTCATGTAATGAAAAAAAATCTCATATACAGATTCTTGCTTCCTGTAGCAGCTTCATAAACTACAAGCATCTACGGCTTGTATTGTGTGCAGTGCCATAACTCACAATGTATTTATTTTAACACAGTAACTTGGAGGTGATCTTGCGTTCCTCACGTCTATATATCTCACTACAGCGAAAAGCAGATCCCTTCAATCGCAAGCAATAAAAGACAATAGCGAGAGCAGTGACCTGAAGTCTCAACTGCTGTCTCAGTTGCGGTGATTACTATAGGAGGCAACGATGGAAAGTACAGTGATCTCAGACAGTGTCACTGCACAGAGGTGCCAGAGGAGGATACAAGTTAGTAGGAGAGATTAAACTGGCATCCTCAGAGATCTGAGTATAAGGGAGTTAACAACTCCCCTCCTGCGAAGGAGTTAGACCCAGCAGTGGCATCCAGAGCTCTCCTGCATGGTCTGTGAGCACCCTAGGAAAAGCCCTGGGAATCTGGCACATCTCAGGTTCACACAAAACCCAACTGACTGCATGCAGAAGGACTAAACGGAAGCTCTGCTTTTTAAAAACCTTGGCCCAAGTATTGTCAGGATTATCTTATATTAATAATTAATGTAATCAATGGGCAGCATACGTGCCTGTACTGAGTCTCTGTGAAAGATCCTACTATTGTATTCGTGATTTTTTTTTGTTTTGCACTTCAAGAATAGTCATTACCTCAGGGTGGAAAAGAGGCACTGCAGCTATAATTCATTCATTATCTGCCTTAAAAAAAATGGGAGTATTTACAACTCCAAGAATGTGAGGTAAACAATTAAGGAGATGCTGCTGTTGCTATTGCTTAGGGGTGATGGAGCATGCAGTGCATGACATGAGCAATTACTGGACCCTGGTGAAAGTTTCTGTGCTGGCATACAAAGGTCTCTGTCTTGATTTGAAGCAACCATCCAAAAATCAAAACTGGAAGAATTAGTTGCCAAATCTAGTAAAGCTGCAAGCTTAATTGAGCAATACTTACAGAGGGATACCAAAACAGTCCAGCCCACATTTAAGATGTTTACACATAAGCAGCAAAGACATTAAGCCCTTTTCTTTAATCTGGAATGATATTAGAGACAGTATAAATACTGCAGCTGCAGTGTCTGTAACATAGGAACTCTCTCTGTCTAAACACAAGAGAAATTTATTTTTTCCTTTCAAACACTTCTCAGCCCTAATTTCTAACCCAATTGCTCCTCAGTTCTTTCCCAATGCTAACTCACATCACAAGAGAACAAACATTCAAAATCCCTCCAATTCTAATTAAAGAGGGCTTGTCTTATATTGCTATGAGGACACCTCCTGCCCCCTCCCAGGAAGCTTGATGGTCTCTATTTTGAGAGATCATCAAACTCAAATAGGACAAATTAGTTTCTGAGTCTTTGTTTCTCTTTCTTCTCTATGGTAATTAAAACCAGCAGACAGAAAGAATGCTCAGGTTGACTTTCTTTTATTAGGGTCAGCTAATTAAACTGTGATATTTTGAAAGTGCCTATCACTTTCATATCAGAGGAGGAAATTTTTCAAAATATCTTCAGGACTCAGGGCTTCAAGAAACAATGATTAAAAATCTTATATATTTAGGACCCCGAGTCCTACTGACAAGGAACATGTGTCCAGCTTCTAAGTCATTTGTCTTTTTTTGAAAATGCCAGCCTGAGCGCAAAGTCACAATTTGCAGCAACTAAAAGATAGGAAAGCTCATAAGATGTTCCAAGGGCAAGTCTCCCTCTTGGTAAGGACATGCAGTTCCCACGCACACTGGCAGGGTAGATGGCCAGCATCTAACCAAATCCTACTTGGCCCCCATACAGAGCGTCCCCTCTTCTGTCAGACCTGGACCCCCTCTCCAGCAGCTCTTCATAACGACAGACAGTGCCCCAGCAGAACTGTTTACAGACCAGGCTCAAAGATAATTTATAAATTCTGAGAGTAAATTTACATTCCAAGAATTGCACAGAAGTGTTTTTCATCTATTAGCAGAACTATGCTGTGTTTACTCAAAATATTCAGAGTAGGCCTTTTCCCCAGCAGACACGGAGGCACAGCTCCACTGAAGTTAATGGAGCTGGACTGATTGACAGCAGCGGAGAAGCTAGCTCAGGATTTGACTGTTTTAATACTAAACAGATTTCATCTGGACTCTAATTTCAACACACTGCACCTCCCCTCAGGCACTTATTTGATATCCTGAATGGCTAATTTGTACTAAACATAAAATATGCACGTTTGCTGTTGTCTACAGGACTAAAATATTCAACCTATCCATGCATGTTAAAGTCAGGTTCCCCTGTACACTCCGGAGTCATAAGAATATGCTATAATAAGTATACCTGTGCATTTGGGAATGCACCTGAATATTTATAAAAATATTTTCAACTGCTTACTGAGTCTTTAATTGCAGGCATTGACGTGTTTACTCCCCATGCAATTGCACAACAATTAAAAGATCTATTTGCACGCCTACAAATTCTGAATTTTAGCACATTCTTATTTCAGTAAGAACTCAAATCCCACCTGAGCAGGGTGGGGAAACTCTTGCCTAAGGTATTTTTTCTAAAATGAGGAAAATTAGAAGTAAATAAAAATCAACGCTCCTGAGCTACACCTTTCCTTGCCATCATACCAGCAGAGCACACTCTAAGCCCTGGGAATTACATTTCTATCTGAGGCAGAGACAAAGTCAAATGAAACAGCCTAGTGCCAAGCAGCACTGCCGCCTCGCTGAGAGCTGCAGCGCATTGTCTGTTGGGTTATCTGGCTGTTACAAGGCAAAGGCAGGCAACCTGCTCCTCCCATTTGCAATTCGTTGTGTTTTGTTTATACCACGTTAAAAGCAGGGAGGGTTACGCACTGATATCTGAAACAAAATGTACTGCTGTACCTGATCTGTGTAGACAAGAGAGTAGAAGTCAAACTTTTAAATTAGGGAAATGATTATTTTGCACCAAATTTGCTTCCTTGCTAATTCCCTCCCAACAGTAGCCACAAAAATTCTGTCTGAAGAAAATATAATTCACAGGTCAGATTGAAAAATCCCAAGCTTTAAACTCTCAGAAGAAACCCCAACCTTATCCAGGTATCCAATATTCAGAGGAGAAGCCAAAGGGAATCTGTCCCCCGTTCCTTCTGGTGTGTAACCTGACCATCACCTGAAGCTGTTAATAGCCCTGAGGTGCCTTGGCTAACTATTTCTTGTCTACTATAAATCAGAATAAACAACTTCTGAAAACAAAGGTTCCTTCTTGTTTTAACTCTAATGGGCATGGCAAAACCTTTTAATTGGCCCTGCCGGCCCCACTGTGCTGCCAGGAAGGCCCATCATCTCTCCAAGCTCAGGGAATGGAGCGATCCTGCGGCTTAACCCATCCCCAATAAGACAAGCACCTCCAAAGCCTCTCCAAGCTCAGGGAATGGAGCGATCCTGGGGCTTAACCCATCCCCCATGCTTGTCTTAAGCACCTCCAAAGCACATCCCTCAGTTTGGATGCCTAGGGAACAGGTTAGTTCTAACCCTGGCCAAAGACCCAGACTTTACAATCGACTTCCCAATGGCCTCGAGTGAGTCATTTTAGGTGCACTCTTAAGTTCCTCCTCTACTTGAGCTTCCTTTTTCAAATCTCATATAGCATTAGTTTGGATCTGACACTTGAAAAGCAGGAACCGTACTGCTTCTGGCTCAATTCCTTGCAGTAAAAACACAGGTGAGATTTGACAGAAGGTATTGTATTTATCCTGGCAATAACTGGAAACCGCTCAATGACGAAAATGTTAAGACTGGCAAAATGAGGCAGCCAGAATAAGGACTCGAGAAGGGCAAATTCAAGAGAGGAAGGCCTGAGCCTGGACGTAAAGTCTGCAAAGGTGCAAAGGCATGTGGAAAAAAAATCTCTGCCAGCTCCCGCTGGCTGAGAGCTCAGGAGCAGCCGTGGAGCCAGAGGAACACTGCAGTTTCAAATGGCACCAAGCTTAACCTGACAGAGTCAGAGGTTCAGATGCTGATTGAACATGTAGTTCATGATTAAATGAAGAGTGGCACCAGCAATTTCACCAGTGCAAAGGAGCACCAAAAAGCACTGTTTACCTTATAAAATGGAGCTATCACCAGGTTATGGGGGCTGTTGCAACTGTTTTGCTCTTTGCAAAATGCTATATGCAATCTCACCGCATGACGTGAGGTTTTTTTCCTTCCAAGAGAAAAAATATTGGCATACAGTGAGATACACACTCTTAGCCTTTACGCTATATAATAAATAGATATGTCATGATATCTTACACAGTAACTAGGCTAGGGCAATTATTTCAGCCTGCTGTTATGGACTTGAACTTATCACAGACTTTGCACTGTGAGCTACCAGAACATCTCGGCAAGTCAACAATATTAAGACAAACTGCTACTCCTGTATTCCACTCTATATTCAAGCCATAACTTACACAATTTTCACTGTTAAGCAGTCTGGCTAGCAAGAGCCCTCCGATCTTGTCAGTAAGATCTATATTTATTTTTTAAAAACAAGTGTTCTATGATTAATTTCTCTCTCCTAAAATAGCATGATGATGAAATCTGTGATTTAATTCCTCTGCAGTTACAGCTCTGACTCCAGCCTAGAGTTCAAAATATTCTTTGTCAACTATCACAGGTTCTACTGGGCATAGATCTTTTGCTGCCAAAGATTTCATGCGAAGTTGAATTTTAAGTACTAGAAGTAGGTTAGATTGGCAAATGGAAGTACTATTAGGCATTCAACAACTGTTCACATACAGCCTGGAACATAAAAATTGAGCTGATGAAACCGACAGCTTGACAGAGAAAGAAAGAGCGTGAACCATTGTCATTTTTTTTTCCAGGGAGAGCTCTGAGACAGCAAACAAAGAAAATATATCACCCACCAGCTAATAACAAAGAAAGCAGGTTGGATTTAGATTTGGTTCATAAACAGTGCAGGCTAACACACCACCTCTGTGCAACAACAGATTACTTTGGGTCTGATCCAGGGTATGGCAGAGGTCCATGCTCACAACAGCTCTCAATGATTCTTCCCTCAGTCAGTAATGAGCTCCCCTTTTTCTCAAGGCGTCACACCTTAACTGAAAAGTTAAAATGCTGTAAAGAGATTTTTTAGTTGTCTACGATTCATAAAATACTCACCTTGCATAAAACATCCTTCATGTTCAAATCACTGAGACAGTGATGGATTTTAAGGGTCTAGCATTCAAAAAAATTTTAAGGGTCTACGGTTCAAATGCAGAAGCCCTTTTTGTAGGCATCCAGAATTGCCTCTGTATTTTTGTGGTTATAGTACAATCATTAACTGATGCATGTGTATCTCCATCTAAATGCATATTCAAATCAACAAGGACTATAACGTCCGTGCATAGCTCCTCATCCATAATTTGGTCTACAGGCAGATCATCTCTGATGGCACTCAGCTCCTCCTAACCAAGAAGCCAAACTGTCTTTACAAATAATACTACTAATACCAGAAAGACTTCTATAACCAAGGAACAGTAGCACTTAAAAATAAGTTCAACATCCCACGAGGAGTACAAAATGCATTATCATCAAATATTTTTGGATGCATGCAAACTTGGCATATTTATTTTCAGCTGAAATCCACCCCTTAAAAATTTTGGAGAAGCTAAAACATTTCAACAGTTTAAAAAAAAAAACAAAACCAAACTTTTCAGTTTGGTCTTTAAGCAACATTTTGCTACAATACTTGGGGGATTTTTACTAATGCAGCACACTTTTTTTCTTCTCAAAACCAAAAAATTTTGCAACAAGTTTGGCATTCTTTGGTGGAGGAAAGGACATCTCTAACCAAAAAATACCAAAATCCTTCTGGTTTTGTGAGCCTATATAATTTCTGATATAGGCCTCAAACTTTTGGTTCAGTTGAAATAATTAACAGTGACAAAGCTTTATTTGCAGCAGGTGATGCACTAGCACCAGTAATGCAAATTTCTTTTTTCTGCGTGGGCAACATGCAGCTTTCTTGTTCTCCAAAAACACATCTTGAAGGGGTATTAGCTTCTATACCCAAATGTCTGGTCTCTACTGAGTTCAGCACTAGCATCATGACCTCATTTTATCTGTGAAGCTGATAATTGACTTCTCTTTACTGAAACCATGAACCTTGCTGCTATCCGTACTAGGCTGGTCTGGAATTAAACAGTCAGCAGAGATGATGGCTATTTCTTAATCCTACTAACAATTTTCTGAGCCGTGCATTGCTTCTCCTTCCTTTTCATGTTTGAGATATAGCTAATGTTGTACATTTGGGATATATCTAACGTTGTCTTAGGACCATGAAGAGTGCAATAGTAACATTAGCAGAAGAGGCGTGATTAAGTGAAGAGGCGCCTCTGCCTCTACATGCTCGTTTTCAGAATGGTTTAATTGAATTTCCTGACATGAAGAGAGCTATTTCTGGTCATCTATTCAGTGCCTGTTGCCTTGGAAAAAAGTCTGCAAGAGGATGCCATAGTCAGTTTTAACAACACAGACGTGGAGTGATATTAGAAGGGTAAAAGGGAGGAGTAGGCCTGTGTAATTTTCCCTCTTACAGAGATATGTACTACAGCACAAATGGATCATCACAAATGTAACAATTTCCAGAGAAATCAGACATGCAAAAACAACACAGATCTCATGCCCCTGTGAGGAGTGCACTGCAAAACCCTTAATATGACAGTAACATACATATTTTTCAATCATGCTACAAATTCTCTGTCACAGGCCTATTGCCATGGCATGAGATGTTCCAGGGACATCAACAGATTTGGTTCTGCATTTCTAGAACTCCCCTACTTGCCTACTCCTGCTTACATTTTACTTTTCTATGTGAAAAGTGTGTGTTCATTTATGTTTCCTAAATAACTCTCACTTTGATACCTAGTGAAAAGAGAATAAAGAAGCCAAAATAACATCTCCGAAAACCCTGGCCACTAAACTACTGTGCAGCAAAAATAAGGCAGATATTTCAAGACATGCTCTCCGTACACAGCTCTTCAGGCAAGATTCGTTTTCACAGCAGCTCTCCTTTAAAAAAAAGAGTCTAGCACCATTGTCAGAAGGTCAACAAATTCAGGCTATTTGAATTGGTGGGATGGGAATAATGCACTGCAAGGGAAAGAAGCCTTCTGCAAGAACTTCCCAACAGCAGCAATGGCTGGTTTATAGTAACATAAGGTATCTTGTTTGCCTGTGGACCTTAGATGAGCAAGTGTTTTGCAGAGCGAAACAGCACACCACAAATACAACAGTACATTTTTTCACAGGTGTTAGCTCCCATATACAAAACTGGCTCGCAAACACACCTTCAGGACAAGGTACCTGGAAACTGAAGCTAGCAAAATGAGAGCCTAGGCTCAGGTGATGTGACATCTGTTCAACAGATCACAGGACAGAAGAATTAACGTTCCAGATCCTTCACTCTAGCTACCGCTCTCAACACCCACCAGCATGTCTTGTTTTACCTGTGTGTCAACACACTCAAGGGTTGAGTAACTGGCTTCTCAACAGGCTTTGGTCCTGACTTTCTCCAGCATTCAGCTTCTCTGGGGGAAAAAGAAAGGAGTCTCTACAGCAGAAATTTCAAAAACAGCTAAGATTGTTTTGCTGTGCAAAAATGTTTGTGCTGCTTTTTAAATAAGTTCTGGAGAAGCTCTCATTCTTATTTCAAAAAGTTATGTTCTCTGTCCACAAATGAAATTATATATTTTCATACCAAAAAAAATCCATAATAATCTTTAAATGTTATAAAATGTACATGAAAGTGATCAGATGAGGGAACAAACAGCTTCCCCTGGAGTACCATAGTAAGAAATGAAGCACTTCTCATTTTGCTCTATAAACACCTGCTTTAGAAACATGTTTGCATCAGCAAAACAATCAAATACCTTTTTCACTATCCCAGACATCGGCTGGGAGTAGACACAGAAGGATGCTAAGTCAATAGGAATTCAAAAGTGCCCAATACCTCACAGCTGAACCATGGTGCATTGGAGGGTCTGACCTGAAGCAATAAAAACCTGCCTGTTTTGGATTTTTGCATAGGCAGACACACAAACCCACCATGAATAATAGACATCTCTGTCTTGCTTCTAAGACTAAGCTCATGCTTTTCATGTATAAAAAATAACTGTGTTTCAGTACTGGCTGTTCTGGTGACCTCCACGAGACTTTTAATCAAATCTTGCATATAGCTGGGGCTTCAGAGATTATTTGATTTCTTCTCAGGAAAGAGCAAGACAGCTCTTGTTTCAATTAATATTTCAATCTCACAGAACACTGCATAATCAAAAAATGTAAGAGGCCCCTGCAATTTCAAAAAATTGAACTCAGTAATTAAAATAAAGATTAAAAATATCATGGAATCCTTATGTGGCCATAGCAGTATAAATACACCTCAAGATACCATAGCAACACTTTCTCTTTTATTATTAAATAAATTAAGTATCTTGCAGGCTCATAAAATGCCAGTCAACACAGACATATCTTGGGCATCACTCCATAGAGCATCCATTCCTCTGCTGCTCCTCTTCTCTTGAGCTTGTCATATTGAAACACTAGAGGTCAGCCTCCCAAAGAAAACTAACCACTGCTCTGTTTTAACCCATGAGGAATTATGGGACTTGGACTTTACCACATTCAGAAGCGGCACTGGAGATGCAGCAAACAGCAGAGTGCCAAGCTTAAACCACACAAAACCACACAAGGGCGTCAGGCTGGGGGAATGGTTTTGTTCTTAAGGCAACCTTCTTTGAGTATTTGGCTGGTGGGGTTTGAACCAGCTAGAGAAATATGAATTTTGCATTGTATTCCACAGATAGATACCTGTGTGAAGCCTAGAGAGCTGTCAAGCACAGAGACTGAATAAATAAAAGGTTCTACTGTATTTTTCCCAGGACAGAGAATTCAGGTTCCCCTTTTTGGCCATCTTAGATTCACAGGAATTTCCAAAAAGGTAAAGGGGGGTAGCAGCAAAAGAATTGTTTACTAAAGGTAACAAAATACTAACTGGCCCATAAAGAGAAAAGCTGGGTTTCTTGCACAAAGAACAGAACAATGCTTTTGTTTCTTTGCTTGTTATAATTAGCACTGTTGCATTTGCCAAGGATAAATCATGCATGACCGACCTGATCACCTACTAGGTGAAAATGAATGAATTTGGGGACAAGGGGAGAGCATTGCATGTCATTTACCTCAGCTTTAGCTTTCGACACTCTCCCCCAAAACAGTCACATATTCAAGTTTGTACATTACATTGGATGCATAGACAACTACATGGATTGAAAACTGGTGTGATGGGCAGCTCAGAGGGCATTCTGAGTATGGGACCCATTCATGGGTCATACTCTACATGGAGGTAGCAAGCAGAGTACTCTTGGGGCCTATACTGGGATCTGTCCTCCTTCACATCTATGAACTGGAGGAAGGAAGCCATGGAGGTCACTCTCACCAAGCTTGCATGTGATACCAAGTTGGTGGTGGTGGTGTCAGGGGGAGCAGCTGATATACTCAAGGGCAGGGCTGCTGTTCAGAGGGAGAGGCTGGAAGAATGGGCCAACAGGAACACTGTGAAATTCAACAAGGACCAATGCCAAGTCCTGTACCTGGGAAGGAGGAACCTCGTGCAAGGACACAGGCTGCAGCTCTGTGGAGAAGGAACATTAGGTCTTGGTAGACACCAAATTGGATGTGGGCCAGCAAGGACCCCTGGCAGCAATGAAGGCCAAGAGCATCCTGGGCTGCATTACCAGCAGCACAGCTGGTACATCAAGGGCAGTGATTCTCAGCGCTTTTTACACCACATCTAGAATATGACATCCAATTTTGGGGCCTCCAATACAACTCAGGCATCAATAAATTGGAACAAGTTCAGTGGAGGGCCACTGTGCTGATTGGTGTCTGGAGCACTTGCCCGGTGAGGAGAGGCTGAGGGAGCTGGGCTTGTTCAGCCTGGAGAAGAGGTGGTTTTGGGGGAAGGAATAGCAGTCTGCCACTATCTCTGACAATGTTACAATGAACACAGAGCCAAGCCCTTCACAGCACTGTGGGAGGATGAGGGGCAACAGGCATAAACTGAAACAAGAAGGGTTACACCTGGACACGAGGAAAAACTTTTTTACCCTGGGACGGTCAAGCAGTGGCAGAGGTTGCACAGGGATGTGCACGTTCCATCACTGGACATTCTTAGGGTCCGACTGGATAAAGCCCTGAATAGCCCGACTTCTCTGCCCAGCTGACCTTGCTTTGAACTGGAGTTTGGACTAAAGAACTCCTGAGGTCCCTTCCAACCTGAATGGCTTTATGACTTTTCATTTCAGGACATGCTCTTTAAAAAGTCTGTAAAGGACATTCCCTTCTTTCATCTTAAAGCTTAGCCGTGAAAGTACATAGACTTTCCCAAATCGGGGGATTATAAATTAGGAGATCTCAGTTCCAGTCCTTACTCTATCATTACTCTGTAACGCAATCACTCCTATTTTAGGTTGAAAGGCTTTACACAAAGGCAAAGCCTTATTAGATAGCGCTGACCTGTGCTTCTTGTCCCAGGGAACAGCCACAAGCACTTTAAGGTGGCAGAAGCCACTTCACCTCAACACGCAACAGCAGTTCAAGAGTCCACAACAGCACTACCACAAGACATCAGGACAGGAGGTGAGGCAAAGTAATGAAGCCATTAGAAAATGAAGTATCAGCACAATATTAGGACAACTACCAGAACAGAATTGCCTAGACTGAAAACGGGCCAGAACTCAAGGTGAGAAATCTCTGTCCTGACAAAATCAGTCATTAAGGTCTCAGATAACTAAGTGCAGGGGAAGGGTACACCCTGCTGAACCCCAGGATCCCCACAGCCTCCTGCCCCCTACTAACCAGGCTCAGTTTTGCTTATTTTGCTCAGTCCAGTGGAATTGCTGCCTGCGGCATTTCCTTTGTTTGCTTATTTGCTCACTTTGCTGAATGGCCTTTTCATCTCCAGCCATTTCACTCTCCCTCCTTCTCCCACCGTTTGCCTTTTCCATCGCTGTTTTTACGCTCAATTAGCTCTCCATTCTCCATCCCTTCTCCCTAGGCAGGCATCACTACACTCCTTGCTCAGCCATAACCACCCCCAAATGTCTCTGTCACCTCCAGCTCTTCCAGAGCTAATGACCAGAACAGACCACGTGACAATGAAGATGACATCCCACCTCACCTGTGAGCTGGTGAGACAAGCAGCAGGTCTTCTGACAGCAACATGCTGGAACATGTATATCCTCTAGCTGCCAGATAACCATCAGACCAGCTAAACGTTAGTGACTGCTTCCTAGTGTAAGGTCTAAATTTTTAGTTACATAACTGAGTGAAAATAAAGGTGGAAGAGAGAGAGAGAAAAGGGACAAGGCTAAAAGGAACTATTTTCATGTGCTACATGCGTCTAAATTAGGATGTGGGAGAGAAAGGATGAAGAATGAGTGAACAATATTTTATCCCCAAATGGAAATAAAGAGCATTGCAACTTCTATCCAAAAGTAATGAAATGCACTTTGCGTTGTTATCCTCCAGATCTCAGTGGAAAACAAAAAACAGCACAAATCCACTGCAGACACAGTAGCCTACATCAGCTAAAGTACCTGATGCTTTATTATAAGGAAACTGTATTTTTAGAAAGGCAGAAAATCTTTGGGGTTTTTTTTCACTTTTTTTAGTGCCTTCTTCCCTCATTTTATGAAAGCTTATTACTTAAACTATGCATTTGGGATCAGAGGCATAAAAGCACGACTTCAGTGAGGCTGCAGTTCCTGAAATCCTCTGCGAAGCTGGGTCTTACTGATCCTGCCTGACACAAGGGACAAACAGCATAAATGTATCTCAGGCTTGGCAAGAAATTGCCTCTGTAATCAGGTCTAGCACACACAGTGGGATCGTCTAAGAAAGACTAAGCAGCAGCTGTGGAAGTAGATGGAGAAGGAGATAAAGACAGACAGGAAAGCACTACAAAGGACACTTCCTCCCTCCCTGCATAATTTAAGCCATGTATTTATGAAACATAGTGAAGTCTAATTATGTTAGCTAGTAATGAACACTTAATTGTAATTAGCCACAGTTTCAAGCTGGAGGGAACAATTATTTTCATTACTGCTAATTAGCATACAGGATGCTGTGTAAGATTTTTTTTCCCCTAATTCTAACGAAGTGACCTCACCCACTTCATTGCTTTCCTCTTTTAATATAGCAGATTTCAGCTCTGCCTTCTCTGCTGCTCATCACAATCCCATTCCATTTATTCTTTTGCTTTCGTTAGTCCTTTCAAATTTTCAAGCTGTGTAATTTCTACCCATATCACAAATACAGCAAAGCGTTAAAGTATTTAGGCATTTTCTTAGTATAGGTGTGTAGTCCCACTAACTTCAATGGGTTTCTCAGAACTGGATTTCAAAGAATTTCGTTTCAGCAGATATTTTCCTGAAAACTGTATTTTCAATGTTGGGGGGTTTTTTTTCCATTTCCACTCTCAGGCATGTAAAAGTTAAAAATTATCCATTTTTTTGGCTGAAAAATTTTGATTTTCAAAGTTATGCTGGAAAAAAAAATCAATCTTTTTCACATATGAGAAAAGTGAAATGATCAGATTCAGTTATTCATATGGACAAAAAGTAGTTGAATATGGGGCTTTTTTTTCTAAAATTAGTGATTGTGTGGCACCCAGAACTATCATCATGAAGACCATTTCCTGCATTTTTCCACTATTTTTAGTTTCTTATCTTCAAATCAGTGGTGATCTGCCATCCTCACTGAATCCATTATCAGCTCTTTCTTCTGCTGTCTTCTTCCAACAATCAAGAACTGGGACTATGGAGTCAGGTTCAGCTTCACATCTTTGATATCTTCTTGGTAACATTTCAAAACAGTCTGCTACATGATCAGCCAGCAATTATCTTCTTATTCCTCTTTGCCTTTGGGGTTGAGTAGGACTGTTTCTAATTCTTGGGAAAGTTGATATGAATTTGTCTACCACATAATTCCCAACAGCTGTATTATTATAGCAGAAAATTACAGTCTTTCCAAACCTAGCACATTCTGAACACTCAGAATGAAGGCAGCGCTACTCAGCACATTTCAGCTTGGCAATCCTGTCAAAAAACAAAATTTGCATTTAAAATTGGCCTTTCCTGATTTGTGGTATAATGATAGGCCAAAAGGGGAAAGCTTGCATTCCTTTTATGTTTCATCTAGATTGTATAAACAGAAAGATTACATTGTCCAGAGAGTATTTGTAAGAAATATTAAAATCCACTAAAACAGTCATAACTCACACACATGCTTGGTACCATTTCAAGGCAAAAGGAGGCCAGGATTTTTAAGCATATACGCCACGGTCTTACATGCTACTCTGCTATTTAATTCAGTTAATGAAACAACAACAACAACAAAAAATGGGAAGGATTTAAACCCCGATTTCTGAAGGCATAAACCAGACTACTAATTAGAGATTAGGATGACATCAAAAGGGAGGGCATTACCTTTCCTTACATGTTCATCTGAAGCACCTGGTACTGCCTATTACTGTTGGATATGGACACCAGAGCAAATGGACCACATGGTTAATCCAGTCCAATAATTCCCATGTCTTCTGCTAGTCATTGCCATGTAGGAGAAAGAGGAATATTGGTCTCTGTCCTCATACACTGCAACTAAATCCAGGCATATTATGGCCTTTTAGAACCCTTGCAAAAAATCTCACCACAGCAAGCCCACGAAAACAATTATCATCTCTCTCTAACTACTAAACAACAGGAACAACCATCCCTGACATAGTCCTATGACAGTCTCTGCTACTCCATAAACTCTGTATTATTAAGTGCCAGACCTGTTTTTCAGTCTGCAGTAAAGACTTTATGCAAATCATCAAGGCTGACACTGTTAAATAGGTTGGTGCTTGTCACAGCTCAGGACAATGAATCGTTGAATAGGGAGCTGTATGGATTGCATGGGTTACTACTAGGAGACACCAGGGTCAGAGAAAACATTCCTCGGAGACGGTTCAGCTCACTCAGTTCAAGTACAACTTACAGACCTACCTAAGGAGCATGTTTGTTTTCATAGAGTAGGACCCCCCACTTTACAGACATCCATGTTTCAGGACAGACAAAAAGCCCTTGTGTGAAAACTGGTTTTGTGTTTTTCCCTACAGATTAAATGTTACCTTATGTGATAAACCCACAGTAACCTGCCGTAATGTAGGTTAATGTAAAATGCAATTTTAATATTTTGGGTTTCTTTCCTACTGCATCTCCTACCTAGCTTTTGTTTGTTTGGAGCGGTTTTTCAAACCGGTTTCCCCACACTGCTGACAGTAATGAATAAAGAAGCTCCAAAGACACTCGAAAGAGGTATTTGAAATCCTCCACGGCAATATGTAGGTACACTAAAATAGCTCACAGCACTTGGGCTATTACCAGGAGGCATGTTTTAATATGACAGACGCATAGCAGCTCATCTTCTCCGAAACAGGGAAGGGAGAGAAGGAACACCAAGTTCTGTGAGCACTTTGTGACATCCACGATTTACGTAATCCACAAGTTAATGAGAAAAGGAATATGCAGATTCCCCTGGTGAAGTTCCAAGCAGCTAATATGATATGTCCACTCTTCCTATAGTTCTTTAATTAAGAGAAAAAAAAAAAAAAAAAAAAAAAAAAAAAAAAAAAAAAAAAAAAAAACACTAGTCACTGAAGATGCCATTAGATTTCCCTGCAGCTTCTGAATAATTTTGTGATTTTGTCCTTGACAGGAGGTAAAGGAATAATGCATATCATGAGGGCCAAGCCTATTTCAAGGAAAGAGCCTTTTCTGCAATTTTTTCCACGGATAATTCAGAAACCAGAATCTGTGAATTAAGGTCAGCAAATCAAGTGACATAAAAAGAAAATGAAATCATGTTGTGCTGCTATAATTACTGAAGTGCAATGCAGCACTCCTTGCCCTCAAAGCATTAACAGCAACACGCACAAAGCAACACAAGCAGAAAGAAACTTTATGCTTTGACTATCTGCTTGAGTGTTACTATGCTGAAATACAATATACAAAAACATGTATTTACCACTATATGTTCATTGCGGTGACTACACATTCTCTGGTAGAATGGAAGGAGAAGCCCAGCCTGGAAAACAACATTATCTGTCCCATGTGAAACCCTGTCATAAAGGCGTCTTCAGCTGCTGGAAGTCTGGAATAAAATAAATTTTGCACACCTGGACTCCCTCCTCAGGAGCTTCTGTGCCCAGCACAAGCCTGGCCCCTAGCAGATGAGCACCTGGGGAACCTTGCTGTGGCGATTTAAGACACTGCTATCTGCTCTTCCCCTCAGTGGGAAGGCTGCATTGGACAGGCGACCGAGCCCAAGCGGCCACCACGCGAGTCACAGCATCCCAGTCTGCACCAGAGACAAAAAAGAGATTTGAACAGAGGCAACAGATTTTGAACCATAGTAGCCACTGAAAACACAGGTGTGTTTCAGTATCAGTCTGCTGCTCTGCGTTGGGGGCAGCACCTCTGACACGAGTCAATTCTCAGAGGGGCAGGAGAAACTTACACTGCTATTGCCAGTTGCATAGCATCCATAAAAGCCTTAGGAAGCCCTGGGCAGAACTTGGGTCTTCTATGGCTCCCCTGACACACTGTCCTCCAAATTCATTAAACACTGTTATGACTCAATTAGCAATTTAACCCATAAAATTTGAGAGATCTTTCTACCTACAGCGTGGCTGTGAGGGGCAATAGATCTACTCGACTCCAAACAATGGGAACAAAATTATGATTTTTATTTACTTTACTTTTCCCCTTTTTTCCCCTTTATTGCAGCATAGCCTGAGAATAAAGGAAAAAGCAGCAACTTTAGATCAGTATCAGAGGGTATCTCAGATCATGATGCTTCTGAGGAATGACAGCTGAGACAGCAAGGAGAATTCCCAAGCCTGTGTGACTCGGATCCCTTACATTGTTTTCACAGTTTTTCATGTTTATTTTCATACATTCTAGAAATGCAGACCTCTGCAGTTGCCACAAATCTTAATTATGGAAGAATTCCTATTTTTGGAGGGACAACAACACAGCCTGTACCATTCACAGGGTTCAGGCACTTAAAAGGAAACTGTATTCCTCAGGCACGTTAAGCAGCCGGTCTAGGGAAAAAAACCTAACAAAGTAGTGATGAGTTTAAAAGTTTCTGCCAAGTTGAAGTACTAGCAAGCAAAGAGAGGCTGTCGGAAACTCTTCTGACTGGTATTCTCAAAATCTGGTTACAGACCAAAAGGGATTGTACTATACATGGAGTTAAAATTTTATTGTTAGTTTAATTAATGTCTTGCCAAACTAATTTAAAATTCACTAGCTATTATTAGCACAACTGCAATAATACTAATACTCATAGTCCACAATAATACAGAAAAGCATCATACAGTTAAAATTGTTACATACACAAAAAATCCTCTTAGTAATATCTATTATCTGCACCTTTTCTGTGGTATTATATTCACCCTTCCAGTGTCCATCTGTGTGATGGCTTCAGTTTTCCTCGAGCAGAGTGAGGGTGCCGCTGATGACAAGTTGTCAGCATCCTGAGGTCTTCACCAGTAGGAGTTCAGTGTTCACGGTGCCAATCCCTTCTTCCTCCTCAGTCCCCAAATCCGCTAAGGGTCATTTTCATGTTTTCTTGACAGAGTCTGTTTATATGATCTGTCTTTCCTTTGATTCCCACTTATTTGTTGGGGCGGGGGGGGGGGGGGGTATGGCATCAGTTTTCCTCGAGCAGAGTGAGGGTGCCGCTGATGACAAGTTGTCAGCATCCTGAGGTCTTCACCAGTAGGAGTTTTCACTTCACGGTGCCAATCCCTTCTTCCTCCTCAGTCCCCAAATAAGGGTCATTTTCATGTTTTCTTGACAGAGTCTGTTTATATGATCTGTCTTTCCTTTGATTCCCACTTATTTGTTGGGGCGGGGGGGGGGGGGGGTA
>NW_008794167.1:690991-725747 GCF_000699145.1 Aptenodytes forsteri | reverse complement strand
GATACCCATACACTGGCTTTACCCAATGACAAGGCAGCTCTCCTGTAGTGACTGCTAACTGACTGGAACCTCCAACATCACCTTGCCTTTTCATTCTGCTACACAATCTTTTATTTTTACATATGGTTGCTTTCTATTACTATAAAATAAAGCTAAACTGAAACCAAACGATGCCATGATCACCTGACTGCTGGACAATCACAGCTAAAATCAGCCTGGCTGGGGCAAGCCCAGAGTCCCTTGCACCTTCATGTCAATACTAAGCCTGCAGCCTTGGGCTAGGAATGACAAAAATCCTATTCACTGGGCTGTGACTGTTCTGATCAAGTCTGATCCGTTGGATGTAAAGCTTTAAAAGCTGGGAGACAGCAGGCTCTTTTAGAAGTGCCAAAAAATGTTACAGTCCATGCTTTAATGAACTTTGGGGTAGGTGGGCCTATCTGCTCTCCACTAGCAGCTGCTGTTCTCGGTGGGTTATTAAGATAATTCCACTCGAAGAGGAGCTCTCGGATAACTTAGTGCAGGTTGAACTTCACTTTTAGCATCTACTCAAGGCAGCTGTAGTCAAGTGACATGTAACACGGTGAAGATTTGGATTAAGGCCACCTTTGCAATCCCAAATTCCACTCACATCTTGAAGGGAGGAAGGGTCTTCCCCTACTTTGCCACTTCACGCTGAGGGAGGAAGCCACCAGCAATCCCTAGGAGAAAGTACTTCTCCTTACTGCAAGGTATGAGGGACTTCCCCAGGACCTGGAACAAGTTGCTCCTATCACAAGGAATTAGTAACAGCTGGAGAGCAGACCAGGAGACCTGGCTACAGCAGCCAGAAGATGTAGTCACTTCTGTTTATTGGTATGGTTTGATAGAGTACACCTTCATGTCCTAGGCTTTGAAAGCTTTTCTGACGTGCTCAGAACTCCCTCCTTACCCTCAACAAGTGTGAGGCTGGGATTTAGGCACTGTGAAGTTTGAACAATGTATTTTCACAGAGGATGTGGTTTGCTGTTGAACAAATGTCCCGTTTTGGCATCCCCATACTGTGTCTTTATATCCCTCTCTCTTCTAATTAGGCTGTAAAAGCTTGTTGAAAGCTTAGATCTAAGTGAATCACACTTTCCAGGGTAAATCTGGGTTGAAAGATTCCCAGTTGCCAGTCGGAAGGCTGGAAGTTGAGCACCAGTGATGGGAACGACTGTGACCCAAGTTCTCCCAGGTAATTCTGAGCCTCACTCAGATTTTAAGCTTTCCTATTCCCCACCAGCTTTTGCAGATAATTATAAGGCCCTGTTATAGTCACAACGTGGTTTTTTTTTTACACTGCTAATCCATAAAATATTATAAAGGAGAAATAAAAGATTGACTTTTTAAAAAGTGTTCAACACAAAGAACTAAGTACGTGGTTAATTTAACAATGTCCTTCTAAGTTCCCCTGATAATATATGACTGAAATCTAACAAAAAAAATTTTACTCTTTATTAAGGAAATGTCCCTTGCCCTTCACCACAGGATTAGTCTAACTCGTCTGTCTCCTCAGGATCTTACAACTGCCTCGGATACAGAGATGTTTTAACTTGCCAGGCAGTGTAAGATCTAAACCTCTTTCCTAGCAAATGGCCTAAATAATTCTATTCTGTAAGTTATGAAAGCCTATCAGTCTTTCCTGATCCCATCTGCTCACAACTTTAAAGTGTTTGAAACCTTAATAAATTCCCACACACATGCTATGTTAACATAAGCGCCTCAATGATCAGGTCTGAGTGAGCTTCCAGTCTGAGATGAGAAGGGATGTGCGTTTGCTGCACTTCCCTGCTCTTGCAGCAGTGAAGATATTAGAGCAACATCCCTCGCTGTTCATCAGCACCCTGACTGCAAGACCATAAAACAAGAACAACCTACATCACTTCCAACCGAAAAAACTAAGGACCTTTCTCTGTCACCTCAGCTCAGTGTCACCTCCCTGGAAGGTCCAGCGTCTCAACAAGATTTCTTTCTTAGTTAAGATCTGTTTATTTTAAAAGTTTTTTGGTTTGGTTTGATGTTTTTTTAAATGCTCTTTACTGGATGATGGGCATTAGGATCCTATAGCACATCCAAAGGTAAAGAGAGAAGACAACGAGATCAAGGTTTAAGTGTGTGTCAATAGAAGGCACCTAATTATTTTCGAAACAACTGTTGTTCTTCTCGATGAGGACTTCTGGCAGTACCATTTCTCTGAGGATTTACACAGAACAGCAAAACCAACCCAAATCTTGTTGCTCCAGGATAATCTAGCTCCCATTCAGTTCTGAAAATTTGAGGATCAAGCCTGCATTATCTCCTATCTCCTCAGGGAAGTTAATACACCCTGAGATTCTTTTGGAAGCATCAGTCTTCACTGCCAGAATGAACTAAAACCTCCTGTAGCAAGAGAGTTGGTGGCAAGCACTATCCAATGCAGCATGTACTAACAGAGCCATTCCTTGGGCTTACCTCCTTCAGATGCATCATCTGCTCCCCATGAAGACAGAACACATCTCGCACAATGACAGTTTATTGGCCTTTCACATCCTACAAGGTCAGCAAAACCTTTTCCAGAACCTAGGGCAAAATCATACAGCTCAATTAAGAAAAAATCCCAAACGAATCCCAGAACATACTGAATATATCCATTTCCACTCATCTATTGATAAATCATAGTAATGTTAAAGAGGCACAGCATACAGATGTTTTATTTAAGCCATTATTAGAACTTAAAGTTATAGTGATTCTTTTGTTTCCAAGGATTAGTGATTGGGCTACAGATCAAATTGCCATACTGTCAGCTTCAGCAGCCTAAAAATTTCACCTGTATTGGAATGGTGATTTTCAGAGGCCAAAAAGCTAAACTTACTGCTAAATCAACAGAGCCCTGCTAAATTACAACAGCGAGGAATGCAGCACCAAAACTCAATGAATTGGATTTTGCTCGAGTCACAGAGCTGACAGCCTCTGTCTCTCAAATCACCTTTCAGCAGATCAGCAAACAGGCAATGACAGAGCCCAGCAGCATCCTAGCTCTCCTGTGCCAGAAGGGAAGGAGCACCAAGAGGGAAATGAGGATGTGAAAACCTGTCAGAGCCAACCTTTCCAGAGGGCCACAAGAAATAAAGCTCAGCCTCGTGTGTTTGGCATCATGGATGTCTTGTTACTCGATAAATCAGAAATATATACTGGCTCCTGATCAGCATCTTCACTCCACTTGCATGACCACCACCTGGTTATCTCCTCCCTATCTCAGAAGTAGACAAAGTCATGCCGCTTCTTACGAAGCACTTTGAAATCCTATAGGATTAAGCATAAAATCTTATTTATTATTACTGTATAACTGTCAGGGGGCTGCTCCCTAAGGTGATGGTAAGCCGAGAGCTAGCAGTGGCCACAATGCCAACTGGACAGTAAGCCCACCAACAGGGTTCAGCAGCACAGCACCAGAGCTGGGCATGCGGAGTGGGGTGGTGATAGCAACGTGTCCTATCAACGGTCCAGTGATCATCAGGCAGGTGTAAAAGATCAAGTCAGGTCCAAGGTCAGTTCAGGAAACCCAAACAGTGATCCAGGAACAGACCTAGGAACAGCTACACCTACAACGTAGTTAGTACAAGGACTGGGTCCCTAAGCCTGAGCTTAAATGAAGCCCCTAGGCCCATGGGCAGAGGATGTGGCCAGGGGTCCCAGATAAGGCTGGGCAGAGCCATTAAGGCCTGTTGGTGACAAGGTGTGAGGGCCAACAGCAATCCTAGGAACACCTTCTCAGCAAAGTAAAGCCTTTCCCACAAGAACTCTGGCTTCTTTCACATGACCAAGTTGCAATAAACAGCTGATTGATAAAGAAAGTCCTGAGAAAATTTTTCTGTTCAAAATTTGATCCTTGCAGGTGTTATCAGCTAAGAGGGGACTGAACTCAGGTTAATTATTCAGTGCAAATTACAGCCAAAGCAAGTCTGTACTGATATGCTGCACTTGAACCCAGTTGGCCATCACAATCCTGCTGAGATAGACTGCCCAGATCTTGCTCCAGGCTCTTCAGGATGGACCTGCACACCCTAGAGACAGAAGCACTGGGTCAGCACCAGTGTGGAGCAGCATTGCCCCCAAGAGAGCAGAAGGACCCATGTTGGGCCCTCCAGCCTGCAGGTAAATTTCACATAAATATTGCAGAGTATCCCGAGGCTGTACAGTTTTCTCCACCACCTGCACCAATCCACATCAATAATCAGTGCAACAGACACATCTTTGCCTCTCCCAAGTTTTCTTTGGGGCAAATTGTGCCCCACAGATAATGGGAAGAATGTCACAGCGCTAACCTCAGCTCAGGATGGGGCCATTTCTGCTCAGCTATTCCACTGTCCATTACATGCAAAGAACAAATAAGATGTCCACCTGCCACCGGTGACGGCACCTTCACTACGTACCACCACCAAGGGACTGGAGACTGTTGCCACCTGCACCTTTGTGGGGGTGAATCATATGAGTTTGCCCTCCTCTGCATTAGGCAAAATGCCAAGATATCAGCCCAAACCCTTTGGACTGTTTGAAATAACTCAGAGGACTCTGCCTGCAGTGGGTTAGGGAACATTTGCACAACGTGCTCTGCTGGCAGGGTTCTGGAGTCAGTAACCTCTGATGGAAGGAGGGTTATAAAGAGCAGGGGCACAAAAGCTAAACCTGCTTCAAGTAAGCTTCAGAAGAGGCCCTTTGCCTCTGAGTTCTGAAAGGAGAGATGAATTTCACTTCTGATTGAAGACTGATGCTACGCTTTAGCAGCTAGTGATCTCTGAGCAAAATAAAAAACTGATTAGAAATCAAGAGTTGGGCACTGGCTTGAAGTTAATGAAGTTAATTTATCATAGATCCTGCTTCAAGTAAAAATAACAGACTGTGTCTCATGAAAGTCTGGGATAATGGTTGCTCTGGCCCCAGTCAGCACTTCTAGAGAGAACAGCAAAATTAGTGGTCAAGGAAATGAAATGTACATAGTGATTTATATACAGCCCTGGGTAATATCAGTGAAATTAGTGAAATTAGCTCCAGATATTATTTCTGCTCCTTAGGTAAATTATTTGAAACAAATGTCAGGCAAAACCTAATTCTTATATTAACTGAAATTGGCCTGAGTAAGAATGCATTTCCAGGGGTGTAAACCTGGAAAAAAAAGAACTGCAAAGAGAGATTAATGCATCATGATGCACAAGGTAAGGGAAAAGGTCTAAACAACATAAAAGTTTTCATCATTAAGGATTTGTAAGGGAATTAACTAGTTGGCTTACTGAATATGTTAAAGTGCCAGGAGCCTATTGAAGGTGAAGTTTTGCTCTATCAAAGCCAATGGAACACCCACTGCTCCATTCCCCCCAAACACACACTCTGAATGTTCACATCCTATCATAATACACTACAGAAAGAAGCCAAATGTGCACTAGAGATGGAAATTCAAAATGGAGTCAAGAAAATATTTAAGGCTCAAATGTTTCTTTGGATGTGAAAGTAACACTTGCAGTATGTGCTAAAATGCGTAAAATAGGTAGAGATAAGCAGTATTTGTGGTTTATGAATATTCACTGGCTTGTCTACATAATAAAGCAATGTCTGCAACATGAAAGTAACCAACGAATTATACTGTTTACTTTGCTAGTCTAACAGCACGATAAGGGCAATGATGGTAAGAGATCATATTGAGCCCACAGAGAGATGTTATCTAATATTCAGTGCTCAGAGACACTAAGAACTTAAGGAAGAACACAAAGGATTTTGACATTTGGAACCTTGGCTTTGAGCTAATGTAAAACAACAATGGAAGTACAATTCTGCCTCGCTAATGTATGGAAAAGCGCACTACAGAAAGAAGAGATACTTAAGAGACAGGCGGTGTATAACTGAAATTCATCCTGGTCAAGTTTAAGGGCAGCAGAAGCTGATGCAGTTTAATAGGAATGTCAAAGCAATAAGCAAACATTTTCCAAAAATACAGCCACTCTCACAGGTAGGATTGAGAGCTGTGAAATAAAAATAAGAAGAAGAAGCATGAAGAGAAACATTGAATTTCAAATTGCAAGGACTGTTCCAACTGTCGAAGTATCTTAAGAACTACAGTCACCTCAGACAAAAGAGAGCAAAAAAAGTCAGTCCCTGAAGGAAACAGTGTAATACTGAAGAGGAGCAAGGAAAAAATAAAATACAAAGATTGCATTTATAGAGATGACAAAAACCTAAGGACATCTAAGCCAGACAAGTGATTTGCAAGTGCTGTAAAGAAGTGGCTCTACTCTTTTCACTTCCAGGTGGAAGCAGTTGTGAGCAGAATATGATTAATCAGTGCGGGGCAGTGGAGAGAAACCAGAGTGGGAAGCATTAGCTGAGTTCACTCCTTTCCATTATTTTCCCATCCCAGTATTTCTTTTGTCTTTATCCTCATCCAGGCACTCTTCCAAATAATCATCCTAAACAAGTTTGCTTTCTAAGACGTGTAAGCACTAAAAGCATAACCATTTATTCCAATAGCAGTAGCATGTCTTCAGCTGTGCGTGTACAACTGAATGCTCTGCATCCAGTTGCTGCATTAAGGCTGAATCATTATCTTTCATAAGCAACGACAGAGTGTCCTGACCCTCACACCTCAAAAGTGCTGCTCTATTAAAGACAGGAGCGTCCTCCTAACTCCTTGCATGTGTCTTGAAAATTATACTCTGTATGAACTAGAAAAGCATTATTAGAGGTTTTGACATTCATAGAGATGCTGACATGAGGACTTAGACCTTGTCTCAGTCAGCTATGAGAAACTCCTCGGTTTCTCCTTTTGTGCCTTACTCAAAGCAAAGTACTCATCATCTTCGCTCATCATCGTGCAAAAGACCAAGCCAAAACTTTTATGCCAAGAAGCAAGACTGCTGCTGTCAGTGAAGAGTCTGTAGTCAAGAGCCGGCCCTTGTCCTAAAAAGCTTATCCTGCACAGTCATTATTGGTGTGCTCTGTAGAGGTCTGTGGGAAGAACTTGCATTTCATCTGTCAAGCACCAACCACAGCGAATGACACAGAGTAAAAGACAAATAATGTGCATCCAAAGGAGCCGACATGACAGGTGAGCAGAAAAATGCAGGTTCCCAATGCTGTGGGAGAGGTGGGCAAGAACTGCATTGTCATCACACCTCCTGATTTCAATATGTATTGGCATCTCCATACTTATTTTTAACTGGTTTAGCTAATGAAAGCAATACCTCAGTGTAGCCAGGCAACCCTTATCCAGGGTCAGCAGTGAGGTTTGTACAAATACTCAGGGCACTTTCATGTCCATTATCACCACTTCTGTTGGGGAAGGTAGAAGGGGCAACAAAAGCAGATTTAAAAAAAAATAAACCACTGCAATAAAAGAAACAATTTCCACTAGAGCTTCTTAAAGCTACTAGAATTGAGCATGTATGTGCAAACACATCACACTTTAAAATAAAGCCTCAGATGTGGGAGCTAGAGAGAGATGTATCACATACAAGAGTATGCATAACGATTTGGATATCAGTAATTAAGGAGTACTTTCTGAAACGAACACTTTATGATATTCCAGACAGAGTTGCATAAAGCAGACAGGGGGGCTGGCTTGCTAGGGGCAGGCTGACAGCATGCTTAGCATTCCCAGCTGGTTCTGGAGCCACCAGATACATGTCAGTCCTTTCAAATAAAGGCTTCCCAGACAAAATCAAATTTTATTTGAATGGCAGCGATCCTCGTGCAGAGTCTGACAAGCGGCACAGCTCTCTTGCAGACTGATATTGCTGATGGGCAAGAATGCGCAGTGAACATCGTGGGCTCCAGTCGCATTGGGAAAGGGAAGCTACAACTTAGGACCTCCAGCTCTGATGAGCTGAAACAGCCTCTTGTAACAAGAATTAGCAGGCATGCCTGAGAGCCACTCACACGTCCTTTCTTCCACCCTATGCCCATCAACAGGCTGGGCAGAACAACACCAGTGGGGTGGGGGGAAATCAGATTTCACTGATTCAGATGATTAATTAAAACAAACTTCCTGCGTGGGAAGGAGAGCAAACAAAATTAAGGGGCTGAAGAGGAAGACAGACCTTATTGCTTATTTTACCCACATTCTTGCTGTATCACACGCTGCTTCGTTGCTCCTGTCATGACATTACCCACCAGAAAGCAGGAGGCTGAAAGATCCAGTGAGCAGCTTGGGAAAAAGAGCCCAGAATAGTCAATGGCAGAGGTAAAGCAAGCAGGTGACAAGGAGCTCCCCATGCTTTGGGTAGGAGTCTGTTCACAGGAGAGGGCTCCAACATGAAAAAGACTCAGAAAAAGGGGAGGGGATGGTACTTCCGCAATTTATAGTAAAGTATAAAAAGCAGAAGCATGTTATTTTCTCAGAGTTTAAAGGTGAGTTGTAAAATAAAAGGTCATGTGTTTTTTAAACAGCCAGAAAGCAAACTTCTCTTCACTCTACAAAGATATTAAGGCTGCAGTTCAAAGTCAATACTGAAGTTGTTAGCATCTGCTCAGCGCCCTGCGTCCAGCATTCTGGTTAAAGGTCCTTGCTGACACTTATGCAGCTCTATCCCCCTGCTGTTCCTGCTGCAATAGTGTCTGTCACCAGCAACCAATTTTCTACTCATCATCCTCCCACTGCCTATCCCTGCATCTTCCCTTTCCTTGCCTGGACTGTGCTCCTGGCACTGCAGTATCTCTTCTGAGGCCCATCTCAGATCACCTTTTGCCACAGATGGTCCACATTAACATTCCTCTCCCATAACCCCTTTGGAAAGACTTATTCATTTTGGAGGATCGTCATTTTAAGAGTTTTGCGTTATCTAGCTCGCTGCTCCCACAACTGCATCGTTGTCTTTGGAAGTATCCCTTTCAATACCCCTAAGCCTTCCCTTTCTGTCACATATCAGCATTTTCTAAAAGTCCCAAAACTCTTCTTCCCCATATCTCATACTAAAATAGCTGCTGTCTATAAATAAAGACAATATGTGAAAGAAACCACATTGTCACAAGTTTATTCATATTTTGCTGCGGTACAAATAATCACTCTGGCACCACTTGCAGCACTAGGGATCTAATTTTCAAGTCAGAGACACTCCAATTTAGCAGTGTAAGACTCCAGAATATGCAGTCATTCTGCAGAATTACAGCTTCAAACCGCTTCCTGCAGATAACGGCAGAATCACTAATATTCAATGTCATTTGCTGAAAGTGTAAGGCAACTGAAGCATGGCCCATCCATAATTATAAAGATTGTCCTGTCAGTGAGAAGAAAAACATTTGATTCATACGTCACTATCCTCTTATAAAAATTATTCCCCATTCATCCATGAATGAAATGGGAATTTTGCCTCAGCTGATAGTCCCCAATTCATAAGCCAGAAAGCACCTCCTATCTCTCTATCATTTAAAAGCACATCCTTCAGGCCATGCTCTATCCACTTGTAAAAATACGCTCTTAGCTGTACAGTGTTTCAGAAAAACCTCCAATAATAGCGCGTGGCTCTATCATAAGGGAATAACTACCTAATAATTGCTTCTCCTCTCTCTATCTAGAGCAAAGATTTCAGCTTGGTCATATCATGGAAACTTGTGGACAGCAGAACACCATGGTCCTATTCCAAGTAGATAAAATTGTCTGGATTACGGTTAGTAAATTCCCTTCTACTGGATAGAAGATTATCTCCTAGAAAATTTTTATAACCATCTGGGTTATCAACATATCCAAGCACACAAGTTTCGTGTGCTACAGGACCAAATGCCACAGCCATCCTGGCAGTGCTCATTTATCAAGGCACTAGAAAAATATTCTCATTGTCCCCATATCCACACCCCTATGACTCCTAATTTAAAATACTTACCAGTGTGAGATTTTTTGGACCCTTTTTCAAATGTGAATTTTTTAGGCAAAGCTTGTTTGGTACATCTCTAGGAAACTGATTATTCAGGTTAAGAGTCCTTTATGTGGAACGGGGTCATCAGCATGAGGCAGCAAAATAGCTGCACTCCACAGGAATAAGAGCTAAAAAAGCTTAAGATCAAAGTTTGGACTATTCAGGGCAGGCAATTCTCAGCTTGTAACTCTAGATATAATTCGTTACTGGAAAAGCTGAAATGAGTGAATTCATTTCCTCTCTGAAAGTACCTTATGCCAGTGTCCAGGGTTTTGAGCCATCTGGAAAGATGCAACACAGATATAACACCCAAGAGTTCATAAAATGCTTCCTCCATTGGAGCACATTGCCACCATCAGCATGCAAGGAAAAGTGTTTCTGAGAAAATACAGAAGAATGGAGAGCTAAAACCAGAAAATAAGGATAGACCACCAACTCAAAAGAAGCAGATGCTAAATGTCTTGCATTTCACATAAACACTGGAGGAAATAATAACCAATGAAAAGGAACCAGGAGATGATTTTAAGATATCCCCACAGTTCCTGCAATGCGCAGAGATTCCTACTCTGACGTTTCACGTTTTGATGGTATGAACATTGTTTGCCTCTCCACCTCAAAACACACACACACACATACATTTTCTGAGTTTCTGACCTTCAAGCCATTTCCAGAGTGTGGCTGAACCAACAACTCTAACTAAGATCTAGATGCGCAACCCTACATTACTGCCCTTTTCTAACTGCTCAGGAGATGTTATCCTCTGTCCCCACTCAAACTAATGTTACATCCAGTGCTTCCAAAGGAAACTTCCACTTCTGCTCCCAACACATCTCTGGCACAGATTAAACAGCTGTTCAGCAGATCTGAACGTAGCAAGAGAATGAATTGGTTGAAAACTTCTTGTTACTTTACTCCTAGAAGACAAGCAAGGTTACAGAAGCATACAAGCCGGGCACTGCATCATCCCTGGCACACCACAGCATCAACAGCAGAGGTCATTACCGCGAGGAACTGCAGTTCAGAGGAGATGAGGGCCAGGAGGTAGAGAAGAACGGCTCAACCAAACTTCATCTCCCCTTAGCACATGAATAAATCTTTTATCACCTCTGCCTGCTACGAAAACACAGTTAATATCTATTTCTTTGTTTCTTTGATACTAATTAGGAAAAGGGAATGCCTGTTGGGCCAAGAGCTCTCACACTTCTGTGCCGTCTGCATATTTTTTTTTTGAGACGTGCTGGCTCATTTGCTAATGCTAAAGGCTGATAAGGGTTCCTGAGTGATGGATACAGAGGTTTTTCCCTTTGATAGAAAGATACGTCCACTGGAGCATCATTATTCCCTAAAGGCATTCGTGGTTGTGGCTCCATTTTCATCAGTATAAAAATCAAAGATTGCGTTTGGGATACTAAACCCCTCCCGTTCTGTCCTGACTAATTTCAACCAATAATAGTACAGTAAAACAGTATAATAGAATAATAAAAAGATAAATGTATATGTACCGTGCAATGAAGCACAGAAATAGTTCAGAAAGGAATCACCAGAATCTCATCTGACCTTAAAGATGGCTATAAAACATTGACACCAAGGTGTGTATTTTCTGTACATCACATTTTAACAGCTCAGTTTAAAGATCTTGTATGAAATAGCATGCACTGTGACATAGGCTCCATTGTGCAAGAGACAGAATGCTAAACTCAAAAAGCAGCAACTCTTCAAATGTTGTATGGAGAGCAGAGCTCTTTGTTCCATTGACACAAATAGGAAATAAAGTTGTTGCACTTTTATTACATCTACCGAAAGAGTGCAACATCTTTCTGTCAACAATACTCTGTCCTGAAAGGCAGAGACCATCAGAGCTTTTCCTCCCTGCAGAAAATACAACCAGAAATAGCTCTCTTTCTTTTACTCATTCATGAACTGTGGCTGATCATCAAAATCTTTCAACGTCTCATTTTCAAGCTTTTCAAAAATCACAATACTTTGGTAAAATCACTGTCAGGTTCTGCCTTCTCCAGGATGCAGGATTATGTTTATCTTATTTTGCTGCTGAACTCTTCAGTCCTTCGACTGCATTTCAAAGCAGCGAGTCTTTACGCATAGCTATATCTCATACCCTGCTTGATTATTTACTAATACTTCTTATTTAACTCCATTGTTGGATCAGTCAAGAGTGGATTAAGGCAAAACATTCTCAGTTGAAGGTCCTGAGTATGAAACTCAGGCAAAGAGCACAGCACACGGTCCCTGGGACAAAGCTCTTGCAATGCCTCCGCAAGTATTTTTGACAGCTTTATTCTTAATGGTTTTATGGGAGCTATTCACTCTTCTCTTGATTTTCTGTGTGTTTCTAATAGGGGTTTTCCAGCCCTCTGGGATCCCTTGAAAAGACTTTGTTCTGATACTTTCCTTTAGTAATAATACAGTTTGCTATTTTGTCAGATTTTTTCTTGCAAGTAAGCTCTTTATTGTGGGAGTAGCTTATTCTGGAATTAATGCTACATGTTTATGGCACTGAATGGCATGCTGACATCTATGAACCAGGAACATACTGCACAAATAATATATATTAAGCAAGGGTGATAGCAGGAGGGATGAAGTCGAAGATGGAAGGGCTCTACATTAATATTGTGTCACCTAGGAAAACAGAGTGCACAAACCAATATTAATTCAACAGGAGGGGGAAGGAACAGAGGACCAATACATGCTTAAAGCCAAAACTTTATGGTATGAAGGTCTAAGGTTTGTCTAATAAAAGTGGGTGTGCACAGGCACACACACACACAGAGATGTCCCAGGAAATCAATTTTTACTTTAAAAAAATGTAAATGGGAAAAATGCTAGTGTGGATGCATGGCTACTTGATATACATGGCTCCTACAGTGGTGTAGGCACCTCTTTTTGAATGTCACCAGACAACTGAATCTAGCCTCATATGGGATGGAAAGTAGATTTTATTTGGATCATGAACAGAAAGCTTGAGTTTCTCAGTTGCAGTATTTTCTTCACCACAGAGAGAAGCGATCTGCTCAGTCCCCATTTTCTTCTCCCTCACAACATCTTAGCTAAGCTTCTTTTTTTCAGCTGGTTGTATAGAGCTTCCTTACAAATCAGTGCCTTCCTAGAAGATATATAGATATAGATGAAATTTTTATGAAAAGAGAGAAAGTGCAAGAGAAAGAACTGTGCTTAATTAATTTAAAATGCTTGGAAATATGACCTGCAATCTCAGTAGGTAGAAACATATTATCTATCAACCCAATCGCTGATAAGATTTCAAGTCCCTACTGAAAGTCAGTAAGCACACCTCCTTCTTTTAAATTATATTAAGTTGGAAGTTTGCTAGAGAGGAAACAGTTTTCTGTCTTGCTATCTTAAAGAGTTCCTCTCCTGCTTCAGTCAGAGCTTGGCCAAGCTTTTCTTGCTTACACAGAACTAAATAGTTTCTTTCAATTGCAGTCTCTTGGGGAAGTATTCTTGCTCAGTCAATACACCAGAATGATTTAGACAAATGCACACAGTTCTTTTACCAGCTGTACAGAAGTATCTTTTGAAGTAAAGTCATCTTTCATATAGCTCAGATGCACAAAGGCATACTAAAACCTATTAGTTTGGTTCCCCGTGCTCTCATGCCAGAAGCACCTATAAACAGCAGTTACCATGAACAAACTAAGTGGCTTCACGATCAGTTGTAGGATAAGGAGTATTTAATCTTAAGTTTATTACTTTTAATATGCATTTCTGCATAAACTGAACTGTGGTTGGTTGAACTGCAATTTGTTGAACTATCATTCCTCATTTGTATAGCACAATAATGATACATCATTGTACTCAAACGTGTATTAGACAAAAAGCTTATGTCTACATCATTCATTTGGTAATACAGAAATTTAACTGCATACATAATAAGTCAGTGTTACAAATAACTGTATTTTTCTAATACTTCTTACAATGTAAACCTCAAAGTATTCTACAAAACTTCCTAGATTCTCTCAACATCTGTACAATGAAGAAGACTAAAATATATAGCAGTGAAGTGATTCACATGGTCACAGAGTAAGTAACATAGCCAGGCCTGGGGCTCAATTCCAATGGAGACTAGCTAGCAAACCACAAAGGCACTCTGTATCATCACATGATTTGCAAATCCTGTGCTGAAAAAATGGGATATTTTACTTTCATAACTACACTTATCACCTGAACTAAATGGTAAAAAGGCTTCGTTTCGCATTGGCATTATGAGTCTGGAAAAATATTTGTTTGATTACTAGCATATCAGTTTTGATATATATTTGCTTCCACATTCTTTGCTTTCAGTCAGTGGTTCAGCTTTATAGAAAATAACAACCAAACTTAGATGTAAAAAGGTAAAAAAAACACTTACTTCCAAAATATGGTGATAGAGGTTTTACTAATGCTTGTCTGGCCAGGAGCGAATTGTAGCCACGCTCAGAAGAGATTCAGAACTTTTGCCACAAGAGTACAAACAATCGACAAGAATTCAAGCCATGTTACCTCGAATCCTCCAAGTCAGTGTCAAATGTTGTTCCAGAACACCTGTAGGCACCTCAGTCTCCAAAGTTAAAATACCACCATTGTGGAAAACATCACAGGAATAAAGTACAAAGTATCTACACCTCAAAAGAGAGTCCTAAAATGATCAAATGGCAGCATTTTGGTGCAGTTTTCTAAACTTTGAACTGAATGACATGGGGCTTCAAATCTTCCCAGCATGTATCACACATCTCCAGAGCCTGCTCCTGCACTTACCAACTAAATTCATTTGTTCCAGTAGGAGCTGGGGAAGTTTCATCATCGTTAAGCTTCCACGCAGGGCAAAGACACAATCCCTTCTTCTGCTTCAGCTCTGAACTTTAATCTGCCACCAAGCAGAAAGCTTCAGTGACCCCAGAGTTAAATGCGACAGAATTACAGGTCACACATTCAGTGACTTCGAAATGTAAAGACCCTCAACGTCCATCTTGTTATTTCTTTTTTAGATAAATACTTTAAATTTTAGATCTGGACTTTCAAGTCTAAGCGCAGATCAGCAAGTCATCAAAGTGTTATCTAAGCATCCAAAGCTGCCACTTATTCATACAAGCAATCAGTCAAAAAGCTGATAAAGTCAGGCAAAAAAACCCACAAAAATCCCATTCCTGTTTTCTTATCTGACTGAGAATGAGAAAGACTTGAACTATCTGCTTCTGGGTGTCCCAAATGTTCATATCCCTGACCACAGGCTAAAAGCTACTGTCATCCCCACTCCTCAGCTAGGAAGTGTAATTGTACTTTAACCTACTTCATTCAAAGCTGTCCAGTTTAACTCAGTCAGTGTAACTGGAGGTTAGGCTAAAGCAGCTGGTTTTGCCCTGAAAAAGATGCAAAGAGTCATAAAGATCAGCCAGCTCTAATATGACAGGGCTAGGAGTAACCAGAAAATGGTTTTAAGATGCCCTAGAAGCATCTTAAACCACCCTGGATGTTTGCAAAGACAAAAGTCATTTCTACTCTCAGACATGCAATCAAATTTATAGCACTTAATATGGTTTAGCTCACACTGGCAATGGACGTGTGCACAGCCATACTGACTCATTACTCCACAGCACCATGATCAGGTACACAAGCCCTCAGCATTTTTCCAATGGAGTTTAACGTATTGACATACCATGTAATTTAGGATAGGAAAAAAACTGAGAATGATAGCAACAGGAGAAGATGGCAGGGGTATGAGCACACACAAACAATCTTCAGTTCCAAGTGGGACAAGGTCAGCTCATACCATTCATGAGGGCATAGAAGGCTTGAATATGCAGGAGTTGAGGCTACAGAGAAAACTGGCAGGAAAAGAAAGCATCTCACTCTAGTCAGTGGTAGGAAGTGTTAGAGCAGCACCGAAACAGACAGGAAAGGGGAAGCAGTAGAGAGGGAGCTGCAACGACTGATGGGAACCCATGGGGCCTGCCGTGAGCTCAGCCAATGGAAAACAGCAACAGTGCTCTGTGAAACCTGGAATTTTCATTCCTCTGAAAATTCCAGTATTTTGGAACAAAAGTTAGAAATATTGATGTTTCTCTGTGAATATTTGTTGTTTCTAGGGGAAATAAAACTAATTGGCTAAAAATTTTCTTTAAAAAATAAAATCCAGCCACATCATCTTCTTCAACTCTTGGTGATTTGTGCTAAGCCCTCTCTTCCCCCAAAGAAACACAAGTGCTCCCTGCCATGGACCGCAAATCTAGGAACCTTGTCAGCCTTAGTCTGAGCTGAGAGTATAACGCTTTAAGCAGTTTGGGAGCTTTGCAAGTTATTCTGGCTTTCACAGCTAAGGGAGAAATTCTACCCCGTATCTCTGCATCTCTGCTGTGCTGAGAAAGCCTCAGGAAAAAGCAGTGAATATTGCAGGAAGCACCTTCCTCAGAGCAACACACACGCAGAGCAAAAAGATAGGATTTTGGCACATAGAGATTCACCACTGCTGGAATACAGCTCCCAAAAGTTCCTAGTCTTCTGGCAAGGAAAATGGCCAGCAGTCCTGCCTCCATAACAACACTCACTATATGCTGCAATGTGAAATCCCCGCACACTAGCAGGGAGCAAAGGACTCCCCTTCTGGAAAAAAAATATATCAGCATGCACTCCTCCTGGCATGTGTCAGCAAGAGGGACTTACCCAGACAGGCGCAGCTGGGGTCTCTACACTCCTGCCATCAGCAAAGGGAAAACTGGGTCATCGGTGTGAGTGTTACCTGTCCCTCCGCTAGTTTCTGAGACTTCTCTCCCCACCCCAATAAAATAAGAGAATTACAGTCAAAACCTGCCTTCTAAATACATGTAATATCACTGCTTCCAATGCAACCACCCCAGACAGGCGCAGCTGGGGTCTCTACACTCCTGCCATCAGCAAAGGGAAAACTGGGTCATCGGTGTGAGTGTTACCTGTCCCTCCGCTAGTTTCTGAGACTTCTCTCCCCACCCCAATAAAATAAGAGAATTACAGTCAAAACCTGCCTTCTAAATACATGTAATATCACTGCTTCCAAATGCAACCACTAGTAATGAACTGAAAGAAACCCTTTTAGGACCATTTATTTCTGTATGTTACCTTGACATCAACAGTCCCCATATGCAAGCACACTGTTCCAAACTTCATTTTTTAGTTAGCTAAACATTTTATTTTGCCTTTTGGGTTCACTCTCCCCCCTGTCTTCTTTCTTCCTTTTTGTTTTACCCCACTCCTGAGTATCCTGGATCGAGATCACCACCAGCAGTACCATTCTGCATGCAGAGATTCATCTTCCTCCTGTTCGTTATTCGTTAACAGCACACATAGCTATGCTTTTTGACTCCTAGTTTTTGGGGTTTTTTTAAAGCCCTGTTCTGTGAAACAGAGAGTCTGGATTGAAAAGGATTCATCAAAGTCATCATTATTCCATATTTATCTGCAGTGAACTATCTTTCTCATCTATTTTCCCTTAAATGATCTAAAGCCTCCTATCTGCTGTGTTCCTCTTCATTATCTGCTGTTCCCCTCTCATCCGTTTCTCACCAGCACCGTCTTTGTTCTCTGCCTTTCATTTTCTGTGCCACATATCAGTACTGCTCACCATGATCTAGAGGTTCACAATGAGGAGTCACACAAACGATTTCCTAAGTGTGATGCAGATCACAAAAAAGATTTTATGCCACGTGTTTGGATACTGTTGTTATTCAAACTGAGCCCTGCTCTGCAGTAAACACTGCTCCCTTACCTTCCAAGGTTTTTCTCCAGAAGCACTCAGGAAATGGCGCTGCTAGATTATAACTAATGATGGAGAGAGACTTGACTTTCATATACCCCCACCTTCATCTTTCTCCTCAGTATTTAGTGCTACACACACTTGACTTTGTGACACTTTTTAATTTCATATGTTGAACAGCATACATACATTAGACTGATATACATTTCTCTATAGCCCTGACATCATTTATTAGGAGTGGCTGAATTACCCTTGTCATGCATTTATTACCCTTTTGGAAGATGTCTCTCTGTGAATGCATAAGCTAGCTGTATTCTTTGTCAGCATTCAGCAAAATTACCACTGTAGTAAGTGGGAAGTGACTGAACGAATCAGGTTGAGCATGCTACACAACTTTCTGCTGTTTCATAGGAAGGACTTCATGCAGTTGATCTGTCCTCAGGTAGCCACTGGCTTTCAGACACCAAACGGAGCTAATCTCTCAACAACTCTGGAACGTGAATATCTAGCTCAGGGTTGCTAGTAGGATTGAAGGATTGCAGTGCTCCTTTCTACTCCTTTTCTGTACAGCTATGGATGAAATATATGTATGAAATATAGCCCAACCCACAGGAGGAAAAGCATCAAGAATATGTTATAGAAAAGACTGTTCTAGACAAAATAAAAAGCATTTCAATGCCTGTAATACTGGCTTCAGAGTCCGTTGTTCCCATTCAGTCATATACAAGAGACATAAGTGTTTGGAACACAGCAGAGACCTATGCTGGCTGTTCACACTGCCAGGGAAAGATACAGCCCAGGTATTACTCCCTCTGGATTTGCAGACTGGAAAGCTTGCTTTTTTTTACCTACCCTTATGTTTTTCATTCTCTCTAGTTTATGACTTCTGAATCTCTCTGAAAACATAATGCCAGCTACATCAGTAGAGTCTTAATGTCACATAACAAACAGAATGATTGCGCTTGAGGAAATTTTCCTGCCCACTGGGAATTAGGCAGTGCCTTCACGTGACTCAATCAAATTGACTGAAATTAAGAACTCTGCACCCAAGTCCTACCTTGCACCCAACCCTCCCGATATTTGCTAGGCAGAGGTGAAACACTGCCTCTGAGGTGACCAGATAGTGCTGGTCTGGCAGCCTTTTGCTTTGTGATTAGACATGGTGACTTCAGTACAATTTCCTTGGAAAATCATTGAGAGCTTAGATGGAATTCTTCTTGCTGTCTGCTTTGATTTTACAGCTTACAGGGAAGAGGGTCAGCACAGAGAAGGACAGAAATGACACAGCCTTATAGTCACTGCAGAGCTACCACAGACAAAGGATGCAGATTACTAGAATCAACTGGCTAATGAAGATTTTGCTTAAACCATTCTCACCTTAAAGTTCACCACGGTAAAAATTGAAGACAGGTTTGACTGGGGGGAATGGGGGGAAGAAGAGAGAGCGAGTGCACATCACTAGAAAATCTGTTCTATCAGATAACTAAGTGCACTTGCATCAAAGTTTTAAATTATCAAACTAAATCAGCACAGACATTGAAATACTGGGATGCAAAAAAATCTCGCTGCTTTAATTACCTCACTTAGGAAGGACGACTTTGGTGTGAATTCAACTTCATACTCATAAATGTCATCCTATTCTTCCTGCCTTACAGTGGAGCTTATGATAGTTTTTTATCTTTCATGTGACCCTCTGGTCCTGTTGCAAATACAGTAGTGGTGTTCATGCCTGTACTTTGCTGAGTAAAGAGACTGAAACTGGGTCCTGTTCCTATACAGGAGAAAAACCAATAAAACCCCATAAAGCATTTTTTTTGCTGTACATTTACACTCAAAACACTCCCAAGCAGTCAATCCTGACTCCACCTCACCCATTTGTCTAATGCTGCCTTTCTACCATTCAAGAACAACCTGAGATATAAATTCCTCCCATGCGTGAACATTTCAGAGTGCCAAAATGTGATGTGCCTCAAAACACCAGGAGCACAGGAAAACAAAGCACATCATACATACAGGCCATCAAGTTCTTTCCACTAGACAGGGAAGTTTGAGAGCGTTGCCTTTGTCAGCACAACTTTCTCACCCAGAAAAGTGGCAGTTTTGAACACTTCTGAAGATTTTGAAATGCAGGCAGCATATGTTGCCATTGACACACAAATGATACTATGTTTTGTTTTTCAAAGAATAAGCTTTTGATAGCCATTGTCAAGGGATGTGGCAATCTATTTAATAAAAGGCAACGAGTCCAGATTTCAGCTGCCGTAGATCCCTGCTGCAAAACCCTCGATAACAATAGGGCTATGTTGGCTTGGAGCAGCGCAAGTTTATAAAATCTGCCCTGATAAATTTACAATGCATCAGAACATAGCCATCCTCAACGAGAAGCCTAACGCAGCTCAACCTTGTTGTCCAAAATGACCTGAATGAATAGAAGGGAACTACATTTTTCCTCTCCTCCTTGGCAGTTCATGGGACTGATAGGCAATGAATAGAACTGGGGTATGAAACCAAACCATACATTGTTCCATAAAATCCAAAACAATACAAAAGATATGGATTTATTCCTTAAAGTACCTGAGGATTTCTCAGTTGGAGCTGGCTTTTCTCACAGGGAGGAAGTTGCACAGTTTTAGTCATCTTTTTTTAAAGTACTATTAGTAAATGAGAGGGATTAGCACATGAGAGTAAATTAGATTGGAATGCTTCTCTGAGCATCTGTTGTTGTCCCACTTTGAAGGTTACAACTACAGGTAATATTGCCAGGTACACTGTATGAGTTTATCTTAAAGGACATGAACAGTTTACCTGTTCAGTCTGTTTATCTCTCTTCAACTGGGCCTGAAATCAGTCTGGTTCCTCTAAATCTAGCTCTAAAAATCCAGTCAGAAAAAAACTCCTGTTTATATATAGTACCTCTTACACAGTTTTCCAAGCACTTTTCCTAGCCTTAAAAATTTTGTACTACCTATACTTCCATAACTGTCAGTGGATCTACCTTAACATTTCCTGTTTGAAGAAACAAACGTGACGTCAAATTGCTTACCACATTGTCAACACAAGAAACCTGCTATGGAAGTAGGAAGAAAAAAGTGTCTTGGTTCCCTCTCGTCCTCTTAGAAACTGCAAGAACCATTTATTTATTTTTTACTGTGAGGGCGGTGAAACATAGGAAGAGGTTTCCCAGAGAGCTTATAGATTCTCCATATGTGGAGCTGCTCAAAACTCAACCAGATACAGTCCTGGGCAACCTGCTCTAGCTGACCCTTCCAGCCTAAACAACTCTGTGATTCTGAGATAAACAAGCACAGAGCCCTCAGCTCTTTTTTTTGTGGATAAGCAGTGAACCATGCAGATGTTTGTTAGGTACATTCAAGTTTCTCTCTCTCTTTTGTATCCTAAATGCACTACTATCTCTCTATGACACTGTTTTAACATATACATCTGGCAACCCGAGACAAATCATAGCAGGTACTGTAAATGAAGCTACAGTTTCTTTTTCAGTAAAGAAAGACTAAGTAAAGCTGGTTTTACTTTGATCTGTCTGATAAGATGGAGATTCAAAAAAATATATATTCACCTTAAGGAGTTCCATCTATTGAACGCGCAGCAGCACAGCCCTGTGGGGGTGGAGGCTCTGAATCTGTAGACTTAACAGCACGAACTCTGCCTGCGCACAGCTAACACAATTGCACATCAGAGGTAATAAATAAAGGCTGGTTGACTTTAGTACCTTTTGCTCATCTAAGAATCCATAAAGAATATTTGAAGGCAGTATTTTCTCTCAGCATTCACCTCTGACTAGACTTTCTTGGTTTACTGCAGGAATACCTCTATACACCTTTTTCACATTAGACAGCATGCATATATTGTAAGGTGAGGATTTTGTGAGGACAGATCTTAGTGTTCAAAGTTTCTGAGTAACGATGCTATTCAAAGACAAGAATTATCTCCCCTGCCCCTTTTTTAAGCTACTTTGATAGGCATTAATTAACCATATCATGTAGACTTCCATTACCATAACAGGAAAAAAAAAAGCACAATATAAAATCACTCAGAAGCTGCCCTTTTCCATTCTCCCAACGACGATTATTTGCCTGCATGTCCTGCTACATTTAGTCACTTCCTACAGCTAGATTTTACTCTGGTAGAGTAGAGTTGAGTTCTGTCAGATTTGGTAACCAGACCCAATGGCTGCAGAAAGCTTAGAGCAAAAAAAAAATGAGGATGATGGGGTGAGGGACAGGGAAGTTGTTATGAACAGACAAAACCCATTATTCCGACCAGACCAGAAAAAGACATAGAAGTGGAAAGAAGCAGCAGCAGCGGCGGCAAAAGCAATTTGTCCAAAAAGTAATGATGTTGCCCATGAGCCAGCAATGCACCCTCGTGGCAAAGGCAGCCAGCAGCATCCTGGGCTGCATTAGGAGTGTTGCCAGCAGGTCAAGGCAGGTGATCCTTTCTCTCCACCCAGTGCTGGTGAGGCCAAACCCGGAGTGCTGGGTCCAGTTCTGGGCTCCCCAGTACAAGACATGCATTTACTGGAGCAAGTCCAGCAAAGGGCTGCAAAGATGAGGAAGCCTCTCCCATACAAGGAGAGGTTGAGAGAGCTGGAACTGTTCAGCCTGGAGAAGAGAAGGGAGGGGGGAGCGTGGATCTTAGCAATGTTTATTAATACCTGATGGGTGGGAGCGAAGAAGTGGGAACTGGGCTCTTCTCAGTGGTGTCTGGTGACAGAACAAGACAAAAGGGGCACAAATTAAAAGACATGAAATTCCATCTAAACACACAAATGACCTTTTTACTGTGAGAGTGGTCAAACAGTGGAGCAGGATGCCTAGAGATGCTGTGGAGTCTCCATCCTCAGAGATATTCAAAGCAAAATAAAAAGAAAAAATTCCATATGGAAACATGCAATATAGATAATTATCAACAAGACCAAACCCAGTTTTAGCTGCATGTAAATGAAAGAGTAATCCCACTTGTAAGGAAGCAGGAAGAGAAGAAGCACAAACAATCCTCATCTATCAGAAACTGTCCGTGACAATTCATCCCCCAGCTTAGTTTCATATTTCACCTGTGCTCCTGAGGGGTCATTTCAGGGCTGAGACAACTTGACAGAGCTACAACAGTGATTTTACTGAGTATTCTTTCATTGTCTGCACTCATGCGTTATCTGGAGAAGGCTGAGTTACACGCCTGCAAATTAGATTGAGGGGGGCAGGAGAAGCAAAGTAACATTTTATAGCCTGTAATTAATGAGTCACTCAGCTTGTAGACAAACATTTTGAATACTGATTGCAGCAACCATCATTCCTACACCCATCGTTTACACCAGCGATAGTGTGACAGCAGCAAGGGCTCTGTGATCCCCCAAAGCCTGAACTCACAGCCTTGCAGAGCCAACTTATAATTGCTGGAGACAGAAAGGTTAAAGGACGGGACCATCACCTTGGTGGGCAGGAAGGGATATTGAGGGGTCACCTTGAGCATATTAATTTTTAGTAGGATGTCAAGGTTATTCCAAATGATTACAGTCACCCACATTAGAGCTGTTCATTGTCCTTCATTGTCAGGCCAGATCTGAAGGGCCTGGTTCAATGTGAAACAAATATTTTCACTGCTGGCAAGCAGCATTCAGATCCATACAGGGTAATTTCAGGCTTTATCATTTTCCCTATAATCAATGCTACTTCTGTTCTTAATTTACACACAGAATCTGGCACGGGAAAGGAGTCTGTTGTACCACCGGTTTAGAAGCACACTCGGTCTGAAGCAGGACACAGGCACGCAGTCTTCTAGCAGTTTGTTTATAATTGTTTAATACCAAGTAGCTGTTTTCCTCTGTGGCAATGTTTCACTGCTCTCCCCTCCTCCCTGCCACCTTATAGGATAAGTCTGCTAGTGGGGATGTGACAAACATCTGGTTATCACTACAGGGGTGTATGGTACTAATCATCTAATGACAAATTATGCCATTAATATGTAATAGTTAGCACTTCCATATACAAGCTGCATCATCTCCACAAAGCTCTTCAGGGCCATTTCCCTGCAAGGTGAGAAATCTCATGCATTTTTCGGGAAGCTTAACACCAACAGCCGTATGTTCTTTAGCACCTGTTTGAAAGACAGCTTATTTTACTTTTTTTTTTTTTTTTAAATATCAGATGTTGTGAGGAGACGATAGGCTTGTTTTATGGAGCACGCTTCTTCAAAGTTTCCTGTCACGTCATAGTCCTCTGATGCATGCAATCTTGTAAACACTTCTCATGGCAATTAAAATTAGTGTGTTACTTGCCTGGTTGACCACTTACCTCTTACCTGAATTACCCACCTCATTAGGTGGAATCACTGCTTAAGACATGCTGATCTGCTCGGGAATGGCAGCCACGGAGGATTCAGCATGAAATGCTGATGTCTGGGTGAAGTGTGACCTAAACCTAATACATCTTAACATATATCGATCCTGTTGTTTTTTCACTTTTAATTAAAAATTGACTTTTTCAGTCATTTTACATTAGTAACAGATGGGGATGAAATAAGGATAAGCAAAGATTTGCTTCTTGTACTTAGAAGACCTAATATTGCAGCAGTACAGAGAAATGGGCTTGAAATAATCCTGTGCATGTGCCTGCCAACAGCCCTCCGTAACACAATAGCTAACGAAGTGACAGCATCAGCCACAGGGAGGGAAAGAGTGCTGGTTAAATTCAAATTCACAATAGCCCAAGCAATTGGATTTCTGACAAGTACTGGTATATTTTAAACCCAAAGGAATGCACATGCAAAAGTAGTAACAGCAGCATTACCAGCTACCCCAATTTTAGTCACGAGTCTCATGATATTTTATGTCTTCTTTAGAGGCGTATTATCAGCAAATCTCAATTTTCATTTTTTAAAAAAGTAGATTTGTAGATCTCATTGTGGAGGACAGGTTAAAAATTCAAACTAACCACTTGTTATGAGATAGCTCTTAGGGAAAAAAAAATGACCACAAATGTATTGACTTTTAAGCTAGTCCTGTGATTTGGGAAAGCCTGAGGTTGGCAGTACTGTACTGTCACTGAGGTAATCTGTTTGGTTTCCTCTAGCACTCTTTTGGGAGAGGCAAGCAGACTAGGGTATTATCTTGCATTAACCTATTGAATATACATGCTCATACTTTGTGCCCAGATGCAATACTCCTCTTGGATAGGTAGCATTTTTGGCAGCCCCAAATTCCTCCTAAATTAAAAGGAATTGTTCTGATGTACGCTACTGCCTCCCTCATCTGCCTTTAGTGGAATGAAATCAAGCATAATACACTTGCACAAATTTATTACGGGAATAATGGCATTCCATGTGCACATTGTCCACATTGCATAACCTGGCTATGGAAAGCCTCATGTCAAAATGTTATCACTTATTCCAAAATATTATATAGAAGGGGGGGAAATAAATAAATAAAGAGTCCAATACTGAAGCTTCCAAAGGATCAGCTGTCTCTTCCCGAATCATAAATAGGCCAAATGCTGCAGATGAAAAAAGAAAAATAGAATGAGAGAGAGAGAGAAAATAAGCCTCAGCCAACCTACACTCCACTTGGAAACACTGGGCAAGGAGAGCCCCTGCGTGTGCACAGACGCATGACCACCATCAGCACCCGGCCACGGTGCAGCTTGCCAAGACCAGGTGCAGAACAGGTCTCACCAGGCAGGTAGACATCCTTGCTTTGAGTGGGCAGGTTGCTTGGATGCACTCTCCAAAAACACACAGCAACAGTAAAAAATAGATTTATTCATGATGTTATGAGCTCCAAATAAGCAAAGAGTCTGGTTCAAAAATACCTAAGATTGGCTTTAAATAATTATGAGGAATTATCTCATCTCTGAGTTCCTACATTGCACCTATTCGTGTTTTTAAGTTTTCCTCTGCATTGACAAGCACTAGAAAATTATCATTAAAAAAAAAAAAGCCTAGAAGCTCTTACAAGCTTTTTTATTTCATTTTTAAGACAGGGAAGAGGCACAGATACTAAAACACATAGTATAATCACACTATGGATAACAGCGGTTGGATTTGTTTTTCTATCTGTGCATGTGTCACTATCTCCCTAATTAAATATATCAGAATTCAAAGAGGCCTGAATTTCTGAATTACAGCCATTGGCAGCACTGGCAAACACTAGATACTGCTTTGCTCCAGCTGTGCCTACTCAGTACTAATATCATTCATAGAGCCAGAATGTCACAGCTATGAACGCGGCGCTCAGCAGAGATGCAGCAGTGCCAGTCTTACCTCAGCCAACAGCATACAAATGTAAGCCCTTCTGGGAGCATTAATAATGCAAGGTAGGCAAAGTACAAGGCTTGGCACAGCCTCATGTGTGCATTAGCTGAGGCAACCAGGACGAACAAAGTTAAATATGGCTGGATGAGTCAACAGCCAGCGTGGATTCCTGGTACCCTCTTCCATCACCCTCAAGGGCTTCATGAATAAGGATAAGCTACACAAACACTCTCCCTCTATTTTTTCCCCCCAACATCATTGTACATGCACACTTAATAAACTTCCTTATCTCTTTTGGTAGCAGTGACCTGAAAGATTGAACAAACCCAAACCTGAAGAATTTAAAAATAACCAAACAGATAGCTGAGAAAAATGATAAGGGGAATGCTTAGCTGACAATGGTGGATGAACAAAAACTTATCTTTAGCTGACAATGTGGTCAGTGTATGATGTCAACACAACAAAAATTGCATCAGGTAAACAACAAACAAAAGTTACTTTGACCTTTCTGATTGTCATTCGGTGATTTCAAGTTAAATGTCTGCAGCAATGAAAGACAAACAAAAGAGGGAGGAAAACATTGAAACTTGTTGTGGCTTTGTACTATGAGGTTCAGGTTTTGAAAACCTATGGATTTGGTATTAGATTAAATGCAAAGTCCTAAGCTTCTTCCATTGTGGTTTCAGGGCTTGTGAACAATTTCTGCGCATCTCGCATGCTGCAACAAGACAACATACCATTGTTCATCAGAAAAGGAAATTAAAAGATGCTGTGCTTTTCTACAGAGTTAGCACCCCAAGGCATTTGTCTTTGATAGTCTTATTTACAGAGTTGCTCAGATTTCACAAATCCTGCTAAAATTAATGAAGCCTAAAAGTGTTTGGTGTCTCTGAGCACTAAGCAGTGAGCAGCTGAGGCTTGGTCCAAACTACAGAGTTCTGCCTCTGTGTCAAAACCAAGTTCTCACCTTGGTTGGCATTATTATGCCAGAAAAACCTTCGTATTGGGGAGGCAGCTACATCAAGACAGAGGAGATTCCATTTTTTGTTAAAAAATGCTGTATTCATAACTCCACCATCAGCAAAATATGCTCTGGATAAGGTTCAAGTCAGATTGGAGGTAGAGGTACTTGCAAAACTAATATTGAACGTGTACTTTTTTTGGCATGAAGAAATTCCAGTTAAAATGTTGGGGAATCTGTCCGAAAAGGATCTTTGAGACTTTATTCTTCACTTGTTTCGCAACTCAGGATATCCTAATCTTTACTTGTTCTCTGAGCCACCTTTTGTAAGAAACACTATGTACTTTTAACTCTCCGAAAGCTGCCGGATGGTTGAAAAATCAGGTCAGTTACTTAGAAGTGTCACTTCAGTAGCTTTCAAAAAACTGTGTCCTAGACTGGTTCCTGTCTCCAAGGCTATTACAGTACAAGTAGGCTGTTTCCTCAATTTAGTTGTTTTATTGGAAGTCCTAGGGGGAGCCACAAGACAGGATAGGCATTGCCACTTTCTGTGAAGCACACAACTAACTTTTGTTGAAGCACAATGCATTTGAGGTTGGTTTTAATTATTATTATTTCCTATCCACTTTGACAGACAGCATCTTCTATCCTTTCAAGTTGTTTAGGGCTGAGGTAGCAGGTTTCATTTGTATGAACAGCAGGTCTCTTTAAAACCCAAGATCTCTGGCTACCACCTCTCCTTCATCTCTCCATGTAGCCATGGGATTTTGTAGATATGAGGGGAAGGAGTGTGCAAGGCTGATCAGTAGGGTTGGCAGAGGCAGGAATAGAGACACGGTCAGTAGTTAAATCTTCTCAGCCCTAATGAATGTTTAAAATAAATTAGACAAAAATGCTGTGAATGTAACAACTATTGAGGTACTGGAGGAGTAAGGCAGAAAAAGTAAAAAGAACTAATGCGTCAAGGAGATCATCTGCCCTGCCTGCGTCAGGAAGAATGAAGCTGTTGGGATGAAGCAAGAAAAGCAGGCTGGGGCAGGAGATCCAAGGTCACTGCAGAACCAACCTGAGGTTAAAAGCACTGTCAATTAGCAGGAGCCAGCATCACAAGGTATGAAAGATAGCATGGTTCAGAGAGTGAGGACCTTGGAAACCAAGTGACTAAGCGAGACAAAAGAGACATCACATTCAGCTGGGGAGACAACGTGAAAGCAGGATACGTGACTCAGAGTGAATCAGACTACTTCAGTTTCACAGCCATGTTTGTTCTAAGTCACGGTGTTTCCTCTTTCCAAAGGAGATGCTGACCACTCGCTGGAAGGACGTAGCAAGCCCCATAGGCTTGCTTGCCTTTCATGGACCTCACAGATGTAGTCACAGAGATGCCAGGGCCCCTGGCATGAACATGAACAGCCCAACAAACTAGAAAAGTAGCTGGCCCCTAACACACCTCAGTGCTCATTTTCTACTTTGTTATTAAGCAGAAGTGTAGGAAGACACTTCTGTTATGATGCTTCTGAAAATAACTTTTAACCAATTCACCTAGAGAGAGAAACTGCTTAATATGGCATGATCACCCAGTTGGGTAAAGCATTACTCAGTGCTGCAGAGAGAATCGTGCTTTGTGCTCATCTTCAAAGTCTGAGAAAATACCACCTTTTAAAAAGCTTTCAGTAGTATCAGTCAGTAATATCTGATGCCCAAGAGTTTAGAATAAAGACTTAAGAGACCAAAATCTCTTGCTAATACTTCATGCTCTATAAAGCTTTGAATGAGCTTTGGGCCTACTTGAGTGTTCAAATATATGCTGCTAAGCCCAACTCCACTGTCCACTTGCCAGGTAAAAGGAGGTTTCTACATGTCATACCTTCTGCATTACATAAAAGCAGCTGTTTTTTTAAGCAAAGTAGTAAGGTGCTACTCTCAGCTAAGAGAAAAAGTAGTACTGAATGACATTTTAGGCAGATCTGATTAAATACTTTACAATCATAGTAAACATATTTTTGAAGAATCTGAGAAGTAACCTCATTTTTTATCATCAAAAAGAAATATAATTGATCTTTCAAGCACACACACACACACACAAAAGCCATAGGGAAGGGGCATCTTGTTCACCACTGAGACAGATATTTCAGCCAGCTAGGCGTATGTAGGAGACTGTAAATCATATACACACTCAGGACTGCTAGGGAGTTAAAAGATAAAATGAAAAGGTTTGAAACAGTTTTGTTCTTTCAAATACAAAAAAAAGTAGAAATTATTTCCAGGTGTGACTTCTTACTGGACACTTCGTGGAAGATTATCTACCTTTGACAGCAGTGACAACCAGCCCTCTCTGGTGTGCCTTGGACAGGTTAGTCATCCAACTCCCGTGACCTTCCCTGGCTGTCACTGGCGACTGCCATTGGAAAACATGTCAACAGCTGCACAGTAACAACCTATAAAGGTCTCTGGGGTTCATTTTTCCCTAGTGTGCCACAAACAGTCAGAAGAAGCACACTTAAGGAGCCAAGCACTTACTGGTTTTAGGACTTACCTAGGCAACTTGATTACAAATGGCTGTGGAACTTTAAAACAAGTTGTCTCACTACGGACTTTTAAGTTTGCTTCTTTAACTTAAAGAGGCTCTACTGTTTCAAAAACAACTGCATAAATGATGAGGTCACAACAGCTAGGCTGCAATAAGTGAACTCCCATAACCACCAGGCCAGAACTTACAGCAAATGCATTGCAGAGCATTAAAAGTCTGGTCTAGAGCAACATTATGTCAGCTGCAAGATTTCCACCAGCTTCCATGAGCCTTGGATCAAGCTCCTGGGGAAAAAAAAAGAAAAGTGGGGGGTCCATCCATAGTAATACTATCTAGCATGATACCAACACTGCCTCATCTTGGTCTACAAGTAGAAAAACACCTTTATAGCAATGTCCATACAGCCATAAAAAATGCCGCAAACCAAGAATACACAGGGCATATAATGGAGGACATGTCTTGAAAACCAAGATTCATCAAAAACTATTGACACAACACAGCTCTACAAGACTTTGTTGTCTGCATGTGGTGTATCTACAGACCACTCACATTGTCTACCTACAGAAAAGACTCCACTCACCAAAGCTTTTCTATGCATGTGTAGTATATACACAGAGAGCATACACTCTACATACAGAGAGAAAAGCCTCTCCTCACCTTGTATAGGCTCTTCCTGCCATATATGGAATATACATAGGTACCTTATCCTCAATATAAAGTTAGTATATACTTTAGCATATACAGAAAGGCCTTGTCTCATTGCCTCGTTCACTCAGGGGTTTTGGTAGTTTGGTTTTGGGTTCCCCCCCCCATCTCTATATAAAGCCTATACAGAAGACACCAGAGAATTCCTAAAGGAGTTCGCTTTCTAGAAATCCCAGGTGAAAGTCCTAAAAAAAGTGTTGGAAAATTACCAGGAAGATCCCAGATTTGGGAACTCATAAGAAATGTGGAAAATTCCTAGGGATTTAGAAAAGAATCTCTATGTAAGCCAATAAGGATTTCTTAGAAACATGAAAAACTCACAGGAGAAAACTAAGAAATTCCTACAAAGCTGAGCAGGAAAGTCATACAAGAGAAATAGTAAAATCCTAGAAAGCACTGCACAGTTCCTAAAAGGCATACTGGGAATTCCTTAAAAACACATGGGAATCCCTAGAAAGCAAATGGGACACTCCTAGAAAGAAATCAGGGAATTTTTAAAGAGAAAATGGGGCACTCCCAGAAAGCAGATCTGACATTCCTAGGAAGCTGACAAGAAATTCCTGGAATGCAGATAATTACCAGACAGCAGGGGAGAAAATCTAGAAAATAAACAGGGAATTAGAAAACAGAAGATAAAGAACTCTTGGTAAACAAGGATTTAATTTCTAGAAAGCACAATGGAAGTTTTTGGAAAGCAGATGGGGAATTCCTAGAAAGGAAGAGGGGAATTATTAGAAAGTAGATGAGGATTTCTAAGAAAAGCAAGCAATATATTCTCGACAGCAGCAGGGAATTCATAGCAAGCAGAAGAAAAAAAAACCCTCTAAGAAAAGAGATGCAGTTTAGAAATTCTAGAAAGAACACAGGGACCTTCCAGAAAGCACTGGGGAACTGCTAGAATGAAAAGAGAACATTCCTTGAAAGCAAGCAGGGCTTTCCTTGAAAGCACAGTAGGGAATTCCCCCAGAGCAGAGAGGAATTCCCAGAAATGAGACTGAATTTATCTAAAGGAGGGGTCTTTCCTAGAAAGCAAGTGGGAGTTCCCTAGAACGCAAATGATAGAGAGCAGCTGGGCAGATTTCCTGTAAAGCCGTGGGGGAATTCTGAGAAAGCAAACAGGGAATTGCCTGAAAGCAAATCAAGATTTCCTCAAAACAAAAGTGACCATCCCTAGAAAGATAAGGACAAATCACTAGAAAGCAAGTAAGGCATTTCTACAAAGAGAATGAGGAACTCCTCCTAGAAAGCGGAGAGGACTTTCTTATATTATAGGCAGTCCTAGAAAGCAATGGGGAATTGCTGGAAAGCAGAGGAGAAAGTCACAGGCAGCAGGTAGGGATATTCCTAGGAAACAAACAGAGAAAAAAGCCTCTCCTCGCCTTGTATAGGCTCTTCCTGCCATATATGGAATATACATAGGTACCTTATCCTCAATATAAAGTTAGTATATACTTTAGCATATACAGAAAGGCCTTGTCTCATTGCCTCGTTCACTCAGGGGTTTTGGTAGTTTGGTTTTGGGTTCCCCCCCCCATCTCTATATAAAGCCTATACAGAAGACACCAGAGAATTCCTAAAGGAGTTCGCTTTCTAGAAATCCCAGGTGAAAGTCCTAAAAAAAGTGTTGGAAAATTCCCAGGAAGATTCCAGATTTGGGAACTCATAAGAAATGTGGAAAATTCCTAGGGATTTAGAAAAGAATCTCTATGTAAGCCAATAAGGATTTCTTAGAAACATGAAAAACTCACAGGAGAAAACTAAGAAATTCCTACAAAGCTGAGCAGGAAAGTCATACAAGAGAAATAGTAAAATCCTAGAAAGCACTGCACAGTTCCTAAAAGGCATACTGGGAATTCCTTAAAAACACATGGGAATCCCTAGAAAGCAAATGGGACACTCCTAGAAAGAAATCAGGGAATTTTTAAAGAGAAAATGGGGCACTCCCAGAAAGCAGATCTGACATTCCTAGGAAGCTGACAAGAAATTCCTGGAATGCAGATAATTACCAGACAGCAGGGGAGAAAATCTAGAAAATAAACAGGGAATTCCTAGAAAACAGATAAAGAACTCTTGGTAAACAAGGATTGAATTTCTAGAAAGCACAATGGAAGTTTTTGGAAAGCAGATGGGGAATTCCTAGAAAGGAAGAGGGGAATTATTAGAAAGTAGATGAGGATTAATTACCAGACAGCAGGGGAGAAAATCTAGAAAATAAACAGGGAATTCCTAGAAAACAGATAAAGAACTCTTGGTAAACAAGGATTGAATTTCTAGAAAGCACAATGGAAGTTTTTGGAAAGCAGATGGGGAATTCCTAGAAAGGAAGAGGGGAATTATTAGAAAGTAGATGAGGATTTCTAAGAAAAGCAAGCAATATATTCTCGACAGCAGCAGGGAATTCATAGCAAGCAGAAGAAAAAAAAACCCTCTAAGAAAAGAGATGCAGTTTAGAAATTCTAGAAAGAACACAGGGACCTTCCAGAAAGCACTGGGGAACTGCTAGAATGAAAAGAGAACATTCCTTGAAAGCAAGCAGGGCTTTCCTTGAAAGCACAGTAGGGAATTCCCCCAGAGCAGAGAGGAATTCCCAGAAATGAGACTGAATTTATCTAAAGGAGGGGTCTTTCCTAGAAAGCAAGTGGGAGTTCCCTAGAACGCAAATGATAGAGAGCAGCTGGGCAGATTTCCTGTAAAGCCGTGGGGGAATTCTGAGAAAGCAAACAGGGAATTGCCTGAAAGCAAATCAAGATTTCCTCAAAACAAAAGTGACCATCCCTAGAAAGATAAGGACAAATCACTAGAAAGCAAGTAAGGCATTTCTACAAAGAGAATGAGGAACTCCTCCTAGAAAGCGGAGAGGACTTTCTTATATTATAGGCAGTCCTAGAAAGCAATGGGGAATTGCTGGAAAGCAGAGGAGAAAGTCACAGGCAGTAGGTAGGGATATTCCTAGGAAGTAGATAGGGAATATGTAAAGGAGACGTGGGGATTTCCTAGAGACCAGAGGGGAGGCATTCCCAGAAAGCCAAAGAATGGTATTCCTAGTAAGTAAAGGCAGGAGGATATTCCTCAAAAGCAGAGGGGGTGCTCTTAGAAAGCAAAGGAGGCTGTAAGGGAATGCAATACGAGAGCATCTGGTTCATTAAGCTATTTGGTTAAGGAGTATTCAGTGTAAAAGAACTAGTGACAAGGAATAATCTAAACACATGGACACACAAACAGTATTGAGCGGATGATAACGGAGACAGTAATGAAGACCAGAACTCTTTGGTCACCGACTGATGGGCCGCTAAAGGAGCTACTCTGGCATAGCCTTGAAGGTGGCTACAAAGGGGGCTACAAATGAGGTTGAACCTGAACTTCATAATTATAAGGAGGGAGAAATACAATTATCAAGAGTATCGTAACTCATTAGCAAGCTTTAAGCAGGAATAGGAAAAGAGTAGAAGATCTGCATCTAGAAAGACTCAAGGTCCAAGCCAGTGGTTGAGTAAGGAGCCCAGGGTCCAGAAGTGAATATTGGGCAAACAGCACCTATACTGTCGCTTAGGGACATGGTTTAGTGGGCATGGTGGTGTTGGGTTGACGGTTGGACTCTATGATCTTAGAGGTTGTTTCCAACCTTAATGATTCTATGATTCTATGATATTCAAAGGAACCATGACTGTAGGTGTGTTTGAGACAAGTGCATGACAGCATGCATCTGTCTCACTAGCAAACATTGCGCTGGAAAAGCCAGTAAGTAGGAGGAGACCCACCTACCACATGAGGAGGCCCAGGATCCAGGCATGGATATCAGACTGACTTAGAGGCCATGCTGATATTCAAGAGATGAATGTGAACCTACACAATGGGGACATTGAACTGCAATCCCGATCAGCTGTAGAGGAAGAACAGGACTCTGCTGTCTTCAGTTGCTTTGACTTGGTTGCTGCTGGGTTCACAGAAGTGCAGCAGCAGCCACATCCATCAGACTGGGATGGAAGGACCTCCTGGGCCTTAGAGTGCACCCACTGCAGCTTCAACCACCTGGAAGTAGGATCCCCTTCCAACCTGAGATATTCTATGACTGTATGATTCTAATGCTGGAAAGAAACATGGCAGGGAGTGGGTGGGTATTGAGGGTGTCCTTGAGAAGCACAGCAGGGCAGGGAGGGTTTCTCAGAAAGCAGCACAGGAACATTTCCTAATAAGCAGTAGGGTTGGCTAGCAGCAATAGGGAAATCTCTAGAAAGCAGTCAGGAGAATCCTAAGAAGGAAAAAGGGTAAATTCATGGGAAAGCAATATGCAACACTTCCTAAAAAGCAATGAAAACATTTTAATGGAAAACAAAAGGAGGTACTATTCCTGGAAAGCAGTTGGTAGAAATCCTAAAAAACAACAAGGGGAATACCCAGAAAGATATCAAGGGGATACCAAAGCAAAATGGGGGATTCATAGGAAATGTGGACAATTCCTAAAAAGCAACACTGGGGGGATTCCTAGCCAAGGTGAAGAATTCCAGGATATCATTAAAGGAGGAGTGGGGAAAGTTCCTAGGAAAGAGTGGAAGTTTTCTGGAAAGGGATTCATAATAATGAGGAAGACAGATTTCTACAAAGTAATAGGGGGAATTCCAGGAAAGCTGCTAAAGTGAACCCTAGGAAGCAGTGGCAGA
>NW_008794167.1:656854-690949 GCF_000699145.1 Aptenodytes forsteri | reverse complement strand
AGGGGGAAGGGGGGGAGAAAAGGCACAGAAAACCATGCAGGAACACTTCCTAATAAGAATTACAGGCAATGCCTAGAAAGCAAAAGGAGCTAGAAAATATGCAGATTTCTAGGAAACACGAAAGGGACATGCTTAGAAAGTGAGCAGCAGGGAGGGGGTGGGAGTATAAGAGGTGGATTCCTAGAAAGTGTGGCAGATTGTTAGAAAGCATCAGGGAGAGATTCCTAGAAAAGATTTGGGGCATTAATGAGAAAACTTAAGAGGGGATTCCTACAAAATGTGGAAACCTCCTAGAAAGACTTGTGGGGGGATGGATTTCCCACAAAGACTTGCTGAGGAAAGGCAGGTTCCAATGAATCTTAAAAGGGATAATTCCTAGAAGGCTTGATTAGGAAAGGGATTGCTAGAAAACATATTTTGGGGGTGAATTCCTAAAAAGCATGTTGAGGGATTCCTAGAAAACATGGAAAAAAACTGGAAAGGTTTTTCATAATAAGTAGGAGGAGGGGGTCCTAAAGAGTAGTTGGCGAGCAGTATGAGAAAGCATTACCATGGGATTTCTCAGAAACATTTGGGGGGAACTCTAGAAAGGAACAGGAGGATTTCTAGAAAGCTGTATCAGGAGGACACCAAAGAAAACCATATCAGGAGTTTTCCCAGAAAGCTGTTTGACTAAGTCCAAGAAAACACTAGGGGGAATACCCAGAAAACAGAGGGGATTCTTAAAAAAAAAAAAAAAAGGTGGGGGGGAATTCATTAGGGGGGGAATTCATTAACAATAAGAATGGGGATTCCTGCAAAGCAGAGAAGGAACTTCCTATGAGGCAGAGGGGGAACATTTGATCAAAAGCAGTGCAGCAACGCTTCCTAGAAAAACATGCAAGGACATTTCCTAACATGAAATCAGGATGATTCCTAGAAAATAAAGGGAGTGCGGGCTCTGAAAGAAGTTGGGAGAAGCTCTAGAAAGCATTAACTGGAAAGTGGGGAGTTGGGAAATTCCTAGAATGCAAAAGGGAGGGATTACTAGAAAGTGTGGAGTGTTTCTGGAAAGGGATTCATAGTAAGCAAGAGGATTTACTACCTAGAAAGTAGTAAATGTGTTTCCAAGAGAGCCTTATAGGGCAATTCCTCAAAAGCTTTTAGGGGGAACCCTAGAAAACAATGGGGGGGAAGGGGTCCTACAAAGCAATGTTGCCAAGACACAAAAAAAGGGAGCAATACTGAGTGGTGTTCTCAAAGCCTGATGGGGTAACTCCGAGGGGAAAAATAGGGGAAATACCCAGAAAAGAAAAAAAAATAGAAGATTCCTACAAACCATTATTGAAACATTTCCTACAACCCCCCACGGAGCATTTCCTAGAAATCCATATAAGAACATTTCCTGCAAAGAAACAGGGAGAATTCCTAGGAAACAGTTGAGAGACACCCTAGAAAGCAATGTCGAGAAGATTGCTGAAGTCACTGGGGGTGGATTCTGGAAAACAGAATAGGCTCCTAGAAAGTAAGCTGAGGGAACACCAAAAAAGCTCTAGGGATAAGTCCAAGAGAACAACAGGGGGAAGACGGAGAGAGGGTGGAAGGGAGATTCCTACAGAAAAAAGAGGAGATTGCTAGAAAACATGGAAAATTCCTAGAAAGCAATATTGAGAAGATTCCTAGCAATCCTTTGGGAGGGATTCCTAGAAAGAACAAGTGAAAAAACTCCTAGAAAGTATGTGATGGGAGCAGGGTCTAGAAAGTGTGGAAGTGTCTTATGAAGCAAAAGGAGAAATTCCTAAAAAGAAAAGGGGTGATTCCTGGAACAACAACAAAAAAAAACCCAGGGCTGAGGGGGGTGGGGGAGATTCCTAGAAACAATTAAAGGGGGATTTCTAGAGTGGAAATCAAGGATATCCTAAAAAATGTGGAGAATTTCTAGAAAAAGGTTTGTAACGAGCAGGAGGATGAGTCCCTAGAAAGTAACTCTGAGGGCTCCAAAAAAGCAGCAGCAGTGGGTGGGCATAAGACAGGACACCACACCTCTAAGAAACATTCAGGGGGGGATTCAAATAAAATTTTTAGAAGGATTCGTCAGGATTTTCCTAGGAAACATTGGGGCAGGAGCGTTTGGGGGGGCATTCCTAGAAAATATGGGGAATTCCTACGAAGCACATGAGCAGGGGTTCCTAGAAAGCATTAGGGTTATTCCCAAAAAGTAAAAGAGAGGAGGGATTGCTAGAAAGATTTAATGCAGAATTCCTTGAAAGCAAAAGGGAGTTTATTCCTAGAAAACCTGGAAGATTCCTAGAAAGGATTTTCAAGGCAGGGTATCCCAAAAAATTTGAAACTTTCCTGGAGAACATGAGGATTGGGTTCCCAGAAAACATGGACAGTTCCCAGGAAGTATTTGTGTTGGTGCAGTTCCTAGAAAGCATTTTGAGGAGGAATTCCTAGAAGGCACTCTGGGGGGGGTGGGTCTAGAAATTTTTGAAGTCTTCTTGAAAGCACTGGGGCTGGATTCTTTGCAAGTTTGGAGACTTCCCAGCAAGCTTTTTTGCGGGCGGCATTCCTAACAAGCATTTCAGAGCAGGGAGGGGACAGGATTCCTCAGCATTGGAGGTGGGGAAATGCTAGCAATTCTGGAAAATGTCTAGAAAGCATGGGGGTGGGGGTATTTCTAAGAAAATATTTTGAGGGCTAGATTTCCTAAAAAGTATTCAGGGAGGAAAGGGTGATACCTAGAAAATGTAGAATATTCCTAGAAAGTGCTTGAGAGGACAGGCATTCCTAGAAAATGTTGCACATCCCAAGAAAGCAAAGTGGAGGATTCCCAGAAAGTATTCACAGGGGATTCCCAGGAAAAAAAAAAATGAAAGTCCTCTATAAAGCAAAAAAGGGAAGGAAGGTTTCATACAAAATGTAAACAATTCACAGAAAGCAGAAGGGAGGACTCCTAGAAAACACAGACAAATCCTAGAAAAACTTTAAGAAGGGGTTCCTAAAAATCATGGACAATTTATACAATCCAAAAGAGCATATTGCAGGAAGTGTGGATATTCACAGAAAGCATTAAGGAAAAACATTCCTAGAAAACATGGAAAATTCCTAGGAAACATTCCAAGGGGATGCCTAAGTATTAGGGAGAAGTCCCCTAGAAAAATGTACACATTTCCTAGAAAGCGTATGTGCACATGTGCTTTGGGCTCGGAGGGTTCCTAGAAAGTGTGTGTGTAGGAAGGATGCTACAAAATGTTGGGGATTCCTAGAAAGCAAAAGGGAGGGAATCCTAGAAAGCATTAAGGGATTCCCAGAAAACTTGGAAAAATCCAAGGAAGCATTAAGGGGAAATTCCTGGAAAGCTTTTGGAGGGGATTCCTAGGGAATGCGGGAAATTCCTAGAAAGCACTGGGGGGGGGGGTGTTGTAGAAAATATTGGGCACTTCTAGAAAGCATTAAAGGGTAGGATTAATAGAAAACCTTAAGAGGGGATTCCTTGGAAAGGTATATACCAGAAAAAGTGGTAATTCCTAGGGAGGGAACTGGAAGATTCTTAGGAAACATTTGGGGAGCATTCGTATCAAGTGCAGAGAAGTCCTAGGAAGCATTAAGGGGCAAATTCCAGAAAGCAAAAGAGGTGATTTCTAGAAAACAAAACAGGTGCATCCACAGAAATTGTGGAAAGTTCCTAGAAAGCAAGAGGGGTGGGATGTCTTAGAAATTAAACTTCGGAGTCCTAGAAAATGTGGACAATTCTTACAGACAAGTCATGGGAGTCCTAGAAAACATGAAATATTCCTAGAAAGCATCAAGGAGAAGTGCTAAAAAGCAAAAGGGGAGGATTCCTAGAAAGCAAAAAGAATGGGTTCCTACAAATTGTGAAAAATTCATAGAAATCAGAAAGCAGGGGGAGAATCCTAGAAACAAAAACCAGATGGAGTCCTAGAAAGCATTAAAGGGTGAGTCCTAAAAAAAACCCATACAGTTTCTAGAAAGCAAATAGGGGAGGGTTTGTAGAATGGAAAACGGAGGGGTTGTGGTCCTAAAAGAGAGCAAAATCAGGGAAAGCTTCCCTTAATGCTTCTAGAAAGCATTATAATGAAACCATTCTTGATTTTGAAGGAGAGGTAATATTCAAGCTGCAGGACAGGGCTTTTTCCACACTATATGTGCCTCTCAGCTGCAACTTTTATCCCAGAGATACTTCTTCTGAAAAGTGCAGCTAAAAAAAGAATCAACAGAAAACAGCTCAAGCTAAACCCTTGAATCTTTGAACTGTGAGAATCACTGAGCCTTGGAGAAGTTGAGGGTTGGACAGAAAGTTCAGAGCTTCAATCCAGTTCTAAAGATAAAAAGAAAGTCACACATAGCAGATTTTGAGCAGCTCACCATAGGACATTTTACCTTCACCAAAAATTTCCTCTTGAACAATTGTGTGGGCTTATCTCCAGAAAATGGCAGTGCACCTGCAAATTCTGGGGAAATTAAAAAAGAACAGATTTTTATAGGGAAGTCAGAATGTATACACAGAGGGTTGCCCGTGTTATTTTACAAGTCTTATCTGTGTGCCTGTAAGGGATTACTCAGCAGCCCTCTGTGTTCACGTGGGGTGATTTCTTCTTCGAGCCTTATCCATCTATTAATCTGTATATTTTATGTAAACTACTACTCCAAGCTGAAACAGAGCAAACTAGCTACCGCCACTTTTATCGTTAAATGGAAAACAGATAAGAAAAAAATATGTGATTCCTCACTGTCTGGGGAGAAGTTATTAATCAAGGTTTTGGTTCCCTGAAGCACAAGCTAAACCTTTATGGAAGTAAGGCAACACCCCCAGTTACCAAAGCATCACAAGGCTTCGGTGCTGGTCTAGTAGACTGATCCACCTCCCATGGACATCAATCAGAGTTTTGCCACAAAACCTCCAAGAGAGCTGGGTTAAGTGCCCATTTTCTGCTTCATTACCTGCCTTTGCCTCTGTTTACATAGTGGCTGGCTCCTTTCCAAAGGAAATGAACTCTTCTGAGCCAGGATTTGACTCTCCCTTCTTCCGCCTCCCATGCTTCTGTTTTATTTCAGGAATTACTTCCATGCTTTATATTCAAAGGACACTACATATAAATGCCATATGTTTATTCATCACCATACCCTATCAATCTTTCAGACATGATGACAGGCTGACAAGGCAAAAGCGTGCGTTTCTGAACCCACCTGAACGCTCCTGCCTCAGGTGACACATGGGGAATGGGTCACAATGCTAGCAGGAGGACATCAGGAATGGAAATTTTAAAAATTGCGTAATTTTCACTCTCATCTCAGGTTTGCAGCACTGGAAAGCAAAGTGGCTTGTAAACAAGGATAGTTTTAGACGGGATTTAGCAAATAGATATGGTATCACAGCATAGGATCATTTTAACTATCTCAGTCTGAGAAATCCAGGTAGCACATCTTAAAGTGAGGTTAGTGCTGGTGAATATGAAATAACTGAGTCTACCTCAGGCAGGACAGATCTGCCAGGAATCCCGAAAAGCTACATTAGGTGCTGAGTGCAGAGAGGGTATGTTACTCTGCAGCAGATCAGCATTTAAAAAATAGCAATAGCTGCAAACAGGTAACTGAGCAGTTGCATCCTTTACAGCACCAAACCTCTAAAATCCTGAATTGAAGTGAAAATGAAAAAGCCCACTATACCTCATGCTAGACATATAACACGAGCAAGCAAAAGGTGGATTAGTCTTGTTTGATAACACTGGCTATTAAGGTTCACCTTGAACAACTGCTCCCAGCCCTGCCATCGCTCCTCCCCAGGCTGCAGCTCAGCAAGCGATGCCTTCTCATCCATCTTCCCCCTTGCCCAGGCAGGCTACCAGCATGCAGAGAGCCTAATCCCTGCCAGCACCTTCCTGCCTGGTAGCTGTTTATCTGGGAACATCTCTGTACCTCATCACACGCAGTCCTTTGATCCTTACCCTGCTGGAGGGGCTGTGTGCTAGGGAGGTGAAGTAAAGCTGCTATTAAGCTAATCCCATGGTGCAGAGGGCAGTAGGATGGCATTTCCAAGGAATAAGGGTACAGCACCAACATAATCCCAACCCCATTCAAGATTGTCAAAATACACACGGTCCCAAGGCACACAGGGACCAGCCCAACCCTAACTCGGAGGATGCATAGGAGTTCACATAAAGGACAGGAGAAGCTGCCCTCAATCCCTATCTCAAACTCCAGCTGGGCTCCTATTCCAACCCACATCCTCCGTTCCTGCTTCCATCCCCCCCCCATCTCTTGAAAATACATTTTAGAGGTTGAACTCAGATATGATTCAAAAAACATTTGCCCAAAAGCAACTATGCAGAAACAGAGAATCAAGCTCCACTTTGAGGCATTAAGACATTTCCATGAACTAGTGTCTGTCAAGAAAACAAACTCTTTGACTCAAATAATATTTAATTAAAAAGAACCAGAACTGCAATGCTTAGTGTTCTGGAAGGTTTTTATTGGGGTTTGGGGTTTGGGTTTTTTTTCCTGCTGCTTCTTCTGGTCAGTTCCCATGTGCTGTCTCCAACTGCAATGCTTAGTGTTCTGGAAGGGTTTTTTATTGGGGTTTGGGGTTTGGGTTTTTTTTCCTGCTGCTTCTTCTGGTCAGTTCCCATGGTTGCTGTCTCCTCCTGAGCAGAAGTTCCTCCACCAACATCACAGGAGCAAGTTAATGCTTTACCACACAACTCCTGATAGCTGTAGCCCAATTTTTAAATTAGTACCTCACTCCTTAGCTTCAGGGTATCTGTAGACCTGCACCCTGAGAAAACTGGTGGACTGGAACTCTTGAAGGTTCACTCCCCAGCTCTGTCAACAGCTTTAGTTCCTTCTAGAAAAGGGGACTAGGAAAGCAGGGAAAGAGAAGGGGGGATAAAGGGAATCAACACTGCCTTGCAAGAATTAGTATTTTAATCACAGATACTCTCTCACCAACTTTCCCCCCAGAATCAGGTAATGGCATCCACAGAGAGTTTCTTCCTGAAAGAAAACTTTTAGCCTTTCTCTTTTCCTCCCCTCTAAAATGGTAAAAATTGCAAAGAAACTCTGTTTAAAACATGGAAGCAAATGACTTAAAAGTCATAAACAAAAGATTACACTTGAGAGTAATTTCCGATCTCTCCCCTCTTTACCTTTATTTGATGGAGGCAAAAATATGTGTTTTCGTTCTGCAGAGCTCTCAATCATTCTGCTATTTGCTCCTTATTGGGTGTGGGGAGGCAGACATGGACACGACACAATCTAGTTGAGAGGTGTATATAGGAACAAGATCAGCTCTGCAGAAACTGAGATTCCTGGAAAGTAGATCTCTGCTCATATGACACTATGTTCAAATGAAAAAGTACACCAAAGAAACCTTACAGTCAACACCTCCTGAAGTCTTGATATGTTGGCATTGTTGTTTTCTAACCAAGCAAAGCTACCTGGGCACTAGTCAGCATCTGTAGATACTGTGGATGTTAGAAGGTGCTTGCAGGCCCAGCTTCATCTTAACTGACAAAATGAAAACCAACTTCTGTTTTCCCCTTAAGATGCTGTGATACCACATAGCTTAAGTGAGGGCTATCGTAATGTTATGCAATTAGTACTGCCATACCATGAGCAACATACTGAGTGTAGCATGAAACAGCACTGTGCATGAAGTGAGCATGTTTTCACGTTTTTGACAAAACCTTCATGCTGGTGGTATCAGTGGTCAAGTAGATCAGTCAGACCGCTTCAAGTCCATTTAGGAGAGCTCAGAGCTGCAGGAACTGCCAACATTTATAGTGAGAATTGTCATCTCTGAAATATACGGTCATATCCACAAGTACAACTAATCTATGCCTGCCTAAGTAGATCTACAAAGTCAGTAAGGACAGAAGTGATATTTCAGTTATCTTGTAGTAACATAAATTCCACGTCCTACACTAATTAGATGACAGGAAATACAGGATGGGAAGTAGTGGTTTTGTGGCAACTCAAATGCCATGACATAAAGGCTCCTACTTAAAATACGTAGCCAAATAAATAAATCAAGGAATCTTATTAACTTGTTCATTCACCTGCAATGTCACTAGTTCACGTCAATACAAATGCCTAAACTGTGATGGTTAATCAGTTTGCTGTTAGAGATACTTGACAGGGATTTGGTTGAGGAGGTCAGGGCTCCTCTCCAGCTGCCTGAGAATTGTCATCTCTGAAATATACGGTCATATCCACAAGTACAACTAATCTATGCCTGCCTAAGTAGATCTACAAAGTCAGTAAGGACAGAAGTGATATTTCAGTTATCTTGTAGTAACATAAATTCCACGTCCTACACTAATTAGATGACAGGAAATACAGGATGGGAAGTAGTGGTTTTGTGGCAACTCAAATGCCATGACATAAAGGCTCCTACTTAAAATACGTAGCCAAATAAATAAATCAAGGAATCTTATTAACTTGTTCATTCACCTGCAATGTCACTAGTTCACGTCAATACAAATGCCTAAACTGTGATGGTTAATCAGTTTGCTGTTAGAGATACTTGACAGGGATTTGGTTGAGGAGGTCAGGGCTCCTCTCGAGCTGCCGTGGCAGCTATGCGAGGTCACCAGTGTTTTCTCCAGGTTCTGAGTGGTTCAAAGTGTTGGGGTAAGCAACAATATGCGCCAAACCCAGAGGACGCTGGCACAGAGTTTCAAGTTATGTAATAAAACCTGTGTTCTATGATTTGTTCCCACTTTGCATGCTATGTGCACAGGAACACCCTTTAGGAAATGATTTGTTTTCAAAAAAAAAAAAAAAACCCAACCAAACAAGCAAAGGAGTGGAGAGAAGATCACAAATCAAACAGGTCACTCACCAGAGCAGGAACTCCAGTTCCTGACTTGTAAAACACCATCATAGCTAGGAGTGTGTTAAATCCATGGACATTAAAACTATACTTAAATGTTTTTTTCAGCCGATTGGTGATCCTGTGATAACTGACCACCCACAGATCTCCATCCCAGCCTGTGCTTGGAACAGGATCTGTTCTGAGCACTAGTGAGGCAGAAATGAGTCACCATTTAATTAAATCTGCACACACAGAACAGAATTCACATTATTCACCTTGAAGGAGAAGAGACTCTCTTACCTTCTCTCCTTACAAGCCTAACTTGATTAATTATTTAAGGAACTGCCTTACCTCCCTGCTACCTTTTTCCATTTTTCAGCATTCATGCCTCTCCCAGAACCTCCAGGCAAAGGTGCAATGTTAGGAGCAACCACTTCTGTGCTAGGGGTATCTTCTGACACTAACAGTATAAGGCAGCATCTTCTCAGGAGTTCCCCGAGAAATGCTGCAAGGTAGCATGCAGGAGGTAGCACGACACATAGCACGGCTGTTCCACACTTGACGCTGTACTGCTCACACAGGCTTCAAGCTCAGCAGGACAGACTTGTGCAAGGCAAGTCTGTGCCCAAGTCCTGTCTAGTGTGGGTCACATGGAGATCAACTAACTGCCAATTTTTATTTAAACCCTAAAAATTATTTTTGGACACTTTTTTATACAACTGTCTGTATAAATTAACTATACATTAATAGTATCAGAGAAAACAATCAGTAATTTCCAACAAATATTTGACTCACTTTAGCTAAAGGCAGTTCCACGTGCATCTTTACAATTCACTGCTGTGACAACAAAACCTATTTTTTACTCAAAGACATTGAGTATAACACGGTGCAACTCCTGCTGCTGCAATAAAGCAGCCATTTAGGGAAAGATAAAATCAATCTGTTTTAAAAAATTAGGAAGGAAACTGGCAAGAATTTTTTTTTTAATGTCTTGAAGACATCCATGGATTATTCTAAAAGCCTCCCATTAACAGAACAGAAAATAATCTCTTTGGTCAGCATTTGTCTTTCGGGTGTTGCACACTTTTCATGAAAGAGGGTTCCAGTGGCTTTTTTTGTTCACTTCTTCACTTGCTCACTAATAAATTACCATATGACAGCCAGAGCTTCACTGCCTACTCCCTTTATCTGTATAACCTCTCTACCTTGGAGACATGGGTGATGTATTCTCTTTCAGGATAGTCAACACAAAATATCTTCAATTCTACTCACTGTGCAAGAGATACTTATTATAATATATTTCAAAGCAAATCCTGCAAATTCTGAATGGTGTTTTAGACAAGTAAACATGAGTAGTATAATGAAGTGTTTACACTAGATCATGCTTTATGGTTTTTCTCATGGATAAGTTGGTAACGCAGAATACACTGCTAAAGTGATAATAGGACTAATGGTTAGTCAAGCAAAGAAAAAAAAATATGTACATCATTGTGCTGCAAATTGCTGGACCAATATCTGGTATCATAAATACCAATTTGGTATCACTTACCAAACTGGCTACAGATTAACCCATAAGTGTCCTATGTCACATAGCTTAGTTTGATAGAAAATGCAAAGGCTGCACTCTTTGGCAATTAACAAGCTGATCTGTAACACCCCAGCAAGACTCACCGTCTTCTACACATCTACCACTTTCCATAGCTTGCATGAGCGATGCACGTGCCAGATAAGCTCCTAAACCAGGATCACAACAAATCAGGTACTCGGCATTTACATGTTACAAGGACTCTTCAAGAGAATCTTTAAAGCCCACGTGGGTATCTTTTATAAACGCTTAGTGTTTTTATTCTTTATTGCAACAGGTGGGATGATTAAACACCAGTTTAACCTCAGAAAGCATCTTACTTCTGTGGGACTTACCTCCCCCACCCCAACTTCTCCACTACAAGAAAGACATTGAGGTGCTGGAGTGTGTCCAGAGAAGGGCAACGAAGCTGGTGAAGGGTCTAGAGCACAAGTCTTATGAGGAGCAGCTGAGGGAACTGGGGTTGTTTAGCCTGGAGAAAAGGAGGCTGAGGGGAGACCTCATCGCTCTCTACAACTACCTGAAAGGAGGTTGTAGTGAGGTGGGTGTCGGTCTCTTCTCCCAAGTAACAAGCGATAGGACGAGAGGAAATGGCCTCAAGTTGTGCCAGGGGAGGTTTAGATTGGACATGAGGAAAAATTTCTTTACCAAAAGAAAATGGCAGCCAGGCCATCACAAGCATCATAACTGCAGAAGTGTTGGATATGAGGGGACAGCATTTCTGAGTTAAACAGGTTTGCAGTAAGCCCAACTGCAAATGCACAGTGCCCATGGCATCATTTAAAATTCATAGCCCAACAGCTATTCCAGGCTCGGTTCTTTTCTATTAGTACTTCTTTCCTCCTATATTCATTTGTTAGTGCAACTGAAGGTCGGGGAGAGCAATTCAGCACAAGCTGACCAGGAGTTCAGAGCTCACCTCGCTACACAGATATAATCAAGGCATCAAACCTGAAGGACAGCATCCGCTTTCCACTTGGAATATGTGTCAGACCCCAAAAATCAAACCAGATGGTGATCTACTCCTTTCTGAACACATTTTATTCATCATGAAGTCTATTTCAAGCAATGCTGTATGTCACCTGTCAGGGTAAATGCACATGAGTCTTCCCGGATTTCAAATTCAAATTGAATCACATTTCCTAAGCAGGGAGATATAAATGTAATTGCATGTTTTGGAACATTTTCCAGCCAAAATGCCATTGGTTTAACGTGACGCACAACCACATCAGGGACTAAAGGTAATCAAGCTGTCAGGCAGCTTCTAAGGTGTAGGTGTCTGTATAAATCTGTGCACTCGTAATCTAAACTTCACACCGCAGCAGCCTACCAAGGATGAACAGGCAAGCAAATCCTATGTCTCACTGTCCCTTGTCTGCCTGCCCTCTGCCCACCTCCCCCCTGTTCCTAGCAGCTCTTTGGTCTGCCACTGGCTATGAGTGGTTTCCACTCCTTATAGCTGCTCGGGGAGAGGGGGAGTTACATCTCTGGGCTCTTAGTGGGAAAAGAGACACAAGGAGCAGCTGGTTTTGGGAGCAGAGGCCCTCCAGCATAGGCGCTCACATCAGCAGGCAGAGATGCAGCTCATCAGGCACCCTGCCATGATTTGGCCTCGCTCAGCACCTCACACACACTGAACTCAACATGGGGCTTCCCGCTGAGCTCAGCAAGCTCTGGGTAAGCCCGTGCTTCCCATCTCCCAGCCCAGGAAACCTTCTCCAAAGAGAACAAATTGAGTGAGCAATAAAAAACAGCCTAAAGTAGCCTCACGAATGGAATATTATGGTGAGACTGTAAAAAAAAAAAAAACCACCAAAAAAACCAAGAAAAACCCCACCACACAAAAAAAAAAACAAAACACCCCCCCACCACACATCACTTTTGAAGACCAACCTAAATGTGTTGAAGCACTGTAGCCCAACTTCACAGCCTTTAAGGACTTTTTTCCCCCACACAGAAGGTCTAATATCTTGCAAGTTATCAGTGAAAGCAGACGCAGACCTAGCAGGCATTTGTTTTTCTTTCCCTGTGAGTTTGGTGTTTTTTCGGGTTGTTTTTTTTTTTATTTACAGACTGCAGCTAAGGTTCCCAGATGAAAGAAAACTCTACCTCCACCTGCTCTGCGATGCCCTGAAGGTGTCACTCATTCACTTGAAATGTGCACCTCGTAACCAGGGGCTCCCACCAGCCTAGGCACACATCCCACACCTCAGAGGTCTCCAAGGGAGGCATTGCACTCAAGCAGATGCTGTGTTCAGAAGTGACATCCTTGGCAGCTGGTATTGTGAATATTCCTTAGAAATTCATGCCATTTATCTACCTGTTCTTCTGTGACAGGCAGACCTAAAAGCAACTCAAATATTGATCCAGCTGGGACAGAGATGTGTCATCTTATTTAACACCCTCACAGGCCTCTGCTAGAGGGGCTGGAGTTTAAAAACCTTTTGCAGGAAGATGCCCAGGAAGGTGCTGCATTCCCAGCAACGTGCAGCAGTCACAGAAGGAAGAACGACGCCACCGAAGCGGGGAGTTTGGCGGGGCATCAGGAAGGCTATTCGTGTGCACACGGCTGCAGTGCTGTTTGAAACCAGTATGTCTGTACACAGTGCCCTTACAAAAAGCTAGTTTGGTCTGAGAAGGTCAGAGACCTCCTGTGTTGGCACAAGGACATCAGAGGGGCTATATCACAGGCTGTGTCGACTAAGATAGTTTAAACGCTGCAATGGGACCAGTGAGATTACAAAAGAAGGTTTCCAAAATAAGCCAAACAACTGCTTCTTATAATTTGTTCTCAGTATTTAGTTCACCGCTCTTGGATTTGAAAGGTTTCCCAGGAGCCTCAGACTATCCTGTAGGAGTGGAAAATGTGGTGGCCACACATAGCACTTCTTAAGCTGATCTGGAATTCGGTTTGGCACTTCAGTACCTAGCTTAAACTAAAACCTGAATATCATCCACACTTCTGCCACTTTCCTAAACTATCCCCCACGTCCACAACTCCATTCCTTCACCGCCTGTTTCACAGCTTTTCAACACTATTCCCTGAAGGCCAGGTAAACACAGAAAAAGGTAAACCTGGTCTGCTCTTTCTTCCCAAGCTCTTTCCACCCAACCCCTGGCAGCTCAGGCTCCCAAATCCATCTTGTTGTTTGACCCAGAGCCCTCATCCCTTTCTTCAGGATACCCCCTACCTCCTGCCTCTGATCCAGACCCTTTAAGCCCTCTCCCACCTTTTGCCCTCAGCTGGCACTGCCCACACTTTTGACCAAAGCTGTGTCTCACCTGTGTAACAGCCATGGTGAGCCAGACTTCCACCTTGCCTCATCAATTTATCTAAAATTCTGTGCACCTGCCATTCAGATCATGTTCCTCCTTTTCCAAAGCCTCCCTCAGCCTCCCAGGCAAAGTCCTGCAAAAACACAGGTGGCAGTGGACCAGGAAATACGGTGTTAGGATGCAGGAAGAAGAAAACTGCTGGAGAATCACAGAAACATGATATGCCATTCTGTGTACTCCACAACATCTGAAAAACTGCCATCATTTTCTGTTGTGCTGTCACCAGGACACAGACTGGTATCTATAATACATTTTGTGTATAAATAGTAGATACACAAAAGTTTGTCCCTTTAGATCATTTTAAATCCTACATTTAGATCTCTAGCAAATGCCAGCCTCCCACCGTCATTCACATCAGCATGGCTTCCCTCCCCTACAACCCATCTCCCTCCCCCCCTCCCCCCCAAAAAAAAATTAATCTTTTGAGGACTTGGACTATCTGATCTTGAAAATTACCTGAATTACGCTTTAATTATTCTGCATTTAATGACATATTAAAACATCAAAATTACTCTAATATTTCTGAGAGCATTGCTCCCACCAGTTTTCTCAAATATATTAGTTTTGAAAATCTGATTCAGAATAGTTAGATTTAGCTTTCAAGAGGGACAATAAAGCAAAGGCTGAGGTACACCAAGGGCAAGATATGTACACTCTTAAAATAGAGCATTTCTATGATAAAGAAACCTTTAGTTAATCTGTTTCTCTACAAGCGAAGAAACTTGATTTATTGCCTGACTTCTTTCAAGAAGAAAAGATAATTGACAGTATTATACAAATGACAAGCTGAGTTAATAATAAGAGCTGGTGTAAGAACAGATAAAACTGCAGTTAGAAGCCCAGGTTAAGGTTAAAGAAAACCTGTAATTAAATAAATTACTAATTACACACATGACAGACAGGCATTTAGCTCCATTTGGGGTTTGATAGTTTCAGCTATAAATTTAGACAAACTATACTAAAATAATATATATTTAAAATATAGAGTTGTCAGTGTCTATGCCATTAACAAGAACAGATTTATAAATGAAGCTTGACTCAGAACGAGTCTGAAATTCAGGACATTTCCATCTCCATATTTGTTTCCACCTATTCTGATTTACAAGATGCTGTGTGGCCTAATACCCACTTTATAGCTGTGCCAGGTGCACACTATGATATGAAACAATAAGATTATATAGCATGAAAAACAGGTTTGGGTCTCCCCCAATAATACATATCATTAAAGAAGTAAATATACGTATATATTGCTGTTAAGTTACAAAAAGGATCCAAAAAGAATCAAGTTTTCCTATTTAAAAAGTACCAGTTGAAAACATGAAGTTTCCTGACACCATGCTTTAGGGACACTAGAATAGGAAAAACACACTCGAACACAAAGTTTGGGGAAAATCACCAACCGTGTTCATAATCCAAGAGCTCTCTTACCTGCACAGAGGTACAAAGCCAGTGTAGCCTTGGCAGAAGAACAGCCAGCATCTCTGTGCTTGGTGATCCATAGAGAGCAACGCCCAGCAGGGAGCACGCTTGGCTAAGGACAACGTGGCCCAAAAGGCACCGGGGAGCGCTACCAGGTTGATACAGCAGCAATGCCCCAAACCACCGTGCCCTACTCCTCCAGTACTCCTTCCCCACGCTGGCCTCCTGCCCTGCCTCACCCCTCTCCTTGCCCAGCATATCAAAATCCTTTGCTCAGATGGGATGGGAAGCGCACTTGGGCTAGTGGAGCACAGCAGTACAGCCATTTTAGCCTGGTTAATATAGGGGAGCTAATTTGCTCTGCTAAAAGACTGGGTTTATCAGCTCTGGCATAGCCTCATGCTAACATGGGTCTGGAAGCAACAGCTCTCTGAACTCTGGATTGTGTGGATATATAAGAAGTTTTTTCGGAGGGCGTCATGGGCTCCCTGCTTCATTCCCCAGCATGCAGTGGGACACACACTGATCGGCCCCTGCCCTAACCCTGCATTTCAAATTAACACACTGTAGAAAACCCTCACAGCTCAGCTTTTAATCAGCCTTGCAAGCTGGTATCAAGCCTTGGGTAACAGCCTCCCATTACCTCCTCTGCAACTACCCAACGGCACATGGAAACACCTCCAGCAAGGACGCACCCACCTGAGAGATGGTTACCTATTGCTTTCACCCCTCTGCACCTCACCTAGAGGTCAGAAGACATCCTGCATGGTCCCTATTAACATATTTTTTTTAAAGGAGGGAATGTGGCAGTTTGCACTATCAAAAGTTGCTAGGAGAGGTTCAAGGGTTTGAGAGCACAAGGAACATGGAGATTTCGTGGGTATTGTCAGCGAAGCAGGGCAGGGAAAGCTTAACTCCCAGGGGATGGAGAAGGGCACCCCTGGGTGCAGGCTGAAATAACTCGAAGTCTCAAAGAGGGAAGATTTTATTCAAGACAAATTGATGGTAAGTAGTTGCTTGAGCCTAGTATCTGGCTGTATATCCAATGAAGGTGGTCATTCAGCCTGGTGTTTCTGCTGAAAGACTGTGGACCAAAAGGCTGATGCCGGTATCTCTAGCAGCTTGATTTGGGCCACACAGTTAAGATAAACAGGACCTTTTAGCTTGCCTGAAGTACTAGAAATGGGATTATGAAATAAATGTGAAACAAGGCACTATCTGAAGAGCTAATTTTCATGAAAAAATACCACCCAGATCCAGGAGCATAATATTAGCAACCAGACAGTCATATTACATGCAGAGCCTTGACCAAGTAACATGAAGTTTTAAAATAAGAATTAAAGAAGCAATTCCACCATCCCAGTCTGCCTCCAAGCTGGGGTTCAGGGGGAGCTGGCACACCTGTAGCCATATCAACACCATAGAATTACAGCTGTGGCACCTGACCAACAGCCCACAGCTGGAGCATCACTGCCTCCACATTCGCTGTGTGCTCTTCCCCTCATTAGCCAGTGTGAGGCATCAGATGTATTCACCAACCTCATGGTTCCGTGCCTAATTGCTTCAGCACACGCTATGACATGTCATCCTCTCTGCTGAGGCTCAGAAGACTACAGAACTATTTTGGTAGCTATTTATTACATTACTTGACAGCTACACAGTTAAGCAACTGTTTTGCTTTCTCACGAGCAAAAGAGTTGTCAGGGTGAGATTTGTCCCATTGTTTAACTGACATTGGCTTAAATTTTACTTCTTTCCTGTGTTTGGTGTCTTAGTCATGTCTTCTTCGCAGGGGTTGCAAACCCCACATAGGCATTATCAGCGGTGAGCGTGAAGTCATACCGATCATCAAAAAAGGTGTTCCAAGAATTCAGCGCGATGCGAGGCAGCTCAGGGTTTCCCAGTTTGTGAAAGCCTGCCATCACATCTCATACAGGAACAACTTCTCACAGTGTTATGCTCCGAGAAACCAGAGTGCCAGCTGCTGCATCAACACCACCAAGGCTCGTTAAGAGGCAACTCTGACAGTTATTTTTAATATAATTGCATCCTGGAAGAGAGCTTACCTTTGGAGTCTCATCACTGGATGTTGACACAGCCTTAAGCAGGAACAGTAAGATCTACTGGGATTTGTCCGATTATGTCAATAGAGGGAATAAGCAAAGAAATGACTGCTTAAAATGGTAGAAATTAGTACCTACTAATTATGGTAGAAAAACATTTGCTGATTCCTTACTTGTCATCACCTGCTAATATTGGATACTTTAGCCATAGGCTGACTATACCTTTTCTTTTTGAACGGAATTCTTCTCTTTGCAAACTGAGCAATGAAACAGCCCACAGACCATTTCTTTATCATCTCTCACATGCACAGAACACTTGAAAAGCAATAAATTATATAAAGCAGAGTCGTTCAAAGGAACAGTCATCTATGGTATTGCCTACCAGCCCTCATTCTAGTCCCATCGCAATCAGTCCAAAATGAATTTAACCAACAAAAAGAGGAATAGAGACAGAAAAACAAACAAATGGGACTAGCTGAGAGCAACAAGCTCCAAAGCAGCAGTACCAGCCCTCATTCTAGTCCCATCGCAATCAGTCCAAAATGAATTTAACCAACAAAAAGAGGAATAGAGACAGAAAAACAAACAAATGGGACTAGCTGAAAGCAACAAGCTCCAAAAGTAGTAGCTGGGTGAAGTAGGAGTCTCAAGGAACTTGGGCTAAATTAAAACAATTTAGTTCAACCAAAAATTGCTAAGCATTTCCCAGGCAACTTCTTGCAAAAACAGGACAAAACTGAAACTTTCCAAAGTTATTTGGAAGAAAAAATAATGCCCTTTTCTACAGATAAACGGGATGAATAGTGAGGGGTGGGACAGAGTGAAGGACACCACACACCAGGACTATTCTGGTGTCCCTTATTCTTCCATTCTCTGGCATACACAGAAAAATCCCCAAAACCAAAATAGAAAGTGTGAATTTCTCCATTATTTCCCACTTCTTTCTGACTTGCAATTAATAATCTACTAAGCTATATTCATGGATGGCTTGTCAAGATTGTCTTGCAAGACAGATGACTCTAGTAAGTTTAACGTCCAATAAATATTCTTGGCAGTATAAAACAGACTACTCCTGACTCTCAGGGGAATCCAAAGGCCACCACTAGGAAATGTAATTCCAGGAAAATAGAGCAAAAGAGCAGCACCTGTCAGAAATATTAGCACAAGCTTTTTAACGTGTATGTGAAGGGCAGTATCACAAGCACCTCTCCAAGTAAGAGTCCACTGTGCTACGCACAGGCACTTTGAAGGCTTGATAATAGTCTGAACAAGAAATCACTCCTTTCATCACTAATCCACATTTTGCATCGTTTCTTTCTTTCCTTCAAGTTTCTAATCTTTTAACTGTTCTTCCTAACTATTCATTCCCCTTCCACACTTAAACTCTCTGCATCCTTACATCTCTAACATCCCAAAACGTGCTTCCCGCTTGGTCTGCAATGCCCATACTGACTTCTGCTTTCTCTCTGGGGCAGGACGTGTTCCTCACTTACCTTATAAAGTTCTCTTTTACCTATCCTCTAAAGCTCTTAAGAAGCTCTCTTTAAATTATGACCTTAAATTACCAACAGTCCCAGGGAACAAATAGCATATTTTAGAAGAAGGAAACAATTGCCCCAGGCATATTTACTTCTCCCCCTCAGCAGAGGGGCCCTAGCTCAATGGATTAAACATCTAAGGAGCCTCTCCTGTATGACTATCCTGACTCTTGAGTGGCAGATTGCCTGACATATTTCTCCCTAAATTACTCATGTTAGATGATTTCAATCCATTAACACTGTCTGTCTTAAATCCAAGTCAGAGATCAAACCAAAGATATACTATATACAGTGTCTTGAAAGCATTTGAGGTACACTCTAAGTAAACAGTATGCAGACTGATCAAATACGTATAGAGCACGCACCAAAATAAAGCACATATTAACTTGGGTAAATAGTACTTTTGTCAAAATAACTCCTACAAATTTACACATGTCTAAATGGTGTTTATCCAAGAGTCCAAAATAGCTCCCAAGCTACCACAGTATTCTACCCTTTCCCAGATTAATTTAAATTAAAGCGTGCACAACTGTTGATCCATGTTCGTGGTGCATTACCATTTCCAAACAAAGCCCTTCATTACTATGGAGGTAGTGCTGGATTGTTGAGGAATATTTACCCTGCATGTCAAGCATCATATGACACTGAATGGGAGTGCCCCATGTGCATATCGTTATTACCCGCATCCTAAAACCCTCAGCATAACCACGCTGCTGAGAGTTTCATGACAGCATCAGCTAAGGCTAGTTTATTTTATGCCATACGCTCATCTTTGGATCTTCGCTGCTTCTGCTGCACATTTTCTCTGCTCCCTGCTTTTGCAGCATACGTCATCCCTTCAGAGCAAAGCTTGGAGCTTATTTCCTGCTTCACAAATTGGAAATACCCCTGTAAAATTTTAGGATGTCACTAAAGCTCAGCAGATATTTATTGGGGAGCTGAAAATAAGCAGTAACCTGTCTGGCAGTGACTATGCAAAAGGACAGCAAGAAGCAACACTTTACCAGTTGCTGAAAATGGCTGACAAACCAAAAAATGGAAGCTAGCAATAATCTGCAAAAGCCATTCATTTCAGAATCGACCAAAACCTCTCATGTCAAGTGTGCGTAGCAATATAATCACTAAATTCCTTCCTTTCCTTTCGTTGCCTTTGAGTTTTCTTGTTATTTCTTCCCTCCAGAACCAGCTGCATAAGCACTAGCCTTTTGAACTCAGCCTGTAGTCTGCTAACACAGCAATTAGTTTAAGCCCCAAGAGAAGTACCTGAAAACCAGTAATTATTTGTAGGAGGGATTACATTGTACTAGTGATAACCAAAATGGCTTTGTTCCTTCCTTGCCTGTACTTTGTTCTTTGGAATACGGATGACCCAAATAATTACTTATTTCAGAATCCACAAAGGCGAGCCCATTGCTCTGGTTCGAATCATGCATGCAAAATAACCTAGAATTGTTAACTACAGCTTGTAATTGCAAACAATAAATCAAAGAGTAAGAAGCAGTACAAAAGATACCCACTGTAATTACAAGCCAAATTAATACTTCTGCACTGAATACACCCTCCTTTTTCCACCTGACTTCAAATACTATTTCCTTTCCTACCCATATCCCTAGATTCAGAGATTCACTTTGCTTGAAATGCTATTTCTTTCACCCAGCTTGGTGCTAAATCTCTTTTTCTATCTAGTCCTAGGACTTACCTTGCTAGTACAGTGCCAGCCAGGGAGTTCGGTGGCTGCAGTCAGCAGCTGACCCACAAGAGAGGGGTGAGGTTGTACCTGGGAGTTGGACAGCAAGACCTGCATGTCCCCCATGAAGGAAGAAAGAGTCTATATCTATTTAGTTCCTTTTAAAAGAATTATCTTTTCTTAAATGCAGTAAGACCTTGGACCTACGTTGCACTCACGTGTGGTGCATCCATCTCCCCCCTCCCCACCCTGCTGCTCCTGTCCCTACCTCCTGCTGCTGATGCCCAGGATGAACCCCCCCAGTGCGGTTCATCCCCTTGCCTTGTCCAGGGCTGCTGGACCCTACTACCAGCTCCCTTCTCTGCCCACCCTGCTCAGATCCTGTGGGGCTGCACCCTGGCCAGTGCAGGCACTGGGGCCTCCCTTAGCTCCCAGCTCATCCCCTGCCTTGTGGAGCAGCTCCCTCATAGGCAGAGCCACAGAGGAGCACCTCAAAGTCAGCAGTGAACTCTCCAAAAAGTTGTATTCCCCTTGCAGCAGAAAACATCCCCAGATTTCACAGGTCCTACAGAGATTATAACCACCTGCTCTAGAAATCTTAGTTCAACCGTTTTAGATACTCAAGGCAATTCACCTGCACTTAAATCTAAGCCTAATTTCAGAAAGTAAATTCATCTGTCCCTAGCAAAAAATAGAAAGCACCTTTTGTCTCCAACAGGATGTGAACAGATGTTTGACCAGCATGAGGATGACACATCCTCTGCATTTCACAGCAGAGCAGAGTGGCAATACACATATAGTGCAAAAAGTACAGCAATATCAGTTGTGTGATAAAAATGGTCTTTCCCTTAGTTTAAATAAAAAATGAATTTAGTTCAGTTAACCAATCACCTGTGCTTAACCATGCATATATCACTAGGAAGAGTCAGAAGGAAGCTAAATGAGGCACAGCTGTTAGCAACAGATCTCCTCACAAGCACAAAGGAAAAAACATGGTCACCCATTGGAAATTTAAGTGGTGAAAAATTAAGACATCAATGACCAAAACAAGACTCAGTCTCTCCATTTTCCATGAGGTGTATCTATCTACAAAGCTTGTGATGAGAACTGGTCTGTTGGAAGGCTGATTGTTGCATAAGCACTACTTCGGGCATATTTGGGTTAGTACCTACTACAATTTTGACAAAAAAACTAATTATAGTAGGCAGGGATAAAAGGCAAAAGCAGGTGGACCTTGCATTGTAGGTGACACACTGCACCTGCTTCTCTGTCAGGAGCTATGGGTGCAGCACTGCACTGAGCACAAGCCCTCACCACCCACGTTCCAGCCTTCCAGTCCCATCCCTACTTCTCAGGCCACTAACGACCCTTAGCCCCCAGTTTCAAAATGGTCCCTCTCAAGGATAATACTAGGTATTAAGGATTTTTTTTCCATCTAGACGAGATAAATAAACCAAAAATCAACAGGCCAAATTAACTCAGATTATTCAGATTACAAATATGGCATTTTTCACAGTGAGGGTAATTATGCACTGGAAAAAGCTTATCCCAAGGAATGGTCCAAATTAAGACTAGCACCAGAAAGCAGTCTGCTTTCTGAATGACAACTTTTAGCTAAATTAAGTTACTGAGCTCCAGAGGCAACAGGGAGAAACTGATGGAAGTGAGGAGTAAATGAGGTGAATCAACAATTCTGTTTAAACAAAACCTATTCCACGGTTGCAAAAATAAAATGTAGCAGCTGTAATGTTGAAAACAAAAGTTATTTCCTAGAGCATCACAGATAATTGTAACAAGTGACCACTGCAGAAGTTATGTAGAGAAAACTAGATGATTAAATTAGTGCAGACAAAAGGTTTACTGCTACATGACATTAATATAGCCCCAGAAACATGAAACACAAGAGAATGAAAATTCAGAGGCTACAATTTGTGAATCAGATATTAGACCTCATTGCTAACCAAAACCACCTTCTGGGCCCATCCCACTTTTTGGTGGTCTTTTGGGGAAAAGAAAGAAAACCTTGAGGGAAAGAAGGGCTGTGCCAAATCATTCGGAGATCAGAAGGAATGAGAGAAGCAGTTTTTAATCACCACTTGCCACTCCATTACCCACTGACATCAAAGATGGACTATGACCATCTTCTCATCACAATCATTAAAGATGTTCCAGGATAGCCAGACCAGAGACTGACCCAGAAACCATCCAACCTCCACTGGCTGCCACCAGACCTCCAGCACAACTTGCCGTAGGAGATACCTACTCATGCAGTCACCCCAGCCCTCCAGGGGAGCAATTATTCCTTGCTGCTTCCCCTATTTCCCTCTTTTAAACTTCACAGAAGACTTCCCAGCTTAGCTGACCAAGACTGCCTCTCTCACCCTGGCTGGGAAAGCCTGTGATCACAGGGGCAGCGCGGAGCGGTGCCTCTGGCAGACCAGCACTGCTGCTGCGATGTCTTGGGAAGGCTGGCAAGAGCACCCTCCAGGGGAGCAATTATTCCTTGCTGCTTCCCCTATTTCCCTCTTTTAAACTTCACAGAAGACTTCCCAGCTTAGCTGACCAAGACTGCCTCTCTCACCCTGGCTGGGAAAGCCTGTGATCACAGGGGCAGCGCGGAGCGGTGCCTCTGGCAGACCAGCACTGCTGCTGCGATGTCTTGGGAAGGCTGACAAGAGCAGCATCAGCCCTCCTCCAGCAGGCAGGTGGTGGCAAAGAGCCCACGCCCCAGACAGAAGCTCCACTTTCTGCCTTTGGCTTATCCTTTCACTCCCTCTTCTTTCACTGGTTTCTCTTGTTTTGCTCTCAGAAAAGCAAGATGAGATTTTAGCAACAGGCACTTCAGCTCACTTTCTTCTCAGTGCCTCTGCAGGCAAAGGTTAGATATAACCATCTTTAACACCAGGACTTCAAAAAGCTGTCAAATAGATTCCTCCTCCTCCCCCACCCCCCAAATAAAAATTCTCTTCTGCTTTCAAGCACTTCAATTTTTTTCTTCCTTTTTCTATAACTAATAAAAGGTTAAAAAGGATTTTCATGCGAGCAGAAGCCATGGGGCCAGGCAAGCAAACATGTCCTCTCTTTGAATCCCAAGCTGTGCTTTACTGTTTAGTGCCATACAGTGACCTTCTGCACCCAGCTGCAGAGACAAATGCTGCAGACTTCAAATTCTTCACAGGCACCGTGAGTTACACCCACCCACTTCTTGAAACAACTCGTATACGTAATTGCTCCCTACCTGGACACTCATTTCCTAGTGGCACTCGCTCCCTATTTTAGTCATAGGTTAAAAAGAAAAGGTTTTAAAGACATTGAAAGACTTTCAAAGGTATTTGATAGAGCTAAGCAAAGTGACAAGTACGGGAATACCTGTCCATGTTTAGAAGCACACCTTTTATTCTTTCATGTTATAATTCTTAATATTTCCTTTCATTAAATTTCTGCAGTAAGTGTGAATACATATGACAAATGCATTTTTATGCTCAGGTATTTACCAAAAGCACATTTTGATGCTGGTTCACAACTCACATGGTGAGTGCCAGAAGTCATTCAGCGAGGGAAACGCTTCTGCTCTCCAAATACAGAAGTCTTAGCCAGTCAGTATAAATTTCAAACTCCGAGCCTAAGCAGTTGACTCTTCTCACACAGTGGAGAAAGTGAGACCTGATCTGAAGAGGTCGAGAACACTTTCAAACCAATTCAAGAAACACACATCAAATGAGTTTCAGAGCTTGGGAGCAGAAAGAAAATGTGATCATTTTGAAACACTAAAAAATGAAAACAGCACATCCGAGATTTTTAAGGTAGCAACTTTAGCACCTGATTTCAAACACATTTAAGGGGCCTGAATTTCAGCAGGTTATTGCTGATCAGCTTCTGGAAAACCAGTTTCCTCCGGAGCATGCTCCTAGCTTGGCACTCTCAAACAACACTTGAGAGTCACTCAAAGTCCTTGGCTTGAATAGCAAAGCCTCGTGCACCTCTCCCAAGGCTACACACATCAGCTTACCATCGCATACTGGGGGTTGAAATACACATTTTGCACTCATAGCTCACTTCTGTTTCTAAAAATTAGACCATGATTGATGGACTCAAACACACATGGCAAGCCCTTTCAAAATAAGAGGTGAAAGTGAACCAACAGCCATATGCTAGTACTAAAGTGAAAGCTGTCATATTTTTGGCTTCTACAGCCTATGGTATCCGTAAAGGGAGTCTTGACAACATTGCGTTACTAATTTGCTGTCACTGACAACGAGTCATCGCTGCTCCAAAACGTGCATTGCACTGTCACTTATGACAGACTTGCAGCTGGAGGTTGCTGCGTTCAGGCTGCAAGACCACCTATCATTTCAATAAATTTTCTTCCTTCTATAGATGAACGTAAGTTTTCTAGACTGTTTTCTTCCGCAAGCAGATGTTAGAATAACTGATTATTTTACTACCTGCGACAGACATTGCATCAGCCAAAGCCAGACCTGTGTTGTCTGGGCAGCAAGTCTCAGTGGAGTAGCAAAGCCCGCTGGAAGCACGCTTTGTAACTAGCCCAAGCTAATTTAAGTTTTCAATCTGAAGATGTGAAAAACCTTGTAAAACAAATCAGCTTACGTCCAGTTGTCTAGAAAGCCAGTGTGATCTAAGGGGTGGAAGAGATCAGCAAGACAAAGCAGGTGGCAACTCTAGAGGGAAAACAGTCCCAGGACTCCAAGAGAAACTGGAAGGATCATCTGTAGAGGATCAGAGTGACCTTTAATCTCCATCCTCATCTGCCAACAGGGGCAACAACCAGGAGCATCTTCATAGGGAGGGGAGGACAGGAGGAAACTCTGCCTAAGCCCAGGACACCAAGCAGGATTTTTAAAAGAGGTGGCAAGCTGCATTAACCCTCCAACCCCCACCCTCCAGGACCAGGGGCTGGCAGGGAGCTGCCTCTGCAGTGCTCTCCAGCCCTTCTGCTGCCTGCCAAGCACCTCACTGCTGGGCTGAAAGCACCACCTTGTGTCTGCAGCATCTCAGCGGGGTTCTCAGTTCTGTTTGCAAAGGTGAGGCCCCTGGGACAGAGCAACACAAACTCCCAATTCCAGGGAAAAAGGAAATATTCAAGTCCCAGTTCTCTGTTCCCCTGCTCCCACATAGTTACTTTCTCCACTGCAAGACTGACTGCCATTTACACTGGCAGTGTTATTCTGCTATGCCAAAAATCAAAGCCGTGAAATTCAGATCCCAGGGAGTACGCAATCAGACTGCATGTATTTAATTAGTGGCAGATTCAAAGGTTGCCCCCAAGCTACACAAAGCAGGAATACCATATAGTATGTACCATTACATACTATAATTTTAATAATCTAATTAAATCTGTTTGGAGCCTGGTAGAAATAAGTGAAAATTATTAGAGAATATAAAATTCTTATTATCTCTTGCTATGTAAGCTTACATACTTCTATGCTTTGTTTTCAGAGAACAGTTGTAAATACCATACCTTCCTTGGCAGGATTGCACCTATTATATATTCATTAACCTATTCGGGGGTCTACCCGAGTCAAAAGGCAGAAGTAGACATTTTTAGTAATAACTTTCAGAGTGCTTCTGATTTACTGACAACAGTTAATATTCATGCCATGAACTATTCTTCAACCTGAACATGAACTAAAAAAAGGTTTAAATAGGTGGGATGTTACATACCCGAGCAGCAAGCATAGTCTGGCTCAGCCATTTCGTCTTTGTTACTGTGAAATGTATATCCTTGTCTAACTTGATACCTGATGTCATTTAGATGTTGAGATACATTGAACCATACCAGAGCTTTCCTTCTTTAAAGCCTATGGGTTTCTTGACCTGTCATGGTTTTCCTGCAAAGTAATGTCCAAATGGCACCTCTGACATTTCAAAGCGACAGCAAACAGGCTGAGTAAGTACATTCACTGGAGGAAAAAAAAAAGAAATCAATAACAGACAAAGAAAGCATTTGCTTACAGTAGGGTAATGAATTCCCAGAGCTGGGTTAAGCAGACATACCGTCATGATGAGAATCAAAGAGTTCTCGCTTTGCTTTTTGGCTTCCAAACAGTAATAGCGGGGGGTCCAATAAGGTCATTTTGTGGAAGGAAAGAAGGGGTGGGAAGAGAACTACAAAAATCCATCTGGGAAGCATATCTACTCCTTATTATGAATACTACTATCAAGTTTTCCAGTTAAGACGGGAATTCATTTGTCATAAAAGTCAGCTATCTATTTACAAATGAAAATAACTGCATGAAATAAAGTAGTCCCTATACCAAGAAACTTCCCAGATGCTGAAAACATACAGAACCCATCAGGCCAAACCCAAAATAATTTCCCACATTCTGATACCTCATTTCAATAGGACATAAATTAATGACAGCGGAGAAATATGCTAAGCACAAGAATGATATTTTCCTGCACAGCAAAAATGACTGAAGATCTTGAAGAGCAGCAGTCTCTGGTCTATTATTCAGATACAGTGGACAAGGTTGTGCAAGGCAGTTTTGCACTCTGTGAGATAAGTGATTTCTGAACTAAAAAAGGGTATAATTCTGTGTCAGGTTGATTGCCACAGCAATCCATGTGCATTAAAGTGAAATGGATATAATGGATTTCATAGTGGGAACAGAGTACAGCACCACCGAATCACAGGTAATCCCTCATAAGGCTGCTGTGAAAAGTTACTGATAAATAGAGTACTTCAGCAGTCTTCATTGCAAAAGGAATGGATACACATATTTCTATGTTATTTTAGGAGAAGCACCCACCTCCTCTCTGCTGATAAGAGGCTGTCCTTTGACTTGAGATGGTAACAAGGAATGGAGGCACTGGTAACCACTGTCCACCTTGTACATTTAGGCAAGGACCTAGTCTGCTCTTGCCCTAACAACAAATGGAGAGCACATCCACCAAAACCAGCCAGCAGAGAGAAAACTGGAGGGAAGGCAGTTTTGTTTCCTGTACATTTCAAAAGCATCAAGTGCCAAGCACCCTGGAAATAGAGATGGGTGTTTTACCCCACTAGAGCTTTAGGGGACAAGTTGAGAAATTGCATTTCTTCTGATTGATTTGCTCTTTCATAACAAAATCGTCATGCCTCCTGGAGCTCCACATATTGCCATATCAGCAGGCAGAGGTTTAGCAAGAGATTGCAAGGCCTGACTCCAGAGGCACCTTGGATCCATGCAAGTGCTGTACGCAGCTCTGCCAACAGCGCATTTCCTTGCAATGCATCTTAGACAGACACCACTTTCATTTTAGTGGTGCTAAGGCATGGAAGTTGCACTATTAACCTAATTTTTCACAACTGCTGGAGCAGGAAAAAAATATTACACCAGTTCCCACTGAGACAGGCTGTGAGCACTCAAGAGGGAAACACGAGCTCTTCTTTGGATGCCTAGAACAAGCTGGCATGATTGTGGGATCTCTCTACCATCTACTCCTAGACAGAGATCCAGCTTAATGACCACAGGAACACTTCACTCAGCGATTGACACCTGAGGATACTAGTCAGTCTTGCACCATGAGAAAGGCACTATCACTCCTGATCCCCCCAAACCTGTCCAGCATTGCAGGCACTTCAAGGAGTTATTAACATGCACCTCCATTTGGAAAATTTTTGTCTTTGACAGCTAGAGCACCCAAGCTGTCAGATCCCCTTGAGTTTACTTCAAATAGAGAACCATAAAGAACAAAACCCCCAAGAGCTTGATCTGAGCAAAGCAGAGAGGAAAGTTCTTGAGTACAGAAGTAGGAAGTAATAAAACAGAGGGGAAGGGGGGGACCAAAAACAGTAAAAAAGCCTTAAGATATCCCTGGTATCAGTGTCCTTTCCCAGGAGTAGATCAGGAAGTTACGAAGCACAAAAGCCCGTCTCCAGAATGTCTCTCCTTCAGTCAAAAAAATTCCCTTCTAATTTAGCAGTCTGGTATTTGCAAGATTACAAAGGAAGCACTGGCAAGCACATTTAGCAATGACATTTCACAGGTGAAGAGATTTGCTGAAATGCTGACTACTCACTCAGGTTTATCTTTTCCTCCCCAGTACAAATAGCAGCCACACATCAGTACACTGACTGCATCTACTTGGGCATGCCTTTAAGTAATTCAGCTTGAACTCTCAATCAAGCACTATGGATTTGTTTCCAAGCCTTACGTTTTATATTGCATAAGTCCAATCGGGTGGCAGGTACCGGCTGCTCTAGTGTTGATGGTGCACCCTCCTTACCTCTCATACCTCCACAATGAACTGCTGACAATGACTTATCTTTCAAAAGAAGGTAAAATACATAAATATATGCAAGTAATTTTAGGATTAAAGAGTCCCTAAAGGGAAAAAAAAAATCAGATATTCCAAAATTGTTCTACTGATTTACTTTCTGAAACACAGATTCAATCACACTCCTTCACTGGCTATGCTCGCCTTGGGCTCCTGGCCAGCAGTGGAGAGCAGTGTTTTCCCATGGGGAACAGAGCAGCACCAGCGCCCTGCCTCAGCGATCTCCACACAAACACAGCATGGATCAGGGAAGCTCCTGCTCAGGACTTCCATCCCAGCTACATTTTACACCCACGGGGTGCTCTGTGGAGCACAGCTCTACACTCTCAAGTGCCAGCTTCATGTTCACAGGGAGGCAGAGCGAAAGCAGTGGGACGAAATTTGCAGAGACCAAGGGATTGCCCTGTGTGGCCACAAGGCATTTTAAGGTTTTTCAAGTTTAGGACGAGTCTAAGCCATCACGCAGACATAGCCATTGTCACATTTTGTAAATAGCAGGTCATAAAAGGATGTCTATGCAGTTTCTTCCACAGGTTTTTCCCCAGAAATCAAGCTTCTGCAGGGTGTTGCAACCAGGAGCAATTCCCTATGCGGTCGGTCATTGTGGATCTGTGTCATGGTACTAATTTCAACCCCTGTTTTGTAAAGGTTGGTCCTAAGTAATGCACAGCAAGAGTCAAACAATGCCTGTGCCAGTCCAAGGACTGGAATCCAAATCTGCAATAGCTACAAGACCATGCTTTCTCAAAGTAATGCCCATTCTTGGAAACATTAGAAGTTATTAGTCTGTGCCATTAAATCAATGCTATTACAGTTCTAATTTTATTTTTATTCTAAGAGATAATTCTACACCAATAACAGACGGTATCAGTAAGAAACCATAATAAAAGGGTGAAACAGTTATTCGCAGAGCGTTATGAGTTACAGGGAAGGAGAGTTTCTGTATTATTAGCTTTAAATAGCAAGGCTTTTACATCTTTTTTTTTTCAGCTTGCTTGCTTGTAAAATGTACATATCATTCACTCACAAATGCCCAACTTTATGCCGAAAGTGAGAAGTGACTGATGTAGATGCTTCCTTTGTTTCAGACAATTAGTAGAGGCTTGAAAGGGATGCAGTAGTTAGATTTTATAGCTTATTCATTCTAAACAGAAGTGTATAAACATACATGGCTATAAATGTAAGTTAGCATTGGTTAAATTTGCATTATTTGAGTTATGGAAGAACTATACTGAATTACATCTGTTGATTCCACTCTATCTATGCTCACCGGAGTCTTACAAAAGGGACAAACTATATTACAGAAATAAAACTGGAAGGAAAATGCCACAAAATAATGATAACGTGGTATTATATTTTATCTCCCCCAAACATTTCCCTATGATTATTTTCTAAAGACATTTATGGTTAAGGAAAGTGCCTGGTTTTAAAATAAGTGATGCTAAATCTGCAGCATGAGCTATAAATTGGCCAGGCACAAAGAAGTCATCCCTCTAGAATAAGCATGCAATAAATTCTAGAAAGTGGTTGGGATTTCAAATCACTGCTAACAGATGAGGTGTGGTAACTCACTCATAGAGGCCAAAAATCACTCTTTCTATAATGGCCAATGAGTCTGGCTTGAAGCTTAGGATCATAGACCACTTTCAAACTGCGGAGGAACCTTAGCAGCCAGCCACACATGGTTTGAGCAGAAGCCTGGAGCAGAATCTGTGTAGTAACAACGGAGAACTTTAACCCTTTTATTCCCTTCAGATGTTGGCTCAGTACCTGAGCATCACAGTCAGCAAGATCGAGTGAGGGTATCATTCTCCCAACTGGGAGAAGTTTCCCTACTGTCATCTCCTCCTTCTCATTCCTGTCCCCTTCCTCTGCATCACCTTCCTTTTAATTACCTCCAAATCCTTTTTCACATAGACTTCACTTAAGTTCCTGCACTACAGCTGCTAAAATGTCAACATAAAATGATAAGTAACTGAATAACTGTCAGCAGGAGATAACGGAGGAGACACACAGAAGTCCCACTTCTCAGCATCGATATAAATTATTCCTCACTCCTAACATGAATGAAGACACTAAGGTCATGATAGGACAGGCCATGGTGTAATTTACTGCCAGCTGCTTAGGACAAACACATACTGTAACATGTACCCTATGGCTCAGAAGTCACTGCTCCCAAAAGGAAGCAGTAGAAATTGATGTAAATCAGGATCTATTGATGAGTCCTCTAGCAGGAAAAGCATCTTTAAAAGGAAGATGGAGAAGTGACTGCCAAGTTCTGGAGAGGAATGAGCTCTGGCTGAAAAGGAGAACTAACACCCTTAGTGATAAAAAAAGCATGTTGAGATCCTGTTCAGTTTTCTGTTCCACAGATAATTGGGTGTGGAAAGATGTTGGAAAAACCTTCAAGATTGTGGTTGAATGATGAAACCATCAAGAACCTTTACCCTGACTTGGGATCAGGTCCTTTGGTTTTTAAGAACAAAAAAGATGAAGGTACAATGCCACCAATTTGTTTCACACTGTTGGATATCCACAAGCAACAGATCTATCAGTCACCCTTTAGGATTTCTTACCTCAAACAAGCACAGGTTCAAGGTTGCACCAGAAAGGCACTTCAGCATCCGCACCACTGAAGATGTGAAGAATCTATCCGATTCCAACAGTGGCAAAGCAGAAGAGGCCAGAGGCTCTTCTACCCTCTCAGGGTATCTACCTCTTCTCACAAGTAACTGTGAGATAATCTGCAGAAAAGCAAAAACAAGAACTAGGCAAGGAAACACAATCTATCAGAAGCAGCAAATGTGAAAAATATTAATATACCAAGTATAATTTGATCAAAATAGAAATACAGACAGCACCAGCAGAATGAATGTGTCCCCATGACATGAGGAGAGCTATCCCATGCAGTGTCACTCTAATGAAAATGCTTTCTGTTTTAGATATTTTACTTCCAAGGCCTGTCAGCAAGCATTTGCAAAAATCCATAAGAGCCCCAAAACAAATATTATATTTAAGAGTATGTTTCCAAATCCCACTGCAATCAGACATTCACACATTTGAGTGTTTTTATTTGTGCAGATAGTATCATTCTTGTGCAGATAGTATCTGAGAGGAAAAGCCGGCCAGAATACTTATTCCACAGCAGCCCCCAGGTTGACATCTTCTTCCTTTACTGACCTTCTCTGTACGGGACTTCTGTGCATCAGCCTACTGTTCAATAGCTATGACAGTCAGTGTCCTGACACACGTGAGGCTTAAGTATTTACTGGATCAGGAATCTCTGGGGCAGAAAACATAGCATCTTAGGACTTGTTTGTAAATTGCCTTGTGTAAAAGAACCCCAGATCAGATTATATTACAATGCACCCAGCAGCAACCACATGAACTTTTAATCCAGAGAAGCAAAATGGAGGCCAACTTTTTAAATATAACAATCATGAAACAAGTTTTGGTGACACAATAAGTCAAAAGCTCAAGTTGCTGGTTGAGTAAAGGCATCAACACATTTTGAAAGTTATTTTAAATGTAGCATAATTCAATTGTATCAGACATGAGGCTGGTCATAAATGTGTTCATCTGAATTTATTGCAGTATGCCCTAACAAAGCCAACAACACAACAGCAGCAGGGAAACAAAACTGAAATTCAAAGTAAAGTATAAGTGAAGGCAGAACATCCACCACTGACTTGAACAAACCAAGACAATTAAAATTCTGCTGATTTTCACAGAAGTCGTCCAATATGATGGAACACACAGGACTCTCATAAAATGGAAATATTAATAGCAAGCATTTTACAGTATTGTTAAAATGAGCATCACAGTTGAAAGCAGATAAAAATAGTGCAGAGGTAAACAACACAACTCCAACTTCCACTTGAGGCAGGGAAGGGAATGCATCATGTAGGAAAGAGGTTTTCCACTATAAATTGAACTGGATTGTTTTCTGTCAAGGTGTTATTTGATACAAACATAATGACCATAACATCACACTTCCATATGTCATCTTTGCAAGATGATCCCTCAGACATCAGTGACAGCTCAATCCTACACTGCTGTACCCTCTTTAGAAACAGCATGAATTACAAGATTCAGGATGATCTGGAGTCAAGACCTAATCTGCAAAGCACTACCAGGTCCAGAGGATCAGGCTTCCAGCCACGCGCTTGTTTGATTTTTGATCTACTCCGAGCATGAGCTGGCTATACTAAAGCTGACCGGCCAGCTTCATATGCCCAGCGCTACATCTGGCAAGATATCACACCCTAGACTGGGTAAGATGGACTAGGTTTGGATACAGCCTAGCCAAGTGCATACTGAGCTCTAAGCACATGCATTGCCTTATTGACTTCGCAGGTACTGATCACAGGCCAAAAGCCAAGCACTTGCTTATGCAGGGTAAGGAGTTAGTGCTCAGTACATTGCAGGATCAGCCCCTAATGGGTGCACTAGTCCACTGGGCCAGTTTACGTCATCTTTTAGGTAGAAGAATAAAATTGATGGCACGCTAATGACATATTCTCCCAGATCCTCCAAAGTGTGAAACTTCAACAATCAAATACCCCAAATGCTCCATCTCTTATGGAGAATCTTCTGAAACTATAAAAATTTGTATTTCTTCAAACCACATATTTGATCAGTGTGCCACCTGAATATAGGAGATAAACCAACTCACATCCAGCATCAAGAGAGACTTCTAAGCAGTATTAAGATTTCTCTGTGTAACAGATCTTAGCTACTAGATCAAGGCAGCAAAGGTTTTAAACATCCTCAGCAAAGATGTTCACACACAGAAAAAAGCCAAAGATCCTTTTGCCCCATTTTGCCTTTTTAGTCTATGCCTGCAATGCAGAGAAGGTTCTTTGAAAAGGGACTTTCCATAGTTCCTGCTACAGCAAGGGTGGGTCACACTTTGCACCTCAGCTGGGCAGTGCCCTTGTAAGATAATACTGAAATAGTTAAATAATACACAATATCAGAACACCATGATGGCATCACTGCAATCTGTTTTATTTCTGGAAAAGAGTTAATAAAATAGATACATTCCATAACAGAGATGCACATGAGAGAGCTGGCACATATTAGCTCCATACTTGAAAAGAATTAACATTATTGTAGGTTTTTAAATGACCAGCAAAAACCTACAAGAGAAGAAATGCGCGTTTCTCCTGCTTCATTCATAACAGCTAAGTGCTAGAACAGCATTTCAGAGTGTCATGGTTTAACCTCAGTTGGCAACTGAGCACCTCACAGATGCTTGCTCACTCCCCCCCGCCCGGTGGAATGGGGGAGAGAATCGGAGGAGTAGAAGTGAGAAAACTCATGGGTTGAGATAAAAACAGTTTAATAATTGAAATAAAATAAAATCCTAA
>NW_008794167.1:650171-656355 GCF_000699145.1 Aptenodytes forsteri | reverse complement strand
GGTGTAAGCACTGCTTAGCAACAACTAAAACATCGGTGTGTTACCAACATTGTTCTCATCCTAAATCCACAACACAGCACTGTACCAGCTACTAAGAAGGAAATTAACTCTATCCCTGCCGAAACCAGGACACAGAGAAAAACTGCACATAATAAACATACACATCCTCCCCCTGAAGCCATCATTGCTATTCTCTCTCCCCTACTCCCTAAAATTGAACAACTATTCCAGAACCAGACAGTAGCACAAACATGCAAGTAACAAAAGACAAATGACCGCAACGCTGAATAACTCCACCTAGGTGCTTTTAAAGCTTATGAGTCTCCCAGATCTATTGTTCAGGGCTGTGGAGAGAAGTTCTATAGGTAATGTTTCCTAAGGTCCCCTCTGAGTGATCCCAACTTGGAATTTTAATTTAAGTTTTTAATAGAACAAACTGCATAGCAGCATACTTCATAATATGAAACAGAAAGCCTTGGATATTCTGCCTTTATCAAAAGGGTTTCTTTCTAAATCCAGAATAAATAAAACCAAGTAAACATAGCACAGCTTTAACCTCCCACTTCTAACACACATAATCTTATTTGGGAATGGCTTAAATGAAGATACAGGAGGAAAAATGTAATAGCAAAAAAATGCAAATACTGCAAGGGAGGAAAAAAAACCCTTGTATTTAAATTCCAATTTTTCTCTGCTTGTTGTAAAACAGTTCTTTTACAATCAACTATGCTTATTACCTAATCTACAAAAGACACGTTATACACAGGCTTTTTTATGTTCATTTGAAGACACAACTGGGGTGCTAATTTAAAAACAAAGGACATTTTATTCACCAGCAGAACAGAGCTCCCAAACAGCCATTACAGATGCCCCTGTGGCTACAGTTCTGCTGCAGGAACATCTACTGCCCCAGCCTGGCACCTGGATTCTGTGGTCACAGCTTGAAGAACCAGAGAAGGTATAAGCTTTACGTAGAGACATGGCACCAGCTGGCCCGCAGTCATCATCATCTCCAAGATGGTCCTGAACAACGTGGTTCCTGGACATTTGGAGCTAGCTCATGCCATCTGCGTGAGGCTGCTTTGTGGACACCCTACCTAAGCGCAACCAGCAAGCTCCCTCATCAGGCTACTCATCCAGCCTTGCTTCAAGACAGCGCTATCCCACCTGCAGTCCCCGTACGTTTCATTTCCTCTGTTGCTTCCTCCTTGTCCTTAAGTGTACAGCTACTATTTGGAAAAGCAACTGACTTTTGAAACACCTGGATGATATCTAAGGATTGTTATCTGTGACTTCTCCAGTGATCGGAGCTACTTCTTGAGAATCAAGATGCTCTCCCAGGTCCTTGTGGGATGTGGCCATTGTAGCCTGATGACACCAGGGTTTTCCCAAATGTGCTCCGCTGCTTTGCAGCCTCAGTAGTCATCCACGCCCGAGTACAGCAAGGCAAGCATTAAAGGCACTGACAGGTAGGAGTGAGTAGGGAAGAGCTAGGCAATGGAAAAATCCAGGCTATCGCTCTGCAGCTTCTGCTCCCCCATTTCTAAATCAGAGCACAGTGCAGCACTGGGATCATTCTATCCACCTGCCAAATTACTGCTTCAGGCTTTCAAACAGGTACAGGAAAAGACTTCCTATAGGGGCATTTTGGTGAGTCAAAGAAGAGGCTGTTATCTAGTGTGCCAAAGCACAGGAAAAAACATTTCTCTTGATATGAAAGCTGCTTAATATGACAGTGACATTATCTGGCTCCCATTAACCTTTAGAAAAATGATGTCCTCGTTTCTATATTCTTTATATTCCAACATAAGCCCTTCTTCCCCTCCACCCCTCATATTTAAACGTGCACTGATAGATTTAGCTGGTGGGCTTATTTATTCAGTGGGCAACCTATACAACTAAGACTTTGTCCACAAAACACAGTTACAGTACCTCCAATCTCTTCTCCTTTACTGTAACTATGAACCACTTGGAGATGCACCACAAGCTGCAAAACAGGCTGCAAAACATTAATGAAGTAGAGTTTTGCATTAGTGGAAACTAAAGGGGAGAGAGGACGACGGCAACAATTTTGAAGGTCAGTGCTTTCCACCTTCCAAACTGTGGGATAGTAGTTACATATCCAAAACTGCAAAATATGCTACTGCTGGAGGAGAGGAAAAAAAAACTGCAGTATGGTGTAATTAGCAAAGAAAAATGCTTCTCAGAAGAAATGCCCAACTGGCACCAGGGGAACCGTGGGTGTAAAACTCATAAGTGTTTGAACACCATCTGCCAAGATATTAAAAATGCAATTCCAGGCACAAAAAGCAGCATAACAAATTCAAGAACCTGCCAAGCACAAGGGGTCTGAAATCCGAGCTCCAAGAGTCCAGGAAGAGTTGACAAGATGAGAAACGTGTTTCTTGCTTCGTATGTCTGGTCACCACTGTAAATGTATACAGTTCTAAAAAAAATAAGCTAGTACGAACAAGAAAGCATATTCTTACTTTTGAGAATCAGTAGAATAGCTGGTTTTGAAGTTCTTGTACTTACTGGCAGAACTTATTTATTGCATACTCTTTTTCAGTGCAGAATGGAGTCATTATACAGTAAATATCCTAATCCAGAAACACATCCAAGCATTTATTCATGGCTGCTCCTGGCCTCCATTCCATAAAGTTATTTTCTTCAGAGGCAACTCTGCTCTGCACTTCAGACAAACGGCCAATGTAATGTGCCACCAGCATTACTGATTTATATGTATTTAAAATTCAGTCCAAGCCAGCAAGCACTGGGCTCCGGCAAGCAAACATGGCCTTGATGCAGCTTTCTCTTCCTATTATTTGGGATTTAGAAAGATTCTGATTAAAATTATCTTGCGAGTGCTAAAGTCACAGGATAAAATGTAAACTATACGCCAGTTTCAGAAACTGTTACATCTGAAAGACAGATAAACAACAGGATGTCTGTCCTGCGCTGAGGCTGCTCTGAGCTGAAGGTTAGCTACAAAGCTGTTTCTGAAGCAAGCAGGCTAAGCAAACAAAATAAAAGATAATAAAACCCCAAAGAATAGATAGTTCCAAAACAGCAACAAAATGCCCCTGGGCCCTGGGACAAAAGGAAAAAAAAAAAACAACACACCAAAAAAAAAAAAACAACAAAACAAACAAGCGTGGTCTGAGCCCTGCCATTCCCTTGCATGCTCCATGGGGCTGGCCTCACAGACAGACAGCCTGCGACTGAGGAGGTAACGGCCCCAAAATACATCCTCCCTGGTCCCACCTAGACTAAGATACATCGCACCCTCCATAGCCCCAGCCGGGCCAGTAGTGATATGAGATGGGCTCCCACCAGGTGAACAAGAAGCACCCAAGTTGCTCCACTTGTGGGGACTGAACACCAGAGGCACCCCAGAGGGACCTCACAAAACACAGCTTCTGCATTTCTGTCAAACCCTGGCTGTGTCATCACATTCAGTGAGTTACAACTGCAGCTAAATCACATGCAGAATAATACGAAACTGAATGTACTGGGAGATCTAGTGCAAAAAACACACCTCGGAATAATTCATTGTGTTGGAACAATTTTCAGCTTGGTAATTACGCGTTATCTGCATCTCCATTAAGATGCTTGGCTTAAGCATCATTTGGACCTCCAGAAGTATTGCATACCTCCTGACAAGCTAAAACACCGTATCTGCTATAGCTGTGAAAATGTTAAGATCACATTTTAAAACTAGGAGACTTGTAACAAAAAGGAAGAATTTCAGATGGTATATTAAGTATGCCACATTTAGAAATGGTCTATAAAGACTGTAGTAACTGGATTTAATGGATTTTTTTTTTTTCCTCAATACACAAGCAAGCACCAATACTGACAAAAGCAAGTGTGACACTGTACAATATATAGGATACAGCTGCATTTGCTAACAGGCCAAAATAATTTTGTTCCATGCCTCTCATATGAAGATGTCTGCAGAACAGAGGTTATTCTTCATTCTGTTTCCATCCCAAATCTCTGGTTTGGGGGGGGGGACATTTATTCTTCATTCTGTTTCCATCCCAAATCTCTGGTTTGGGGAGGGGGGGGGCATGGGGAGGGGTGCAGGGAGGAGAAGGAGAAAGCCTCCTTTAGCAGAAATGGCTAAGAAAATAAACTTCATTCCTTATACTGGTATTTGAGCAAGTATTTCAGCCAAGAAAGGACTGTGGTTTTTAATGAACTCCTGAACTCTCAATAAGGCTTTTAATTAATCAGTCACTAATTCATGAAACGTGAATAATTGATTCAGCATATGGTAGCCACACCCTCAGAGAAAGGAGAGAAAGCAATGAGATCAGCTTATCTGCTTATACTCCCCATGCCTGGCAAACCTACTTCCACCACCCCATGGGTGGTATCCCAAGTAATGCCCCTGTGCTCCTTGAAAAAGAAGTCGGTACCAGGCTTCATACTGAGATAGGTTCAGCATTAAATTAGAGCACAGGGATTTGGTGCTAAACTGTCTCATCACTTGGCTGGCTTAGCGGACCTCAGAGCCTCAGCTTTCTGGGCTCAGAGATAAATGGCTTTAAATGTTTCATCCAAATTCCTACTGCCTTCCCCTCCAAGCATACCAGGGCACCTTTCACTGGGGTCACCTGTCTTTTCAGCTACCTCAGCAAGAAACTGGATAGTCCAGTTGGCCAGGTACTGCCTGCAGCAAATGACCAACATTATCATGTCAGAGCATCTTCTCTCTACTGCTTTCATCAGCAAATGAATGGTTTTGACTCTAAAATTGTGGAGAAGTAGGTATATAGCAAGACTAACTTCCTTTTTGCCTAAAAGTCACTCCACGGTCTCCTGCGGTACTAGCAGGCTGTAAGAGCGGGTGGATGGATGTAAGATCAGGGCCCTGTGCACAGCACATCCTGCATCTCTTGCACTCACATTCACCACCACTGTCTTGTCTTAAGGCAGAGAGCTGGTGAGACACGCTGCAAAGAGATGAGGTTTCAACTTGCTTCGTGCTTGTCAAGAACATTGTTGCTCTGTGGTCCAGTCCACAACGCTTGCAAGCACTAAGTTATTCTTTAAAAGAAAATTAAATCCCAGAAGAACTGTAGGATTTCACTGTACATTTAGAGCTTTGTATTTATAGGGCTTAGAAGTGCTTTGTCCCTCCAGAAGCTCAGTTGCCAGTGGGGAATTGCAACCCCTAACTTTTAGGTACCATAAAAATCTACCGGAATCCAAAAATCCCACTTTATATGCCAAATCCTGTTTCCAATGGACATGGGAAGCTGGTTGTCTGTGTGTAGGATCCACAAAACTTGGCAAAGGAGCAGTGAGTTTCCTTGGCTGTTCATCAAGAAAGACACAGAAGAGGCATGAGGATCAGAGTTAAGGAATTAAGTCTGGACCAGAGGGAAGCAACAGCCATAAATACTTTACTCAAGTCAGGCATTTATCTGAAATGCAAGTACCATGTGTTCCTTCTTTGGCTGAAGGGACTTGGGTCACATCTCCAGTAGGGTACAGGGTGTTACAGCCTTGCAGCTTTCTTTTCCATTGCCCCAGGATTTGCTTCACTTTTGTAGCATACTGAAATAATTGTAGGAACGCTCCTCAAAACCTAACCTTCCCTTCCCTGCAGCAGCAAACGTTAAGAGAAGGACCCCCTGCCCACCCCCTCCAAAAAAAACCCACCTCTAAACTGAATAACATCTGTAATCAAAGTGTCCATACAAACAGTGGTCTTGATGTAATGAAATATTGATGCCCACATACTACCTGTGCACAACACATCTGCCGATGCAAACTGTATCTATTCTCAACTGATTGCACGCTGCTTCTGAGTTGGCTTATTCCATCTGAAACTCAGAATAAAGATCATTATTTCAAATGAGGGCAGATGACCCTGTTGCAGGGTAGAAAGCATCAGAGTGCTGTTGCATCTACCTGCCTACAGTGCCTTCCTACAATTCCTTTTTTATCTAAATTGGATTTTTTTTCCTCTGTTTGCTTACATTTTTTATCCACAGACTAAGACATCAGCGATAAAGATTGAACTATCCACCTTCTCCCACACTTCAGCTAGCACAGCCCTCCACCCAGGAGCCAGTCCTTGCTGCGCTCACTGATGATGTGTTGTGGTTTAACCCCAGGCGGCAACCAAGCACCACACAGCCACTCACTCACTCCCCCACAGTGGGATGGG
>NW_008794167.1:648393-649841 GCF_000699145.1 Aptenodytes forsteri | reverse complement strand
ACAAGCGATGCAATGGCTCACCACCCACTGACTGATGCCCAGCCACTCCCCAAGCAGCAATCACTTCTCCCCAGCCAATTACCCCCGATTTATATACTGAGCATGACGCCACATGGTATGGAATGTCCCCTTGGCCAGTTTGGGTCAGCTGTCCTGGCTGTGCCCCCTCCCAGCTTCTTGTGCACCTCCAGCCTTCTCAGTCGGTAGAGCATGGGAAGCTGAAAAGCCCTTGACTTAATATAAGCACTGCTTAGTTGTTGCTAAGACATCAGTGTGTTATCACATTATTCTCATACTAAATCCAAAACACGGCACTATATGAGCTACTAGGAGGAAAATTAACTCTATCCCAGCCAAAACCAGGACAGTATCCACCCTATTCTATACTCATGTCGTTGAATATGACAATCAGATAACAGCACTATTTAGTCATCATGTAAAACCTGTCTTCCTTACCTTCATCTCCTTGCATCACACTGGTACTAATGCAAAACCCAATGTTGAATCAAACTAGGCTCTGTCTTTAATGGTCCACTGATCTTAAACACATTTGTTGCCTTTTGCATAGATGAAGAGGTTACTTTTAGCTTTAGCTAAAGTGCCATTCTACATACTTTGGTCAATATCTTTTGTCCTTTGCTGTCTCATTTCTGCTTTCTTCTCCATTACCAACCTTCATTGAGAGGTCAGCCTCTCCCTTGACACTCCTTTGGAATTCTGCAGATTCTCCGCCTCAATGTTAGCAAATCCAACAGATTCCCAAAGCCCCAGGATTCTCTGCTCCTCTCTATTCTAGTACATATCGAATCATTGTTTCTTTATTTTTTTCTCCCTCTGTATGAAGACTCTGCAACTGTGACATGACATCTCCTCTAAAGACAATGTTTTTGAGAATTGTTCATTATATCCAATTTTTTACATTGTTTTTTCGATCTTCATACAGTTATTGTAAATATTCAGTAAATCCTCTTCTAGCGCGTGTATCAGGGAGAGACACCACTACTCTGCCTTACTGTCATCTTCATCTATTTCTGCTAAATAAATTTCCAAATGCACTTTGAAATATTTTTATTTTTCTTGCATTATTACAAGACAATTGTACAGATGATGACAGATGCAACTTCTCTAATTTAGACAGGAAGGAGCTTTGACCAGAATTCCAGATTTGTCTAACTGTTGGACATACAGAACTCCAAAATTTATTTAATTAGATAGCATAGGACAACCCCCTCACAAACACAGGACTGATATTTTTTCAATTTCTACTTTCCTTGAACCTACAGTAGCACTTCATGTCACTACAACTAAAGACTGGAACAGAGCCTTTTCTGCTATTTCCTTTGTGCATTTTATATTAGCATTAAGAAACTGCAAAGCAGACAGGCATATTTAGGGTAAAGAGAGTACTTAACTTCCCCCCCCCCTTTTTTTTTTTAATTTTGCCTGTG
>NW_008794167.1:645579-646701 GCF_000699145.1 Aptenodytes forsteri | reverse complement strand
AGTGCAGTCTGGATCAGTCCATGGCAAATGGTGGGGCTGTGTTTCCACCCCTGGGGCAGTCGGTTCCAGGTGTACTGGACGCCCCTCCAAGTGAAAGCAAACTGTGGCCTGCACTCCGCCACCAAAGGGCTTGAGAAAAACGCTTTAGCGATATCAATTGTGGCATAACACTTGGCTGCCTTTGACTCCAGTTCATATTGAAGTTCTACCATGTCAAGCACAGCAGCACTTAGCAGTGGCGCGACTTCGTTCAGGCCACAATAGACTACTGTCAGTCTTCACTCTCCATTAGATTTCGCACTGGCCGTATGGGACTGTTAAAGGGTAAGTGAGTCTTGCTGATCACTCCTTGGCTCTCCAGTCGATCCATCAGCTTATGCATGGGAATCAGTCTCGGTTGGTGCGATATTGCCGCCGGTGCACCGTGGTGGTGGCGATCGGCACGTGTTGGTCTCAGGCCACCGAATCCACACAGTCCAGTAAACCCGGTTGTCCCTTTCCTCCACCTGGCTGGAGGCAGGGCCCCTCTAGTCCTGGTCATAGTATTCGCTACTCACTTCTTGTAAATACGAATCAGAAGTCCCTTCATTAAAAGCAGGAGTAAGATGAGCCCTTCTAATCTGTCTGGGGAACTGCCCGCTGGAAACTGGAGCAGCAACTTTCCTGGAAGAACCCCCTTTTGTGATTGTTTTGCCTTGTAACTCACCCGTGCCTCTAGGGCTGAGGTAGGTTTTCTATACCACATCCTCATGTCCTCTCCGTGGTCACGCAGGTAAAACCATAAGGTGCCCCGTGGTGTGTACCCTCTATATCCTCTCTTTTGAGCAGAAGAATGCTTACTCCTAATAGCTGAGATACTGGTCTATACAGGTGGGGAGTAGGACCTATCCTCTTTGAGCTGCTGGACCTCCCGGGACAATTTCTCCACAGCTGAAGTGAGGGAGGAAGAGAGACTTTCTTTGTATTGCTGGAGTTGGCCAGCCAATTCATCCACCGTTTGTCCCTCTCCGTCTTTCCAGGTCATTACTGCCAATGCGTTGGAATACGACAGTGGTGTGCTCCATACAAACTTCTGCCACATGGGTCACGTGCACTTGACTTCATCTGGATCTTTGGATAACT
>NW_008794167.1:634333-645454 GCF_000699145.1 Aptenodytes forsteri | reverse complement strand
GGATACCTCTCTCCATGGTGGTCCACTTGCCTGGGTGACATATAACATCTTCCTTGAACGGATACCTTTCCTTCACACCTCACAGGAGTTGCCTCCAGAGGCTGAGGGCTTGTGCCTGTTTTCCAATTGCTTTGTCAATGCCCTCTTCCCTAGAAAGGGATCCCAGCTGCTTGGTTTCTTTACCCTCTAATTCCAGGCTACTGGCCCCGTTATCCCAGCATCGGTGCAGCCAGGTGACAATGTGCTCGCCTGGACGATGGCTGAAATCTTTTTGCATATCTCGCAGCTCACTCAGGGATAGAGATCGGGTGGTTACTGTCTCGTTTATGAGTTCTTCCTCTCCCTCCAAAGAAGAGGAGGAACCTTCCCACCGAGTTCTTCCTTGGGAGGAAACAGGGAATTCTTTCTTTTCCTCCTCCTGTTCTTGTGATGGCCCTGCTTTAGAGTAGTCTGCCTCCTCGCTGGCGAGGCAGTATGCTTCTTGCTCCTGCTCCCTCTTAGGAGGAGCTTCTTCATCTCTTTCTAAACAAGCTGACTTCTGCTTCCAATATTTCTTCTTGTGTATAGGGACAACTGGTGCCGGCACGGGCTGGTTCTCTAGTTTAGCCACAGCGCCTGTCACTGGGGCCGGAGCAGCCGCAGTGCCTGTCGGTTTGTTTTCCCTCTTTTCTCCCTGAGGGTGCTGCTTAATACTGAGCAGTGTTTGGTAGATACTAGCCAGGGCCCAGGACAGTGTGATAAGTTGTGTCTCTTTGGAATAACCATGGCATTTTTTTTTCCCAAGCATTCTATCACTTCATCAGGATCCCGCAGTTGTTCAGGAGTGAAGTTCCAGACCATTGGAGGTGAGACGTTCTCTAAGTACCTGCCCATATTCTCCCACATGCCGTGCCACCCATGACCATCCAGCCTTGGGGCAGATCTCTGGGTGATTTTTTTTAAATAGTTGTTTAACCCCAAACAAGACCTGAAACACGTTCAGGAGACATAGCAATAGGGGCATGCTAGCTTGAACATCCCAAGGATATTTGAGAGCTGGTGTAACTAGCCTGAAGGAGAAAGGGAAGGTGAAAGAACGGGGGAAAGCATCCCCCCAGTCTTCCCCAGAGATTGGTTCTCCAAGGAGAAAAGGTGAAGACTGTCATTGTTAATAATTTCCAAGAGATGGCACCCAAGGTACAGAGATTACAGCAATACCAAATACAAATACCAAATTAGTCTTTTGACCAGTAATATTATCATATCATGAGCCGATGTTACACAGTACAGCAAAATTATAATCCTGACCCATCTCCCAGAAGTGATAAACAGCACCGCAGGGAATACATACTGCAAGTGAGGATTTACATAATACAACCATGCGAACACATAAAACAACATTGTGACCAGTGACTATTAAACTAATATAATGAATGCTTATAACAAATTTATTTTAACGACAGATTTGACCAGAGCGTGTTATCTCAACCCTTCGAGCCCCATGTTGGGCGCCAAAAAGGACTGTCATGGTTTAGCCCCAGTTGTAATGAAAACAACGAAAAAGAGAGAGGGGAACAAAACCCAGGAAAAACAAGTGATGCAACTCCTCACCACCCGCTGACCAACATCCAGCCAGTCCCCAGGCAGCAATCACTGCTCCCCAGCCAACTCCCCCCCGTTTATATACTGAGCATGACGTCACATGGTAGGAAATGTCCCCTTGGCCAGTTTGGGTCAGCTGTCCTGGCTAGGCTCCTTCCCAGCTTCTTGTGCACCTCCTCGCTGGCAGGGCATGGGAAGCTGAAAAAGTCCTTGACTTAATATAAGCACTGCTTAGCAACAACGAAAACATCGGTGTGTTATCACATTATTCTCATACTAAATCCAAAACACAGCACTGTACCAGCTACTAGGAGGAAAATTAACTCTATCCCAGCCGAACCAGGACAGCATGGGAGACACCGAGCATCAGTTCCTCCCTCACTGGGAGAGGAAACCTGACTCTGATGCCTAGTGATTGCGGTACTTACCGGGGAGGACGGGAGACTTGTGGCCTATTCCCATACACTCATCCATTCAGAGGGCATACTGATGGACTTGACCCAAGGCTTTCCTTTCTCTAGGGAGCGCCTGAATGATTCAGCTATGTAGTAATCCTCTTGCTATTCAGACCAATTGGTACTTAAGTATCCTATATAAAGATCACCTCTCAGCAAGAGAGGGAGTATGAGAAGCCTGTCTCAGGACTCCTTATGGCCAGGTTCACTCAGAAGTGGAAAACATGCATTCAGAGTCCTCCAGCAGAAAGAAAATTAAATCCTAGGACTGCCTTCACTGATTGAATGCTTTACCTGCTGTGTACTGCAATGAAGAAATGAGGGCAAGCAGAAGGAGAACTTCTGGATCATACACATATAATCACCCAAATGCAATATCTATTTTGTTATCAGCCACTTATAAAGCAAACTTCTATTGTGCAGAAGAAATAGCCAGAACAATCTCTGGACCAAAGGGAAAAATGTCACTGTAGTTACAACGAAGTATTACCAGCCTAGGCAGTGAAACTACCCAGGTGAAATTAATATTAAATGCCTAGAGGCTGCAGTAGACAACACTTATGCACAAGACTTATTGCCAGATAAATGAGGTGAAAGGGCCATCACTGGAAGTAAAGTAGCTTTTAATGGTTAAAAAAAAAAAAAAAATCTGTTAAGTGTGTACACTATAGGCATCAGCAGAGGCCTGATCCTGTCAATTTTGTACTAATTCAGCTGCTTCAAGGATCAGACCTTGCGGCTATTGTCTCTACCCTGTAAATATGCAAACTGAAAGACTTCCAGACTTGTTAACATATGCAAAAGTAATTGCTTCAGAGAACCTAGATAATGCAAACAAATAACATGCCAATTTAATGTCTGCTTCTCTTGTTTGCAAGCACAAAAAATTGTCTCAGGGTTTTACATCCAACTATCCTGGATACCTAGGAGAAGATTTTTAATGAAGTCTTTTGCCAGGTAAAACTATGCTTCCTGTATTTACAGATCCACAACACAAGTTCCCTAACCAAGCACTCTGAACCAAGCACTCTGACAAAAAAAAAAAAAAAAAAAAAAAAAAAAAAAAAAAAAAAAAAAAAAAAAAAAAAAAAAAAAAAAAAAAAAAAACACACACATAAACCAAAATATACCATGAGCACAGATGCAAAACAACTTTCACACAAGCAGGTTTTAATGTCTCCACCTTCACCCATTAGGCCTTCTAATTTCTCGGACTCGGGTTTTTGGGTGTTTTGTTGTTTGTTTGGTTTTTTTAATTCTCTTGAATTTTTGTACAGTATATTTAATATATCAAGAAATTAATCTTGTTATTTCATAAATATTCTTAAGTGAACTACATTGTAAATTCTTTACAACTAGAGAACAAAAAGATATTTTTATCCCCGTAGCATCTACCAAACAGATCCTGCTCTAGGGTCACTGGCTTCTGAGTACGAAGACTGTAAGAACAATGCTTATGGTATACTGAATTCAAATTGCTTTCAAGTCTGGAATAAAGCTTTGCTACATGCACATGCTTAGTCATTTCCTCTCAAATTATAAGCAGAACATGGTTTTGCCACTGGCCTATTTACCTACTTCCAAAAATAGTATTAACAGGGGGAAATTTCTGTTTCTTTAATAAATGACCCAAAGTGTTAACCTGCTTCCTTGCTCTTCTAGTGTGGGTATGTCCATATCCCATGCAAAACATACCTGCCTCTTACAGCCTTATCTGCAGTGCATAGATCAGCTCTGCAAAGTCATTATTTGCCAACCTTTAACACATAGCAGACTCTGGGATATCACCTTCTTCCTACACAAGGTGTGTATAGCGTTTCTATTACTTAATGTCAACTCATTAAAGGCAATGACTACACTTCACCAGTAGATTGTAATTTATAGGTTTTAGGGATACATTTTACATGCAGCAGGGCACCTCCTGCAAGAGCTTACAACCAATTCCCTCTTTAAGCACCTCTTATGCTGCACACAGAGCAGCAATCATGAGAAGCCAACACAGGAGGGCATCTGCGACCCATGCAACTGGTCTAGAGTTATGCTAAAACTGGCAGCTGGACCCAGTTTCAAAGAGGTGTACAGCCTTCATCTGTAGCATCACCCAAATCCATGTCTCCCATCTCCCCAGCCACTACTCAGCAGTATTAAACAACCATCTTTTATCGTCACGAGGTCATACATAATCATGAGAAGCCAACACAGGAGGGCATCTGCGACCCATGCAACTGGTCTAGAGTTATGCTAAAACTGGCAGCTGGACCCAGTTTCAAAGAGGTGTACAGCCTTCATCTGTAGCATCACCCAAATCCATGTCTCCCATCTCCCCAGCCACTACTCAGCAGTATTAAACAACCATCTTTTATCGTCACGAGGTTATACATAACTACTATTGCTCTTGCTTGTTCTCCTTTTCCCCACCCCATCCACTAGCTTTGCACAGCAACAAGAGCCTATTTTAATGTCCAGCTTCCCCACAGCAACAGCTCCACCTTGTGCCCAGTGAAAGCCAAACCTTCCACTTGCAAGTTCTCTTCCCCCACTAGGCAGCTGCTAACGTGGCTTTTCCGCCTTCCCTCTCAAAGAAAGACAGTCCAGCTCCTTAAATAAAGACTACAAAAAGTCATTCTCTGCTGAAGTAATGTCATGGTAGAAGAGAGAAAGAGGATCACCAAAAGAAAACGATGTGATGCCATGGACTGTCAGCTCCGTGCTATTAGCACCATGCCTGTCTCCAGGTCTGCCTGCTCTGCTCTCCCAGGCCATTCAGCAACCACCATACCTCAAAGACATTGGTCTGTATTGAATCTGGCCTCAGATCCTTTAGTAGTAACACATACCTTCAATTCAACCAATTCTCCCTCACAAGTATTGTTAGCAACTGCATGGACTCCAAGTTACCTGTTCTTCTGGGCATGCTACAGAAGGTTTTTTTATTCCCCTTGTCCTGCCTAACTCAGGGACTTGGTAGGCATCAGGCATCCATCCTACTTTCCTTCAATCACTGGTGACTTGAATTCTCTTATCAATAAACACAATATTTATTGCTTACATATTTAGTTGCCATGGCCAAAATCGATCAATTAGTGAAAACACAAAGGTTCAGACTTAACAGAGGCAATGCAGGGAAGGTCTGGAAACACTAAGTTCACATCAAATGAGCTCACATCAAGAAGCCATTATACATGTCTATGCTTTGTCTATGTGCTTATTGTGGGGTTATGAGAATCTCTTTATGTTTCCATCATGCTCCCTGTGAACCATGCTTTCTTTCCTCCTTGGTTTACATACCGAGAAATTGAATATACTTTCATTATAAACATCTTATTTCATGTATAATGCACCTAAACTCACATATTTCTTTAAAAAAAAAAACAAACAAGCAACAAGAGATACTAGGATTACCTCTGAGAACCACTGAAAGGAGCTAAAAGTCAGGCTACAGGCGGTGCAAGCACAAAGGCTGAGCAGGAAGAGATGTCTGCCCCCAGTGGCACACACACTTTCTATGGCCAGAACTCAGCTTTGCTGGACTAGGAAGCCAGACACAAGGGTTGGAAGAATGAATCTAGACCCTTGTTATAACTTTTCACAATATTATTGCCCAGAAGCCGTCCTAATAGTTCAGTGCTGTGACAGACATTTGTAGGGTAAAAAAAGAGCACAGTCTGATATGTTGGTGTGATGAGGAACTTCAGTCCAGAAGGACAGAGAGAAGGACTGAGAATTCAGGTGCCGCCATGTAGAAATACTGCAAGTTCTTTCCACGGGACTTGGAAGAAAACTGTTGCAAGCACCCAAGTCAAATAAAAGAGCCAGGGAAAAATTTCCAAGGGAGTGGGAGGGAAGAGAGAACAAGAAGCTCCTCTAGAGCATGATTTGGCACATCTAAGCTGGACTCTTGTTCTGAACTGCCCTCCGCAGCACCCTCTCTCTGTCCTCCTCAGTTCCTCCCTCCCTATCACCTGCAGAGGATAGCATCTGCCTCCTACATGAGCTGCCTGAGTTTTCAGGCTCAAAACCAGCTTTGCCCCTCCCTCACAATTCCAGCAAATTGCAAGACTCCCTTCCATTGAACAATAGATATGACAGAGTCACTTAGGGAAGGGGACTGTGCTCTACTTTCAGTGTATCATCTAGCACATCTAAAAATCTTAAAATCGGTTTGGATGTGAAGATTTTTAATCACATTCCTTAACAGGAAAAATAGGTTCAGGCTTCGATGGGTCTGTAGTTTAAAATATAGTCATAAATTTCACTTGAGTATTTAAAGAGAACTAAAAAAACTCAAAAGCAGACATGGATTTTTACAAACATATACGATATAGAAGAGCAAAGATTTTATTTTACAGTACCTTGGTCTGCAGGCAATGGGCAATTCATTTATGGGGTGCCACAGGCATGCAGCACATCTGGTATTAAAAATAGACATAGAAACAAAGGCAGTTTGTTACAAACCAGCCCCTGAAGACAGATAAGGGCAGCATCTCCCTAGTGATGCACTAAAAAATTAAGAGAAAAAAGTATCAAACCCAAGAGATATGAATCCAGTGTGCTGGGCACTGCAAATGATGCCACTGTAGTCTGGAGGCAGCACTGTGCTTATGAGGTCCTGGGATTTCTCTGAGGAGAGAGAGCAATCCTATCTTGGCTTTGTGGCAGCGCATGCAAGGAGGGAGTACAAAATCCTATGTGCTACACTAAGGAACTTGGTCCCTTCCCTTATTCAGCTGCCATGACATTAGGAGTTACTTCATGTCTAGGCCACTGCGAGGACAGTTTGGTGCAACCAGTGGACAGGCCTTCCAGTGAAATTCAGGTATAAACAGAATACAAACACTGGTCACAGCCTCCATGTCCTTTCCAGCTCCCTCCAAGGCTAAACTACAAAGGGGTTCATCCAAGATCCTCAGTCCATGACCCAACCTTGGGCTACTCTTTCAAGAAAAGAAGCATTCATGTGGCTGCATCATCCCCACAGTACTTCCTCGGGCTCAAAATGCCTGGCAGCTTTCTCCTTACATTTCACTAACCCTACAGCATTTCGTGTAGTCTCTCCCCTAACTGCAGTTGTCTCAGTCACTCTCCTGGGCTGTTCTGTCATTCAGATTTGGCCATGGTTGTCCTTTCCCCCCGTTCAGGTGAGAACAGACAGTTCTCTCTGCCTACCTCAAGCTCCAGGACCAGTCCCCCTCAAACACACGTGATCCTGTTTCATCTGCAAGTGGTATTTTATACATATTATTGGGGGGGGGTCACGGTGGAATCGTTCGCAAACACCTTATATGCTAAAGCTCATGGTCACATACCCCAGCATGGAGCGGGGTATGTAGACAAAGGGCTGGTAGCTGCAGCTGGGGACAGCAGGAAGGTGGGTGCTCCAGGCTGGCAAGAGGGAAGATGTGAATGAACGGTGCAAGCCAAAGGAGAGAGCAGCTGCTCCCAGGGAGATGCGGGAGCACTGCTGGATACGAGCTCCTGGGGAAGACCACACGGACACTCTTGCCACGGAGACAGAAGCTGACTGAGCAAACAATCTGAGGGCAACTTCAGATGGAGATCCATGCCAGGTGACACGTGGAAATGCAGACCACTCCACCTCCTGGAGGACTGTGGAGACAGGATGCAGAGGAGGGATAGCTTATAATATTATAAGGGTCTAATGACTTGGACACACTCCTCTCCAAAGTCTACAGAGGAATTTAGGACCACCAAGTCTCTATTTTCTTTTGCCGGGAATAAACTGATAAGAAACCTACTGGCAGGAAGGGAGTATATTTTCTCTTCCTCTAGCTGGAGTCAAATATATCGATTCAATATCCTGTTAGCATTATTTGTTGTTCAAACAGCTCATCAGCTACAATATGATCATAGGGGCAAGAACCTCCTGACCCAACGCAGTTTTTCCACTATTTTGATTTGGGGGGAAGGGAGTATATTTTCTCTTCCTCTAGCTGGAGTCAATATTATCGATTCAATATCCTGTTAGCATTATTTGTTCAAACAGCTCATCAGCTACAATATGATCATAGGGGCAAGAACCTCCTGACCCAACGCAGTTTTTCCACTATTTTGATTTGGGGATTTCTTCTCTCTCTCTTTTTTTTTTTTTTTAATTGTCTCCAGATCAAAAGTCTTATCTTAAATGAGCATCTCAGCATAAATACAGCATTAAAAGATGACAAAAACCCTTAGTGCGTATGCATGACACCACAGTTCTTATTACATCAATATCCCTTTTTCAACAAGGCTTCTGCATAACTGAGGAGTTGCTCTGTTATCTCTTGCTAACCAAACTCAAAAACTGGTTAATGAATGGTGGAGGAGATTCATCTGACCCCTGCCTAGGTGCCCACATGGCAGAGGAACGGTCACTCACACTTGCTAGCTGCTACACTTTCAGCATAATTTCTAACTTTTCTAACTTATAACAGTCTAGACATCTAAAGCTCAGTGCCCTAACCTAGCAAATAATGATGGCCCATAAGTCTCCTGGATGCAAAACAGGACTGCGCTGTTTCACAGGGTTGAACTGGAGATGCACGCAATCATGTTCATGCAACTCTCTCTCCAGCATCTTAGGATACTACGAAAACTTATTTTTGCCAGGGCACAGACATGCAGTATAGAAAGGCCTTGAATCACAACTGAATGAGGAAAACCAAAAAGGAATATTAAATAATTACTCATTCATTGAACAGGACAAACGTTTGCATTAGACTGCGACTAGTAAGAGAACATTTCATGACACACACGAGGACTGTGAAGACGAGCTTCCTCCCTTTAGCATTCTTGGCTCTGCAATCTTAATATCCTTCGCTTTCCTCCCTCCATTCCCTTTCCTGCCAAAGAACAACTACCCCATCCCGTAACAGCAGCCAAAGGGGTATTTGTGACGTGCCTTTCTAAGAAATGGGATTGAAATGGAAAAATCCAGCTGGGAAGCTTATTAAGTAAATTCAGCCTTCAAAGGTGCTTTCATCTTGGACCCTCATAATCTAATTCTGTAGTGGAGATGTGTTTGTTTTCTAAGCAAAGAAATTTATTTCCTGCCAGTCAGAAAAACTTGATACAAAACAGAAATTTAACACTGCTGTCCAGAAAGAAACTGAAAAGATGTTCGCTGACTGTGTGCTCATTTGTAGTACATGTCTACTGATAGGAAAGCTAAGCTACTGCAGGGAAGCTTTCAGTTCTTTCTACTGTCATAACCCTATCATATGCCCATATGACATTTTCATTTGAGGTAGTTTCTCCCGTTTGTGCAAGGTATTAGGCTAATGTTATTCAGCATGCACATAATGGCAAATAAAGTTTTGATCTCCAGCCTTCCCTATGGTTTCACTTATGCTGTAGAAGGCAATAACAGTACAGATGCAAGGCAGTAAATAATTTCTTGCAATAGTATGGGGATACCTGACAGGCTAACACCTTATATGCCTTATTCATTACAGCCACTGAGCTGTGCCGGGAGAAGGATTCAGTTAGTCATGGAAAAGCAGTGACATTAATTCACCAGGCCATTAAAACACAGAATTTCCACCTGGGGAGAAGAGTCATTAATAACGATAAACATGCTCTTAGAAGGACCACACCAAACCCTACAGGAAGAAATGACTGGGAAGGTCCAGGCACAAACAGCGAGGTGTAGAAAATGAAAGCGATCTGGATGAGACACTAGCATTGCTCAAATGGATAGCACAATGCAATGACTTTTGCACCCATGACTGACACCCACCTGGATTAGCAACACCAGGCAATTCACTGAATTATCCTGGATCACCTCTCTGTAGAAAGGTTTCAGTTTAACACCGGCCTATTATAAAACACCAACATCTGAAAATACATTTAAGAGAGCAGTTTAATGCCTGTTCCTCCTTTCATAATATCCATTTTTGTTTGTCTTTGGTTTTGTATTTTAAAAAAAAAAAAAACCAGCCCCTACTGCCATTTTCTTGTCTAATTAAATTAGACTGTGAAGGACTGACATTTCCAGCGCAGCTTGTTAGAGCTCCAGAGAGGCTCCAGAACACCCACAATACCCTGATGAGCAGCTGGTCTGAGGGACCCCACAATCTCACAGCCCTCCACCACATACTGCGACTGCCACCCGCAGCCGGTCCCTCACAGCATGAGCAGATGCTCTGAAGCGCTCCCATGGGACGAGAGGCTGTGCACAAAGCCCCCCTGCCACAATGCCATCAGCGATCAAACGAGTTTTGGGCTGGCTGCTGTTAGCCCTACCATAAGGGAAAGAGAACGTCATGAAACAAGGCGTTTATCACATTTCAGTGTTACACGGCGCAGTGCAAAGCAGGAGACAGCACATGGGCTGTGGTTCCTGTGGTCATCATGACAAGTCATCCAAGTAAGTTTTACAGGAATGGGAGCTGTTTTCAGCCCGATTTGCCAACACTCAGCCTTTCTCAGGGTCAGCCTCAAGCCCATGATTTCAGAGAACGGGTGTACTGCACTTCAGTAGTGGCATCCTGGGTATTTCAAACTACAAAATACAACACATTTCTGGAAATCTACAATATGCAAAAGATGAAAGTCCAGGGACTGTTTTTGGTAGATATGGTGGTATCGTGTCAGAAGGAAGCAACTGCAATACTAACGTGGATGGTACATTCTCACGGAGGAGCATTCTGCCACATGTCTAACAGATGCGGCATTTTGTGTTTGTCTGACATGAAACACCCATCCAGCCAGCAGAAAAACAAAGCCCATGACAAATGCATTTAATGCTTCTCTTTTCTCCAGATAGCAGCATTACACTGAACACTCATACAACTCTGCTTGGTCAGGGTGAAAACAGTAAGCTTTGCTCCAAATAGCAATACATGCTCAAGAAGCTGGTCTCATTATAAAAAGGCTCATCAGACTGATGGGAAACAGGATGTTTTAGGTGACCCAAAAGTAGTCAAGAGGCATAAGAAATGAGAAAGCCTATGACATGAGGAAAAATTTATTTACTGAAAGAGTGGTTAAACATTGGAACAGGCTGCCCAGGGAAGTGGTGGAGTCCCCATCCCTGGAGGTATTTAAAAGACGTGTAGATGAGGCGCTTAGGGACATGGTTTAGTGG
>NW_008794167.1:632802-634262 GCF_000699145.1 Aptenodytes forsteri | reverse complement strand
GTTGACAGTTGGACTCGATGATCTTAGAGGTCTTTTCCAACCTTAATGATTCTATGATTCTATAATTCTATTAGAGTAATTAAGTCGCCAAACTACAAAGCAGGCATTTCCCCTTTCTCAACCCCTTGTTAGCCCAACGCACACCCAGGAAATTATCCAGTCAGAAAGGGAGTTTGAGACACCAGTTTTCAATAAGAAGCTGTCATAAAGTTGGACTGGATCAGTACAGTGCCTTTCATGAAAATTAAGAAAGACCTTGGATGACAGTGCTCCTCACTGTGGAGCTCAGCTGATTTGGGCAGCCCTACATCAAGCACAAAACCAGCTCTGAGCACTGCAAGAAGCACTCTGTGGATGGCTGGATGCTGCCAGCTTCAGTTAGCAAGAGTCTACAGGCAGAAATAAAGACTATCCTAAAAACATGTTTATGTTTGAAACAGAAGATGGTGGTGGACACACCTAACATAATGATGAGGGCAGACAAAAAAGAAATATAATTATTCGCATAAAACTGTATTAAGTGACTGGACAGTTAAAAACATTCTCAGTTCCAGCCTCTCGTTACTCCCGGCCTGTTTGATGACAGAGGAAGAAAAGATGTCATGTTGGCTCTCATAACATCTGCACGCAGAACAGGGAACCCTCTAAAGCTAGCAGGTAGGAAAGCCAGAACATCACCCCCTCCAGGGATTAAATGCCTGTACGTTCTTGTGCACAAACAAGGCCAGACTAATTTCAGGCTAAGGTCCCCATGCATAACTGGAGATCCCAGGCTGGGCTGCACTGGTGGTTCTCATGGCACAGCTGCTGGACAACTGCAAATTAGCATGGCGTGTTGAAGAAAACTGGGATTTTCGTGACACACATGGCAACAGCTGTAAGAGCTATGCGCTGAGACTTACTATTGCAAAGCCCATTTTCCCCTCTGTTAAGACACTAAGCGTGCTGCTATTTCAAGCAGGTATCCCAGAGATAATACACAGTGGGACAAAAAGAATCATTTCTTTCATGTTTATCATGCATTACTAATAGAAGGAAGCTCTATTTGTTGTTTAGCTGAGCAAACTCACTGATTTCTTTTTCACTGGGGACTCACTTATATATTTTCAAAAATCCAATCTGTGATGGAAAGGGGTTCCTGAAGTGTACGATTTTTAAAAGCAGCAAGGAGAAGAACAAAAGGAAGCCAAGACGCTGGGTGAAACACAGCGCAGTGGAGAACACGAGTGAAGATTCTCTGGGGGGAAGAGAGGGATCAGTCGGTAATTCTGGCTACGGACTACAGAAGAGCACACGGGTACTGCTGTGATATCTGGTAATGATCTACGGCATTACACCCTACCCCTGCCTCCAAGACTCGCTCCAAGCGGGCAACTGGCCCCGCTGGCTTTTGTTTTTCCGACGTGCGAAGAGCTCCCCCAAGCTGCCGCGGGATGCGGCCGGGCGGCCCCCCGGCACCC
>NW_008794167.1:595692-632624 GCF_000699145.1 Aptenodytes forsteri | reverse complement strand
CCCCCCACCCCACCCCCGGGATGCAGAGGCGAAACACGCCGCAGGCTTTTCAAAACATCTGGCTGCTGCTCCTGGCAGCACACGGGGAAATAAAGAAATCGCTGTCAGCCTTTGTAATTCTTGTTTGCTACATGTATACGACTGGCTGATCAGTTTAATTCCTCTTTATCTACATCAGGTTTCTTTAAACCTGCCAGGCATCTCCTACTCCTCCCAGCCTTATCATTTTCTCTTTCTTTCTCCTTCTGCCTTCTTGGGTGTTTGCCATTTCTCAGTTTTTCAGTTCCAATTTCCTGTCACGCTCCCTTCCCCCTCCAGCTCCCCCCAGCCCCATCCCTTTCTCCTCCCTGTATGTCTTGTTTTCAAGAGAAAATAATGAGTTATTCAGGCATGTAAATCCATACATCTATTGGATTAAATAAATACTAGGATGTGTTTGACTCTGTGTAAAGAGGATGTATACATATCCTGAACCTTTCTGCCCCTTTAATATGGTATCCTAGGCAACCTGAATTTTCATGTCGGAGATACAACCATCCGAGCTTTTCTTTTTTTAATATAAAAATTAACCTTTGCACATCATCTGAGAATTTCAGAAAGCACATAACCTGATTATGCCTAAACGCCATGAATTATTCATTTGTCTGCAAGTAAGAGAGATCAGATTTAATTATGTTTGAGGGGCATCTTCTATAGAATTAAATGTTGAAATCCTCATTTGTCTACCTAGCGGTTTTAAACATAACCTACGTTGGGCTTTAAATGTACATACATGGCGTTAGCTCAGAAGATGTATGAAGAGAAATTAAAAATATACCAATACCTCCATACATATAAACAATAGATCTGTCTACTCAAGTTGCTTCTATATTAAATCCCAAACAACTTTATGTCTGTTACTACAAAATTAAAACAACAATAAATTAATAATACCAAGTTATCTAGAATGTGGCCATGGGTCATATAAAACATTTATGCACTCTGTTTATAAGATCAATTTCTTAAACAGCTATAGGCCAATGTTAGCCATCAAAAAATGCGTATCAATCGCAAAGTAACAGCCTCTTGTCATATTTGGCATGCCTTAAATCAACTTCAAATGAGAGACTTTGATTGTAATCAATACCAGTTTTCTGTGTAAGCACTTTACAGAACACTTTTACTCTGAAACACTGATGAAAAGCACCTTACAAGAGCTATAATAATAAAATAATATAAATGCTTCCACCATTTCAAAGGAACTCATTGCCAAAACCTAAGATACACTCTGTTTCCACCCCCATCAAAATTATTTATTTTATGGGCTGACTCACCACTGCATTAATCTGATTTCACACACGTGTAACCTACAAGATTTCAGCGTAGCGTCCCCCCGTAAAACTAGAAGTGCATCACAGTTAAACAATCCCATCATTTCTCTGTATTGAGGGGTTGGCTTCAATTTTTTTCATTTTTATTTGGAACAGCTAATATAAGTCAAAATAATTTACTGACAGCGAGCGCTCTTGTTTGTAGGGCCTATGTACAGGCTAGTTCCTTCTAACGGCCAAGTGACCTATATCCACAGTCACCGTGTCCCTCACCCCTGCAGCCAGCAATACATGCAACCGGCAGGTGAAGAAGTTGCACTGCCTCTGTTTCTCTACCGAAAATAAAAGTTGATGACATTGAACTTTTTTCATATAGTATTTCAGGACCTAGTGAGAAAAGGCCTATTTAAGAGGCTGCTATTCTTAACTGCTTAGAGTGGTTTTCCAAAGCCAAAAAGAGAGAATGAAAAGCAGTCATATTTTCTGGTGGTTTGTTTTTTTGGTTTTTAAATGGAGTTAAGCATAATTTGTGTATATGAAGCTCTCCCTAGATGTTTGGCTTTTCAAAGGAGTATAGAAGGGATTTGGAGAGCAAGCTAAGCACCCGATTCCTGCAAACATCGCGGCTTTAAAGCCTGCAGCTGCCTTATTCCAAATGTACAACTGCGCTTACAAAAAATTCATTTGACTGAGAAACAAACATAACATTTAGCAACAAATAAAGGATAACTCTTCCCAAACCTCTGCATAAAACAGGTAATTCAGCATATCTGAATGAAACAAAAATGGTAGGTCTCAGCTGATGATTTCTCCATGCCCTCCAGGTGAGGACAGCTGTACGTGTGTGGCACTCACACATGTGTCACTATAAATATGACGCAGGCAATAGCCCTTGATGGTTTTGAACTGAATCAATGTTTAAAAAAACACAAAAATTTAAAAACCCTAGGCTGCCTAAAACATAATGAAATGTTTAATATTTCATTACTCTCCCCCCCATCGCTACTAGGGAAAACGAGCAAGTGACAGGAACTGGTATTAGACGTGGGTCAATACTGCAAAAATCAGATCTGGACTTTGAATCCTCTGAAGACTGCAGGGATAGGATCCCATATTTAATAACCATATGCAGCAAAGGCTCTTCTCTTATTTATAGACCTAGGGCAAAAAAACCCATGATTTTCAAACGCAGTAGCCTAAATCTAATCCCTTCATTTTTAAATCAGAGGTCTAATTTCCAGACAAAGTGAGTGCCACAGCTACCAGTTAATTTTATCAGCTTTCGCTTAGTCTGTCTTGACAAATCTTGGTTGCGATTCACTAGTAAAGCAAAAATAAGAAAGAAGTCCTGTATTTTCCTCAGTCACTTTCTCTGCCATTGGCAGAGGAGGAGGCCACAGCAGCTTAAGGTATTTTGTTCCGAACATGGCATGTTTTCGCCACAGTAGCCTGAAGAGGTGCCTACACTTGGGATGAAGTTTGGTTTATGCTACAGCTGGTGTCTCATAAAGGACAGAGACAAACTGTTCAGCCTTCGCTGCCCAAAGCTTCACACAGGGAGCAGTCATTCACACGAATAACCCCATTGGCTTCAGTTACTACTCAGCAGTTGGAATATCAGCATCCCGCTAAAGCATCTTCATTTTCAGCTGCTGAGCAGCCACGTGTGCTCACGGAGCCAACAGCTCTGAAAACGAGTGTGTAATTCTGCCTTCAGGAGGCCGGCAACAGGCCTCTGAACACAACTGTCATAGCTGGCGTGAATACACACAAATAAGTTGTTGTGGGTTTGTCCCAGGGTTCAATATATAGTTTAAATATGTATGGTTGTAAAACTAGAAGAGACCCTGAAAATTGCTTCCCTTCTCCTATCTAACACCTTTTTATACCAACAAAGCCTCAGATGTAATGTAAATTGCAAGTCTACCCTGATGTTTTTTCCTAAAGGATGCCTTCTTGCGGTTTGTTTTCCATTGCAAGGCAACTAAATGGCTAACGTTGAATTTTAATACACAACATTTTTTTTTTTGTGAAATATTAATGAGTCCTCAATGCATCCTTACGTAACTGCTGTAGGTGTTTATACTGCCTGCTTACTTTGAAACTGCTATGCTGCATAAATTTAGGTTTTCTGTTACTTTTCTAAATGCATCATTTTCTGAAATGAACTCCCTGCCTAACATAAATAAGAAGACTTTATGGATAATTGTCTTCACATGGCAGCACTCTTACAGTCTGAGCACAGGGGTCTTTCAGCCCAATGTCTTGCAAAGATTCATAAAAGAATTTAAGGATGCACAAAGATTAACCTGACCCCTATAGTACCCAGATAAATATTATATCCCCTCCTTTCATGAATCAGGGTATTGCATTATGTAAACATGCTCTTTCAGAAGCCGCCATTCGAACACACCCATGTAGCCAGGCACTCCAGCACCAATTTTAGCATGAGCTAAAAGCCCAGCGGTACTTACGCTTGTGCCAATATGAAGCTTCAGTGGGACTTCAAGCACGTGCTTAAAGCTAAATCCGTAATGGGCCTGCCTGAACTGAGACAGATTCAAACACAGGGGCCGATGTGCTCTCCCGAGCTGCGGGGAGCTGCAGGCTTTTTCCCTGCTGACATCAGCGGGAGAGCACCTGCAAAGGACCTGTCTGATTAGGGCCACCCTATGTGGCAGGGCAGGAGGTTCACGCTGGTTTCTTTCTGGTTTGGGGTTTGTTTTTTCTTCGTAAAAGGAGATAAATTTTTCCCACATGGAAAGACTTGAATTTCCAAAATTCTCAAGAGCCTTATCTACCTGTTCAAAAAAACTTTCAGTTTGTTTGGTACCTCATTTCCACTCCTTTTTTATTCCCATTGCTAAGGCATGTTCTCTTTTTTTTTTTAATCGCAAGTAACCCGCACACTACTAATTTCATACAAGTTTAGTGAGATTTCGATGGTAAAGAGAATAAAGTCCATTAACCACTTCAGACAAGTTGCCAACACCTGTACAATGACTGACACCTCACCAAACCCTAAAAGATTGACACCAACAAACTAAAACCAAGGACCTGCTACCATCCTCTGGTAACTGCCTACAGCCCTCCAGCAGCAGAGCATGTATTTTTTGCTTTACCATCAGCCCTCCAAATATTTTGCAGTCCTTCCTCCCCTCTAAGCTTGTAATCAAAAATGCCATTGAAGCTGTTGTTTTTCATGGTTTTGCAGGCAAACGCTGGAGCCCTTACTCCAGCTTGATGGAGCACAGGCTAGAAGCACTGCTGTATCGCCCTCAGCCATAGCATACCCGCATCCTCACTGCCAAGATGCACCTCAAATATGGGGCTGGGGGTTACACATGGGCTGCGTGGTAGTTACTTACACAGGGGTGGGGTTTCCCCAGAAGAACAAAAATTGGATAAACATTAGTTTTACTTCTCTTCTTGAGTGGTCTTGGTATTTATTCCCATATATCTACCTGAAACAAAGTATGTCATGTTTTCCCCTGCGGAGTTTTGCTTATAGCTGTCTTTTTATCCAACACAGAGGATGTTGTACCAGGTCTCTAGAAAGATTTCATATAAGTCTGTATCATAAGTCACAGAGTTACATCCCTATCCCCTGAGTAGAACAGTTATAACTTAATAAGATAACCTATAAAATTTACTACATTTTCTAACCAACTATAATACGCGTGCTGCAATTCTTCCTGATACAACATTGAGCTGTCAAAACCACACATATTCTGGAGCAATTACACACACACAGCCATAACCACAGACGCTGTACAGTGACATTTAAAGTGCAACCATTTTCAAGGGGCTTTCCCTCTGAGACTTAGTAATCTTGCATAAGTGTTAGATAGCTAATGTTAACCTTGAACCCAGCAAAGTTTCCAAGCCCACAGATGTGTTTGCAGACCCAGTGTCTGCTGCAAGTCAGGATGGTTCACACTCCAGGAACCCTCTTATGAATGCAACTTCCATCTGCCCCTGATTACTCAAACACAACACAGAGGAGAAAGTCAGTACAGTTTCAGTACCCAGCAAGGCCACATAAGTCAAGCTTTAGCATTGACTTCAAATGCAAGAGGTTTCCTCCAGCTCCTCCCTCCAAGGAGCCTGCAGCACACAGTGTGCTTTGCAGCAGCTACTCACTAAGGAGCAAATTCACCTTTTGCTCCAGAGCTCATAGGGGCACCTCCTGAGCTGACAGCACCCTTCACCCCCTGGAAAGCCAAGACATGGAGGTCCCCTAGCCATGGGGCAGCTTGTGCAGACCAGAAGAACTTGTCTTATCTTCTGGGGGCAACCATGGCAGCCACTGGACTTGCTGCTTGCAGGCACATGGAAATAAGAGCTGCCACAGCAGTGTGTTTATACATTTAATGCCCATTTCACTGATGAGTTGTAGAAGAAAGCTGGGAAAGTCCTAGTTCTGGTTAATACATGAGAGCTGTGAAACGGCATAACTATCTTCATCGGGGAGGGGAGAGCTGTAGCAAACCCTCTGTGACCCAAAAGGGCTAAAAACTAGCTACAAGTCTTCAGAAGCCAGGGACCCTCCCTGGTGCTGCTGCTCTGGGGCAGAGGCCTGCTTACTTATTCTGGAGGAGTAACACCTGTGAGATCTCTCAGCTGGCTTCTTCCAACAAGGTTGACCCGCTAAGATAAGCTAAAATAGAGACATTTTCTGCAATCTTGCAGGGACAGTTTTCTTCTGTCAGCAGCTGCCACACTCCTTCAAATCCTCTTCCTCACATACATTGCTCGAAAAGGGGGCGCAGATGCCCTCACCTCAACTGCTGAGCTCGCCCTCCTCTCCTTGGCCAACCCAAGAAACAGCAAATTTCTGGCCATTGTCACAGGGTAAAGCCTGCATGCAGCACAGGCATATCGCCCTGGTTTCCCACCAGCACAAAGCACCACACAGCACAATGGAGGCATGCCACTGTTTCCTGCAGCACATCCTTGGCCGTGTGTGCAGGGTCCCAGATTTTTCCCCAAAGCATCAATTTGCTCACAACCACATTGCAGTGCACCTCACACAGGTGCCCCCCGTCTGGAATAATGCCATCCCCATCTGCCAAGCGGAGTCTCCAAGCAGTCCCTTTGCAAAGGATGCTTTCTTTTTGCATGTCTTACCATTATAACCCCAGGATGTGTACAGCATGGAACATGTAGGACAGTCCGTCAAACTCAGTGTCTGCTTAGTGAAGATATACTTTCCTGGTTTTAAAGTATGGGAGTCTTGCCCTGTGGGTGTTCGACACCTTGGAAAGTCAAACAATTCATTGATGTCACCTGAAAATGGACCGAAAAATACAAAATAGGAGGTTCCGACCTGCATGATTTGTCAAGATCATGCATCCAGAGATGAGGCCAGAACTAGTAAAGACTATCTCCTCTTCAAAAGCACTCTTGATTTAATGAAATTGCAAGTATTTGAAAGCAGTGACCAGAGCTCAGAGTCGCAAATTATACCTACAAAGGTGCCTTTATGAGCCCATCCAGCTCCCGTAGAAATCAATAGGGTCCTGCCCAAGTTTAACTCAGACCCTAGAAGACAGATTACCCTCCTAGCTACGTAAGGGTGGCCCTTCACACCAAAGCTGTCTGAGCAGAGAAGAGAAGGGATAAATTATTTCCCCATCAGACGTGTTCCCTGGGCCAAATGCTCCAAGGCACTCTCTGCTACATAGGCACAGCACAGCTGCCCTCTGTTTTCCAAAAGTTTGGTGTAGGTGTGCATGCTGCAGGTTAGCACAGTTTTCACCCCAATTCAGAAAAGTGCATCTTCCTTCTTCTCTGAAAGTACAAAAGGTCAAGAAAGAGAGGCAGAAAAACATTAACCTGGCATTTAAATGCGCACAGTTTTCCCCCCAATTCAGAAAAGTGCATCTTCCTTCTTCTCTGAAAGTACAAAAGGTCAAGAAAGAGAGGCAGAAAAATATTAACCTGGCATTTGAAAAAAAAAAATAGCGGGAACTCAAAGCCATTTCAGATTTCGTGGATAAGAATGAGGCGTAGAGGCGGGGAGAGCGAAAGCGATGCACAGCTGTTCTCTTTAGCGTTTTGCCCTCCTGTCAGAGAAGGTGCTAATTTTTTCTGCAAACACCGTTATTCTGTCTACCCTTGTAAGGAACAATGCTGAGCTCCTCACATTACAGTTACCTAGAATTAATGCCGCTGATCTTTAATTCTCTCTGCTCTATTTCATAACCACTGTTGTACGAAAGCCGTTCAAGTTGTGAGTTCACTTTTGTTGTATTCCCCTGTAGACAGGCAGTGGCCCTGTGGTGGAGAAACCTGGAATGAACTCTGAGATCCTATTATGAGTGGCAAAACCTCCCTGGATTTTAACAGGGTTGAGATTTCACTCGTGCTCTTCAGAAGGCACCTTTCTGTATGGCAAACCCACTGCAGAGTTTGGAGGCTTGAGCTGACCTGTCCGCAGAATTGGATATGTTCCTTGCTTAAGTCCCTACCTACACGTATTTCTCCTATGAAACCTCACTCCATTTTGCCTGCTGGAGTTTGAACACCATAGGCAAGGGCGCTGTCAGCCTGTCTCTTTGAAGATTATTTTATTGTCGCTTGTCAGGACTGAACATAGTGTTGGACACCCTGCTCTGTGCTTGCTTTCTTTCTTGTAGCATATGGCTGTATGCTTTAGTCCCTTCTTCTGACCCCAGAAATCTTTCAGTTTTGACCCCACCAGCTCTTCATAGGAGATAATTAGAAGCACAGCAAAGCTGTCTGAAGGTGCCCCAGCACAGCTTGACATCGGCGTGTCAGTGACCGTCTCCCTCCCTGACCGTAGCCATTCATACAAGCATTGTAGCAGCTGCTCTGAGAGCAAGGGCCAAATCCTACAGTCTTCATTTGAGCTCAGCTTGTAGGGCAGTCGGTTATTAAGGAAGGCAGGTTGCCGTCAGTGGGCTTTCTTGTTTCCCTTTTGGGCCCAGCTGGGGGTACAGGAAAGACTCCCAGTGAAGTTAACAGAGCTGAACCAAGCCCTGGGTACCAGAGGGGATTACACACAGAACAACCCCTGCCTTTCAGTAACACCTCAACTATATGGGCTCCTATCAATTTTGTAGTACGCAATTTTAACAACTAACAAGCCATATCACTTTTATTACTGAGACAGTAATAACACTTTTATTAGGTTTAAATGCTCTGCTGGCAGGCGGAGGACTTTCCCTTCTGCAGAGCATCTCTTGCTCACAAAGTCTACTGTCTCTGCTGATAAGTAAGTGACAGCTGCCCAGGTTTGGAGTGATCGAAATGAAGACATTGGAGACAGCAAACAAGAAAAAAGTGAAGGTCATGCCTTGATTCAGAAACCTGGTCCAGCCCCGAATTAACTCTGCCACCCCACAGTTTCCCCCTGCACTCCCAGAGAGGCAGGCATGGTCCCACCACAGCCCAACTGGCCCCTCAGAGCTAGAGAGATGGTACATGAGCTCACGATCAGTGTCAAGTGACAGCATAAATGTAGTTTCCACTCTTTTTTCCTGACCCTGAAACTTCTGCTGATATGTTTATACGTTGCCAGGTTGTAACATGAGACACCGCTTTTAAAATTGTTCTTTCCAGGCACAGAAGTCAGACTTACATCAGAGTTTCTGCAACATCAGGAAACCCTCCGCAACATGCCCTGAAGGTTAAAATTCTCCCTGTATGGTTTCCTCCATTCTTCCAGTCTCCCCACCTCTTCCCAAATCCGAAGCACATGCTCTTGTTAGAGTAAAGCTGCAGACGTTGCAATTCCTCCCCAGAGCTGTATCTCATTGTAAGATGACTGCTCTGTAGTTGCAAAGTCCCTGCTAGTTTGAGATGCAAATCATCTTTTGCAGGAAGATTGAGAGAATAAAAACTCACGACACTCATGAGGATTAATAACAGGCTCAGGTCGAGTTGCTCTAAGGGGTATCAGTAGAAACAGATTTTGCTTTTTGTTGGCTCCATAAGGTTGACATTGTTCCTTGTGACATTTGACTAGGAATTTTGTTCACACCTGCTGCCAATGCCTGCATATATGCATGTTATTTTTGGTTGTCCACAGTAGGGTCTCTTGTTCATGTTGCTTAGTTTATGCAGTGTTGCTGCCTGGATCGGCTTTGTTGCTTTTCTAATAACAGGGGAAGAAACCTCAGGACAATACACAGGGTTCAAACCCCAGGCAGCTAGAGGAAGAGAACTGAGCTCCAAAGAAAATAGAGTGGAAAAAGAAACCTGCCTTCTTCTGAGAAAACACAGAGGATTTAGGCATAGGGTAGACAGGGTCTACCCCTTCCCAGTATCTTGAATATTTGATTTTACCATGTCACTCTCTCCCTCCCTTCATCCCTGAGTATTTGTAATATATTTGTGTGGGTGTAACTCTCTTAAGGTTTTCATAAGAAGTCAAAACTAAATTCCATCATTATTCATGTGGGCAACCAGCAGTGTTGAAATCTTGCTCCCATGCCACAGACCTTTACCTGCCCGGTCCGTCCTTCCATGGTATGTCCAGCAGCTTCTCCTTGCTTGGAAGGTTTCACTGAAACAGCAGGAGAGACTCCCTGTTTTCAGTTTGGATGGCCGGGCGCTAGAGCCACCACAATCGCAGGAAAGTGCCAGCTCTGTCCCAACCAAAACATGCTCAGTGCAGGCAGGTCTTCAGGAAATTAAGTTCCTAAAAACTAAACACCCTCTACGTTATTTGCACTAACTGCACTGTTTCAAAGGCACTTCACTTTTTACATTCTTGGAGAGTGTCTTCCCCAGAGCAGAAAATTGTCCACCTCCGACAAAAACACCATCTTCCTGCCCAGAGCAAGGATGAGGGAGGAGCTGCCAGAGATGTGCCACAAAATTTCAACTATGGCAAAAAGTTGGGTTTATTCCCACTGATAAACGTGACTGAAGCAGAAACTCAGTGCAGCAATTACCATTCAGCGAAACTCCGCAAAGCCAGAAACACTAGCCCGTACGGTGCCTTTGATGCTAATGCCCCACAGGGAAGTGGCTCGCTGTTTCCCTTGTTGAGACAAACGACTTTCCATCGGTTGAGTCCCAGGACTGAGAAGGTCAATCCAACACTGGGGATGGAGACACAACTTCAAGAAGTGCAGCGGAACAATGCACGATTTTCCCCTATTTTAAGGTATATTTAAACACCTTGAGGGGGATGTTGCTGAAAGTGAGTAGTTGGTGTGTTATATCTCTCCAAATGTGTGTACAAACACACTAGCTGGGAAGAATATACAGAAGAAATTATATCAATGACAACCAGAGCAGCTCATGTCTGCCCTGACATTGTTAAATGTGTAAAAAAAGGTTTCTGGGGATTTCCTTCAATACAGTCTTACAAAGTGAAGTTCAATTTATTCAGCTTGTTGAAAAGGAGGTTGAGAGGTGACTCAATCATTGTCTATAGGCAATTACATACGGAAACAGTATCTGATAGCAAGGGACTTCTTAATCTCACAAAGAGCCAGCAAAGTCACGTGGCTGGAATCAGAACAAAACAGCACCAATTCAACCTTGAAATAAAGCTGCTCCTGCCATTAGCGGTGTAATGGCAATTAGGGACTGGGAAAGATTATAAGGGGAAGCTTTAGAGTCATTCACTGGAGATGTTATGACAAGATTAGGTAGCTCTCCAACAGATAGGTGTTTTATTCAGATTCTGAGGCATATTTTACTGGCAGGTGCACTATCACGGCAGTCCCATTTTGTCTTGAGACTCCCTTCCTGCATAGTCTCCTTCTTTATGGGGTCCCTAATATATTTGTAATATTTATAATATTACCATTAAGATAACTACCACAACTTCACATTTTGAAGCATCAGACAACCTGCAGGATTTAGAAACAACATAATTTCATATCCCCCACACACTGATTCTCCACTGATGAAGCATATTACTTTTCTTCTTTTTCTATCATCTTGCTTTAAAGAAAAAGGGATTGGACAGATCATCAATAAACAAGATACAATACACCCAGAAAGACCGATCAGAACTGCAAAGCAGCATGAGGAATGCTCTTAGACACACGGCTGGTGTGCAGACAAAGCTCATGCCAGCTTTGGGTAACTAGGAAGGAACATCCAAAAGAAATTTCCCTCATTTTTCTGGCGTCATATGTGGATAGCAGCATAGGGTCAAACAACAGAGCAAGAAGATAAATCAATCCATGAAATAACATTGCTAGTGATATTTCACCTGACTTCATGCATCCAGTAGTCAGGCATCCCTTCAACAAAAAAGGAATACCACAAACAGGGAGTATTTCGCTCTGTCCTAAACTGAGATGTCTCTCGGTTTGCTACCTGCTGGGGACAGACGTAGGCAACTGGCTTGAACAGAGCGTGAAGCTTCCAGAGCCAGGTCAGTTGGACAGGTTTCCGAGCTGCCCCTTTTCCAGTTTGAAATGTGAGGAGCGTAAAGTGAAAAACCACATTAAAATAAAAATATAGTCGATCTGATTAGAGCTCTCCAACACAAACTTTTTTTCTCTGACATTGTTTATTAATCAAGAAAAGTGGTTGCTAGCACAATGAAAATTCATTGATGTCAATGACTGCAAAATGACTATTATTTACTAATAATGCAAATCTGCAGTTTGGTACAGCTTAGTACATAAGCAAATATTTAAACATACAAAATTCACAAGCTGACCAGATTTTATGCAGCAATTCATACAGAGAAGAGGATCCTGTTGATTCTATAAATCATTGTTTGTGAAGGAAACAGAAACTTTGAACTGCCTTCTCCAGCAAACAGGAATAGAAAACTGTAAAGCTATGAAATGCACCACTTTGTAAATTCATCTACGTAGCAGGTAAAACATAAACTGCTTTCATAAGCCTGGCAAAATGCATAGTTAGTTATTGTTCTAGCACAGCCTTTGAACAGAACAAACCTATCTTGGAAAATTCTCATAATGCAGCCATTACACATCTCCCAGTGTTTGATTAGTCTCAAATATCTCCCAGATCCTGGTTCCTAACACTGTCAGATAATTTGATATTCCATATTTTGGATCAATCGTTTTCTCTTGAAGAAAAGGAAGATGTAGATTTGGTTTCTAGTCCTGATTTGGGGCAGTATGTGTGCGGCTGAATGGCAAGGTGTTGTCTGCGAGCGTCAGGCCTTATAATCATGTTCTGCTTACTGCACTTCTGAAATTCCTGGTCTGCCATCCCTCCCCTGCCCACCTTGCAAAGAGAGGCACAGACCACAGCTATCATGATGGGTACTGGGAAAACAGATTTTTTTCTGTATGAGGAGACCAAAATTTTACAGAAGTTCCTTTTATAGCTGGTATTTGCAATATACTGCAAGTCACATTAAAATTAAATAACAAAAATGTCACTCAGGATGAAAGAGACATTTGAAACTGGGATTTAATGAGTTACAAGGCTTAATTCCATTTCTCCAGTTCACAGATGCAACTCATAGAGGCTTCACTTAGAACTGTAACTATGTATTTGAGTTGCAAACCATATTCTTTAAAAAAATCGTTACTCCAAATCAAAGTTGTACATTTTCTGAAGGCATTAAGATGTTGATATACAAGTCACTGAGTAACAGCGACAATGAAATCTCTTGACTTCAAGTCATGCTGATTTATTAATAATGTTCAAATACAATGATTTGCTCTTTGGTAAGTATAAAAATGCTGACAAAAAGCAATAGTGGAGTGAAACAAGCAATAGTGGACATGACTTTGAGAGGGGTATAAAAAATCCGCTCAGCTTTTAACCTAATCACAATTCAGAACACATATTGCAATTGCTATGAAGTTAAAGGAAAAAATGTATCCAAAAGATTCACTCCTGTGGGTTGTTAGAGTTTTTTTCGCTGATATAAATGTATAGAATACATATATGTACAGGTTGACTCATTATATAGGTGCTTCACTCTTTCAAAAAGCATTTAAATATACCTTTTTTTTTTTAGAATACAGAACTATAAAGTCTGAAGTCATTCTGCAGCACTTAAATTCTTTTGTACAATCGTTCCAAAATATCATTGGAGTAATTGTTAATTCAGACACTGATATGAGCATTGTATATTCTACTATAGTAAACATGTATAAACCTGATCCACGTTTCTTTTTAAGTGACATGAGTTCACGTTAGAAGGACAAAAAAATTCCTTTCAGAAATAGAAAACGTTTGCAGACTTAGAAGACTAGAGCAGACTTTTTAAACAAGTACGTGGTACAATTTGCAATGAACTTCCAGACATGGTATAAAACTGCAGCATGGGAAGACGTATTACTGCAAACAGTTATTTCCAGTAGCTCCTCCCGGGTGTCTGCTAATTGCCATAATGACATCTGCAGCCCCAGCATTGGGTCACTGGCAGTGTCATCACCTCATGCACCAGCATTACACGCTTCCCTCTCCTCTGCACCGTCCAGGCTGGCAGGGCTGGTCCGAAGAACTGCCTCCTCCATCCCCCGAAAACCCACCGCGTGTGGACCAGCGCTCACGCTTGGTAAATGCCAGCAGGGAAGGCAGTCCTGGAGACAAGCTGGGAATGGCAGCTCCCCGGCAAACTGGTCACCTCACAGGTGCTCACTCCCTATAAAACGGACCAGATAACAAAGATGAGACAGGGAAGCAATGAAATAAACATTTTATCTTTAAGCAGAAAGTTTCATCCAACCAGCCTAAAACAGCCAGCTGCTTGGGGAGAGAGAAGCCCATGCCACTTTATCAGAAAACAAAAGTAAGTACGTGTAGAAAGAAGCAAATCAAGTAACAACCACGAAAAAAAGGTAACGTGAGGGAAGACACTTTTAGAATAAATATTAAATAATACCCGGAGTCATCTATTATTGTTCAAGCTGTTTTAACCTAACTTCTCTTAATGTATTAAAACCTGCTAAGACTCCCAATTACATTTTTGTACAGAACACATATAAATCATGTTAGCTTGCATGCTTCAAGGTGAAATGAGAAACCAATCCATGGGAACCTTTTCTCTCTTGGTCTTATGATATATAATGCGAGATGTGCTCATTGCACCTAATGTTGCTAAATAATTGGGCAAAGGATACACAGTATGCTAAAATATACACAAACATGTCTGTAAAGGTGCATTCACTCAAAAAAAACCACTTTAATATTCTGGAGTTGCATATCCTAATGCAAGCTTGACATTTTTGTCTCAAATACGGTCAGAGAGACCTGACAGCAGAGTTAGCAAAACTTCACTAGACTGCAGCCTCCAGAAGGACTTCCCTTCTTCCACTCGCACCTTTGACTTCTTCACGGAAAAGTCTCATTTCTCACTATCTTCTATGAAGTCTCTTGCTAGAGATCAACGTGCCCGGCCCCCATTCCCATTTACAGAGACACCCCTTCGGCAGCCCTCTGCCAGTGCAGAAGGGTTGCCATCACCCACAATAATATTGCGCCTTTAATAACCTGAGAGTTTAAACCAAATCAGAAATACTAGGCCAAGCCTTTTTTCCACTTACAACATGAATATATTTAAAGGAATATATACCAAAGAAATTGTATCAAGTTCTTTCTAAATGTACCTTGTAACGTCACAGTCAAGCCTGACAACTTTTAGAAAGTTGATTTAAATTTGACTGCAGGAAGAAAAAAACGCTCGTTTAAAAAGGGAGGCTTGCTTAAAACTTACCTACAAAGGAGATTTCTGTTTCTTTAGATAAGTGCAATATAATAACGAAGAACATAGATTGAACTAAAGTTTAAGCAGGCTGAAAAGCATTAAAGGAATCTGCTCCAGGCTTTCTGCCAACAGCATTCAATGGCAGAGAGAAGAAGGGGAACAAGAGAACCAGCAAAAGGTGTCAGGGCTACATTTCTGGAAAAGAGAGCCTGGATATAAGAAAAGTTCTAATAAGAAGGAAAAAAACTAGAGGAGAAGGCATCAAAAGTAGCAGAGGACAGCTTCTGCCTTTTCGGTGAACTGACAAAGCGGCAAGTTATGGAAGAAAAGGTTAATTTAATTAACAAAATACTCAGGTGCAGACATTACTTCATGTCTGCTGGCCGACAGGAAAATAAAAACAATTTCTGATCAGAGTTTAACATAACCTTTTCATTATTAAAAGGTGGTATTTCATCTTCTTGTTGATTTATTTAGCAACTGACGACCACACACTGCATCTTCACTATCCGTTCCCCTAAACGCCTGCTCTGCGGCTACGCGGTTTCCATAAGTAATTGGCTGACCTTTATTTCAAGAACAGGAGTGCAGCAGAGCAACAAGAACATTTATAAAATATAACAATGCATGTAATTGAGAGCTTTAATTGGAAAACAAAATTGTATGTATGTCCCCTATGCCCAGATAGGATGAGTCCTTTCCATCTCAGAGCAGACTCAATCTATTCCTGTCAGGGTGTGGGGGGACAGCTCCTGTCATTGTTTCCAACGTAAAGCACAGGAAAGTGAAATACTTAGAATAATCTTGCCTTTGGAGTCCTTTTCCCCTTTGCCGCAACCTTTCCTTTAGTCTCTCTTCCCGAGATCAATGCCAGTTAGCACACACGTACCCCCTTGTTGATGGCCCTTGGTTTGCCTGCTTACCTGGATGGGGAAAGCACCTCCTCCCTTGACAGTGCGACAGCCCAAGGAAGAGGTCGTTTGCAAAAACGGACGTATTTTGTGTTGACCATAGCAACTAGTGAACAGCCAGGAGTCAAAAGGACCTGGCTGAGGAGGAGCGAGGGGAGCAGCTGCAGAAGGTCACTGCACCCAATTCCCAAAGGAGTGCGCTAATCTCAATATACAAGCTATCACCCTCACAAATGCTCATCTAAGACCAAAATCATATATTATTTAGCCATTTTTCCCAAAATGATGATTAAAACCAATGACCTAAAATTAAGAAGATTGATTCCTAAAATACTACTCCAGGCACAACAAATAACTCGCACATCTGAGCAAAAACTAGAGCATATGGTATGAGTCAAGAATAAACTGACAGTCTTTAATATATATTCTCTATAGAAAATGGCATCTGTGTTTCCTGTGTATATATATGCGCTTTTATCGTGCACAAGCCTGACATTATGTATTTCTGGGAACCAGTTAACAGCAACAACCACTCCAGTGCCTCCAAACCTTTCTAGAATTGCTTCCCCATTTAGGTTATCCCAAAGTAATCTAAAATATTTACTGCCATCATTTCTGCCTCACTTAAGAAAAAAAATCTACTTTACTTTTTATATGGTTCAGGCTAGAGAGGAGCCTGCTATGGTCAAGCCAGTCTTCCTCACTGAGTCAGAAAGCTCATCCTGTGGAAAGAGCACCTTCAGGTGGTGATGCTCCCCACAACAAAGAGCGCTTCTCAGTGCAGAAGGAAACCTGGAGTTGTTGCTTTGCAGAACTTTGTTCTAAAGGAAGCAGCATTATTTATTTACTGCATTATTTGGGGTTTTTTAGAAGTTAAAGATGCAATTTATTGCCTATGCTGGGCAATCAGTTGTTCCCAAACTTTCTCTCTGTAAATCCACATACCTCACCTGGTTCTTTGAAATTCTAATTATATAAAAGAAACTGTGGTTGTAGAGCCTGCAACCCCTCCCAAGAAAAGAAAAGACAAATTCTCCTAATATCCAAACTAAGTTTATCTGTAGTATTGATAAATCTCATGGCATTTATTACATAGAATCATAGAATCATTTCTGTTGGAAAAGACCCTTAAGATCATCAAGTCCAACCATTAACCTAGCGCTGCCAAGTTGACCACTAAACCGTGTCCCTAAGCACCACATCTACACGTCTTTTTGAATACCTCCAGGGATGGGGACTCCACCACTTCCCCAGGCAGCCTGTTCCAGTGCTCAACAACCCTTTCGGTGAACATGTTATATAATGTTTGGTATATACATTCTTTAAAAATTTAGCTCCCGAGATGGATCACATGAGAATAAGTACACTTCCTAGGATCAGAGAAAATGAAAATATAAATTATAAATACTCAAAGCGTGAGGAAAAAGCCACTCATTTCTTCAATTTATTGTTTTAAAATCATAATTTTCATTTAACTTCCTAACCAAGAGGGTGAAACAGGGGAGAGAGGAGTAATTTTGAGCTAATATTCATGGTTTCTAAAGGCCTGGAACTAAGATCTGAATAGGTCCTGTGTTCCAAAATACTTCTGAATTTAAGATTGGTAGAGGAAGTGTGGAGAGGGTTTATCTGCATACAACACTGTGCACCAAGAACAGTTCTTGGCAAGTAATAGTTTTGTTCTTTGTGGAAAAGTCTACTGTTACCTCCAGCTCAATCTATGTCATCATTCAAATGATACAGAATTTAGAACAGTCTCCTTTTTTTAATGAAAAAACTTTAACATTCAACAAAGCTTAGTGGCACTGTCATTGCAAACAAAATCCAATACATAAATTATACATGGCCTGATTTCAGCAAGAACATTTTTTATTGCTGCAGAAGCCAAAGCACAACTAATGCAGCTGGCCAACAGCTCATAATCATGCTTCCAGAAACTAAGGCAGGGTCTGGTTCGTAGATCGGGACCTTTTGCAATGTGTAATTGCATACAATATTGCATATAGGAACTATATACTATGTGCTGCACGTTTAATGCTATGTAATAACTACAGATAAGTATTGGTTACTTTCCCATGTTGAACAATTAATGCTGGGATTAATGCTGGAACTCCCAGTAGCAAACACCACGTCATAGCACTTACCAATAAAGTACAGAGGTCTCAGCAAGAAGCATAGGATAGTTGTACTTCTATCATACTGTGAATCAAAAGCTAGGGATTTTAGCACATTCTCACCAATAAAAATGTGGCTTCTTACGGTAGTCTCCAAAAAGCACTAAAACTTATTGCACTTTTGTAGCTTTGATGTTGTTTTCAAACAAAAAGGCAGTAGCTTTCCAAATGTAAATCTTAGCTCCAGCCTACCACCCTAATGACCTGCGTTCAACTTTATTCACTGCTTCTACAAAACAATTCCATTCAGTCGTATTTGCAGTCAAAAACATGAGTAAAGGTTTTTAAAAGTGATGTTTGCTTCATTTACTTCAATCGTAATATTCATATGTTTTACAGTACCTTTTGTGCTGTAAAATGAAAGTCATACTTTGGACTGCAGCAGAATTCAGCTTCTTGGGAAACTCTTCCATTGCATACTTGCTATTTCATATCATAATAGCGTACTTTGGAGACGACTGCATACGTATGAAGTCACTAAACACAGTTCATTTAAAGCAGAAAAGAAGCTGGAGATTGCACTGAAACTTTTCAATTTGTTATCAAATTTTGAGTACAGCGCAGCTCAAAAGGTACACTAAATATGAAGGGAAGAGATTCACTCTTTTTGTTTTCCTGTAAGAACACAGCCCCCTCTTCCTAAAAAAGCCAGAAGTCAAGAAGAAAATTAACTCATTCTTACAAGGACAATGGTGAGCAACGTAACAGCTGCAGGAAGTCAGTATCTTCTTGAAGAAAAACTTTTTCTTTTTTTTACAGTATTGCAGGGGTTCAAAGAAAAAGGTTTTCTAAAAAAATAAATTATTTTATGATGTCACCTTTTACCCCCAAACCTCACTGAATAACCTTCAGGATAGGGAAAGACCAATACGAAGCATAGCACAGCACACACATGAAACAAAATGGTGTTTTCTATTATAAAGACAGGAGTCCACTTCCAGGCATCTTGATGGAGAAGCAAAACAAAAGTACTGTACATTTTGTAGCAAATTCCTTGTATTGTAAGAAAAAGATTTATTTATCATCTCCCAGGAGCAATGCTAAGTCAGTCAGACTTCAAAGAAGAAAAGCAAAATTTAACAACTAGTAATACCACAGATAAATGCCCTAAATAGCTCCTGCAAACTGAGAAATCACATTTCTGAAATACTTCACAGTTGCTTACTTTTAGAACTTGATCTTCCCCTTTCTAAAATGGTAAATAACATTCAGTTTTAACTTTGGATGATGGCTTACTCTTAAACCCTAGCTGCACTGTGTTCTCTTTGGTATGTACTCCAGCTCCTGCAAGCCACAAGCAACGCTTATCTACTAGTAACATGGACATCACATTCCAGAAATAAAAATATATTAAAAAAATTAGGCATCAGCATCACCATTCTTCTACGGATTATCTTACACGTACTGATCCCCAAGTGAGCAACCGGAGAAGACCTTGCTTCTGCTGTGTGACAGAGGGCGAGCATCTGCACTGCATCTGGCTAGTTGGGGTGTTTGCTAGCTCCACGCGCGCCTGCTGAAGCAGACACGCCGGGTAGTTCTGGAGGAGCCAGGACGGGGATGTCGGTGCCCGCCACACTCCCGAGCTAACAAGCCACACAGGATCTGAGCTGGCTGCGTGCAGAGCCATTTGGCTACACACAGCTCCTTAGCTTCTTGGAGGACCCACATCTCCAGGGATCACCGCCTTCCCATCACCCTGGGTGATAGGGGCTGGGTGCCAAGTCCGTGCAGAGAAGGCTGCAACATCCTGACGTGCGTACACAGAGAGCTGCGGACGTCCTCGCTGCAGCAGAGCCCAGGCTGGCCGTGAGCAACTCAGTCTCAAGCTGGTGCAAGGAGCTGATGAACAGCAGCTACTCCTTCAGCTCCTTCAGGGGTCACGACGGCAGGTGCGCATCTCCACCGGGCCGTAAATCCGGTGTGCTGGGGGCACACGTCAGCTGGAGGTGTGAACGCCAGTTCTTGAACTTGTCAGCACGAACCCTTCATTTTTAATTTCCTGTGCTCAGCCACGTGACGAGTTTATCTCGACTCAAGTGCGTAGTACTTTTCAAGTGGGAAAGGCTGTATCCCAGCGCAGCAGCTGGCCTGCCTACCCTGATTGCTCTTGGCTGAAAGAATGAAAAAGTGAAAACTTTTGACTTTTTTTTTTCCCCCTCCTCTCTGCCTCCTCTCTTTGTGTTTGGTTACTGGATACTGAGCCCACTGTGCAAGGATGCAGCTGCTCATCTGCTATAATTTCAGTAAGACTACCAAGGAAGGTTCCCCAAAGCCTGGGCAATACCAGGCTTTATTGGAACCAATACCAATACCACATCCTTGTTTCTCATGGAACGCATTCCTTCAAAAATGTTAATTACAGGCTCGCTCTCATGGCTTTTGTCCACCGAGGTGGGCGACTTGCACACACACACAAAGAAGAATGTAAATAATCATACTTCTCACATGTAGAGTTTCAAATAGCAAAGGAAACAAAGAACGAACTCCAATTAAATTTCCCCAGGCAACCCCCTTTGTCACTCAAAAAAATTTATGCCAATTAGCATTAAATATAATATTCCAAAGCAACTCTTCTTTAATAACATTAAGACAATTTTAGCACCTTTCAAAGAAGAATTTTGTTAGAAATGAGTCAGTACCAAAGGCATTTGAGCACAATTTTTCAATAACAATACATACGTCATATGGCAAAGTCTACATGTTAAATCTGCCACCATCTCCCAGTTCCTCACCTCCTCGAAGCTCAGAGAATTGCACTTGGAGCACGTTTGTGTACATACTTGTACGGACCTGCTTACGACGACACCATCCCATTGCGTTCACACGTACGGGGCTCATAAGACAGTATCCCAGTGACTTTCCACAGCATTCAACATGGTGCGCGCACATCAATTTGAAGTAGACACGATCGCCCACATTAAAAATACCTCCGTGAAACATGCCAAATATGAATTAAACGCCACGATGAGTGAAATGCATTCAAATATATTTTTTTCTACAAAAGGTAACCACTATTTCTGCTCCCCAGTTTCTGGGCATGAAACCACTATTTGACTTTCTGTTGCTATTGTGCATTAGCACAAAGAGCTGTTCCCCACTTAAATTCTGGAAACCAGTGCATAGAGAGGGGTTTTTTGCTAATTGTACTGCTGCTGGGCACCCCAGTGGTATTCTCTTTGTGGCCTGAAAGGTTTTGCTCCACGGCTGGACAGAGCCCCTCCCAGTTCATTAACTCCAGAATGAAATTAAGGGCGTCCTCATTCACGGGGTAAATCCTACATAACAAAACATTCCTCTAAAATTGTAACTTTTTACACAATAGCATAAAAATAATAACGGGAACAATACACAGAGCACTTTGCTATTTTCTAACAAATCCTTACCGATCTACATCCTAAGGATAGAAAGCCATCAAAGACAATTCAAAAGTAATTTTGACAGCATAACCCTTACTAATGCAATTAGATCTTCCTCTGTGACTTTTTAAAAGTAAGTTAGACTGGAAGAGGAGTCTGCTTGCAAATGTACGTGCCTCAGTAGCAGACAGCACTCTCCTCTGCAGCATTTTGTTATTCCACCTATAAGGTCTCCCGTTACCAGGGCATTATAAGCATTTCCATCACATTTGGAAAAGAAAAAGAAAAAAGCCAGATCAAGTACATTTAGGTTGGGTTTTGTTTTTTTCTTTCAATACAGAATTAACAAGTGTTTCAAACTCTCCTTCCACCAGAGATTGCATTTGTACATATTCAGAAACCAGTGTGAATTGCATTTCCAATCTTTACCATGTGTGAAGAATTCTTAACGATAGCTTAATTGGGTAAGTGGGTAACACAGCAGGTATGAGCAACTGTTATGGTATTACGTATGATAAAAAGCCGTGTAATTTCCCAGAACAGCTTTCTGCCTAGATGTATACGTTCCTGAATTTCCATCTAAACAGAAAACTAAATGCTCTAAGTGCACAAAAATACCAGACTAAAAATCTTTAATAATTGGCTTTTTCCAAGAGATTCATGTCAAAGGCTGTTTTATGCACTTTTTTGTGTGGTTTTTAAAAATTATTTCCTTTTTCAACATTAAGAGACTTCATGTTTGACTGCAACCAACAGAAAATCATTTTTTATACAATTACCAAAAACCATATAGGGGAGAGATCTGATTGCCGAGCTCTCTCTAAGCAAATGGTGATTTTGCTTTGCCGCTGGTAACTGTGCCATTAAAATTGTCAGTGCACTAGATTGACCGGTACATGATTATACAACTGTCTTGTAGAGTGAGCCAGAGACAGTTAATCAGCTATGTGCATAAATGTCATCTATCATCTATAATGGTCTTGTTATTTTCCAGGACGAAATAGCTAATATTGCAGCTGAGCTTACAAAAACATCAGTTTTCTAGATTATGATGTGATAAGTACTGGTTTAAAAAGCAGATTTTTCAACAAGGCAAGCAATCTGTATAAAAGCATTTGTGGATTACATAACAAAATATTAAAAAGCATTATATAGGACATAAATGGGCAGCCAGGTACGTTTGTCATGGAATTGCAATTGTGTAGTATGTTTACTTTTGCAATTACACTTAGTCTTCTATATATAAATATGATCTACAGAGCCAGAGATACACCGAGCTTTAAGTATGCTCCTCTAACTACTGCTTAGAAAGGCGTGAATGCCAACAAATGACAGCATTTCACTAAATGCAATTAAAACTACAAAAAGCATAACATCAAAATCTTATAAACATTTTTACATGTTACTTTTAGCTAAAAAAGGTTTTACTGAAATACATTTTGACATCTTGATGGTATCTGAAATATAAATCCATATTTAAAACCACGTAAATCTTAAAATCCTGCTTTTTTCATATAGTTAAGTAATAATTTTAATGACATTATATATCTTAAATTATTTTGGTAAAAGCTTACAAATATGGAAGTCTAAGCATCTTTGCATGGATAACAAAAACCAGAGGAAAATACAAATACTCCATAATTTTAAATACAAGTTTAATTCTATAGGGCCTAATTAAGAGCTAAACATTACCATGCAGTTATTTCTATGTGGGAAAAATAAAAAATCAGACAAGTATTTTTGCCTTGTTGTCTTGTTTCACACAATCTCTAACTGTACCCGTTTCCTTCCCTCCTAACCTTGGCGCAGCTTCACTTTACTTTCATCTCCTATCTCTTCAGACCTCTTTCTACGCATTTGAAATTATTCTTGTTGCTCAGCAAAACTTGGGGGCTAATACGAGAGGTTCAATGTAAGAATAGAGAAAGGACGCTTTTCTCCAGGGTAGTAATAAAACAATTTTCATTACAGCTTTCTTCCTAAAAAGGGGAAAGAAATTTGTTTTACTGAATCTACATTTCACCCATTAATTTTTTTATTCCAGATTTTCTATAACCCTCACTATGCCTGATCATGGTAGCTAATTATCCTGCACCATCCTTTGAAAGCACATGTTAAACTAGCCAGGCAAGAGCTTTGGAGATTAGCATACCATATTTAAATAAGCAACATAGTATTATCTGCTTACCAGAGTCTGCACAGTAAATTCACCGGATTAAAACCACCTGACAGTAGATAAGGCAACCGTTCTTCATGCTGCTCGTGTGCTTCAACTGCATAACTTAAGAAGCATCAAAATAAAGTAAACTTTTCACGTTACAAGGAATATCCTAAATTAATCCAAAGTAGGGGGATTGCATGTTTCAGGAGTATGTTGATTAAATCAAAAACCTAGAAACCTAGAAACACAAGGAACAGCACATCCTGTTCGTGCATCACAGACAGCATCTGCCACTTCAGTTCTACTAATTACCACCAAGAAAGCAAATTTCCTTTACCAAAGATCCCCCCAAACCACAGAATCATAGAAAAACCCACCAAGCCCTCATGACTGCAGTTATTTCTAGGCAGCATCAGCTTAAAATGAAAAACTAGTTTTGAAGACTCCATTGAACACGTTTGTTCTCCCCCCCCCCCCCCCCAAAAAAAAAAAAATGTCCCTTCAGCTCTTTGCCTCTGCAGGGCTGCGGCCACCAGCCGTGCTCACCCGGTGTCTGAGCGGGGCCGTCTGGGTGAGCTGGAGCTACAGAAATTCCCACTCTCCACATCGGATGTATGGAGAAGGGAAACAATGTGGAGTCCTCCTTTACTGGCAAACCTCCATGTCCGTAACCCAGGGATGCTACTGCTGCCACGGGCTTGTCTTAGGCAACACCGTGCCTGCTTGCTTAGATTTCACCTTAAATCTGTGTCACATGAAATATCAACGCACTGCATCTCAGAATTGGGGACTATCCTAATACGGGGAACTTTTTTAGGATTTGCATTCAGCTGCGTTTGTTGGAGGCTTTGCAACCCACTGAACTTTTATTAAAAAAAATTAATTGCTACTTTTAGATTTAAAAAAATATTGACATAATTTTATGGGATGCAATGAAAGTGATGCTGTTTAAGCACTCAAGAGCTGTCAAGCAAGAGGTTGATTTTAAGTACTATTTCTTTCTACCCTCAATTTTATAACCAGGCCTATGGACTAGAAGGTCATACATACCCCCAAGGCCACTGAATCCACCGAGTCTATTTCAACTCACATAGTAACTCCTTCCTTTGTGCCCAATAAAAGACAGAATGATGTTGCCAAAATAATTTGCTTTCCTTTGCCCTCATTGCAATTAGCAGCAAACCATATTTCCACATTTTGTTCATTATTCTGCACTAATATAATAGAAAAATGGATGAATTTGTGTGAAAACCAGTAATTTGTGTTCATTTTTAGTCATTTGGAAGCTACCTGCCTCATCCATAGCACATTTCTAGTACAGTTTTCAGGTCTCTCTTTCCTAAATTATTTTATCATACACTAAGAGTAGGACAGGACACGATGTCCAGGGACGTTTAAAGACACTTTCTAGGATTTTGCAGTGAAAATCATTAACAATAAATCCTAAGCCTTCACTTCACTGCAAACCTTATATATAATTTATAGGAGGTGTAGTAAAGCCCATTCTGGTTATTATCCAGATGTGTGATTTCACACGGGCAGTTTGGGGTGTGGATGAGCTCCTCCCTCGAGCGCCCCGCTGCCGCTCGCAGCCTGACCCCAGACGCGCTGGGCTGTAATGGGCACAGTCAGGGGGAACATGCTTCATTTAAAAAAAAAAAAAAAAAGCAAAAAAAACCCCACGCTGTCTCCTTGCTGATTTTCTGCCATGAAATAAGCCCTTTTTAGTTGAATTAGGATAAATTCAAGCAAAATATGACTGCAGTCTCTTTCTCTTTAGGAAAATTGCAAAACTGGCAGGTTAATTATTAAATTCAGGTACCATCCCTAGACTGATGGCCGACATTTGGTAGTGTTTTTAAAATATTTTCTAAACCAACTGTAAGAATATGCAATCCTATTAATTACTAGCAGGTAAGTCTCAAGAATATTTGAGTGAAATGCGATCACTTTGCAAACATATTTATTTATAAGTGCTTTGTCTCATTTAACATTTGAGATCAATACATACTCAATATCCACATCCACTAAAGAAACTTCAAAAGCCACAGAAAACTTCAGCAAAGAATATCCCAGCCACGCTAATTCTTTCAATGGCTTTCCTCAGGGAAAAGAAGCGCACCACCTCAAGACCACCATTTCTAATGAGAACAGGCTTTTCTCATACCAGGTAATTTCTCAAATAGCCTCTCCACATCTATGGCATTCAGACCTCACTTGGTTATAGGAGTCAGGCTGCAAGAGGCACTAACTTTAAATTTTAGTATTTTGGCTAAGAAGCTTTGCAGGTAGAAATGTTCTGGAATCTAGTAATGGTTAAAATGTTGCTTAATGTGATTTTTCTTCCTTAAATAAAGGAAATCAGAGCCAGTCACATGTGGAAGACAAGAATAAAAAATGAAACACTGAAATCAGGATTCACAAATGTAAATCAGCCCTGAGAGATATGTTTTTGGATCAAGTGGATTACTTGTTGGTTTTTTATAAATGGGGGATAAATAAATTCACTGCTATCAAAAATGTTAGAATTTGAGTTTAAAGAGGATTTAAAAGCCTTTATGAAGATGTTTTTCTTCATGAGGCACGCTAGCCACTTGTGTTACTTCACTTCATAATGCTGAGGAGAACTGTCTGTAAAGGGTGAACTAAACTGAATTCTGGCAAAACATTAAATAAAAGGCAGCAAGTAGCCAGAGACCAAAAAAAATTATTTTTCAAATGTATTCTCTACCACATGGAAGTTCTGCATGTCTCTGTTCCAAGAAGTGGCTGAGATTTGATCCTACATCTTGATCTGAGCTGTGACAATATTTAATCCTTTGAATAATATTTTATGCATTGAACCTGTTTGGTAGGAGGACAAGGAGAGCTCAGAGACAGTAACATAATTTTATTAGGATAATACTGTACTTTGCCATTAATTAATTCCTGTAGAGTTAGGAATGAGAATCTGTATTAGTAAAGGAAAAGTTAACGATAAGGACATGAAGGCAGCTCACTGATCTACCATACATAGATATGTATATTCAGGAGTAAGGTTTTTATATTCTATTATTTTTCCTCTGCAATTATAGGAGTCGCATTATAAAACAACCATTATTTTATTTTCTGTGGTATAGCAGGGGTGTGTGCATCACATGCCATGCAAAAAATTATTTGGGCCGTGATCTAACAGAATATATCATTCAATAATTTCAAGTCCTTGTTAGAGCTATTGTGTTGAACTGATATTCTGCTTGCATGGCACGGTGGTCTTGTTGCAAGAATAATGAAGCCAGGAAGATACGAAACGTGGGGGGAAACTTTAGTTATAAAATTATGTCTAAAACTTACATAGCTTTGTTTTCATGCACAACACTGGCGTGGAGAGAAAGTAAATCAGTATTTTCCAATAACTCGTCCTTACTGAAAAGAATCTAACTAATTAAGAGTCTGTTTGATTCAATTACAGCATCAAGCCAAGTTCCCAGAAGACAGAGATGGGCTGATAAGGTCTTTTGAAAGCACAAAAACTAGACTGCAATTATGTTCTACAAGACTCCTCTTCAAAGAGCTGAGCTTCCCAGAGGGGATTTCAGCAAGGTTGTTTAGCTCCTGCACGTGACCCCAACCCTGCACACCATCCAGGTACTAAAGGTGTAGCTCTGTCATCTCAAGAGTTGAGGAAGAAGGGTCTTGCAAAAAAATAAAAAAAAAAACCAAAAAAAAAAAAAAAAAAAAAAGGTTAAATAAAGGCCAACACAGTAATGAATATTTTCAAAATATAAGAGGTAAACTTACTCTTTTTGGGAAACCACACACCTGAGCGTGTGATCTGCAGCCAAGTGTTAGACGCTTTTGAACATCTGGGCTGTAACCTTCTTTAAGTAACGTTTCCAAACGTTTTTCATCACAACTGCTGAACACATGGGGATCACTTTGTCTGTTCCTTTGTCACAGATCCCATCGGCATTAGCAGCTCCAGAATACTGCCAATATTTAAAGTCACTAATTATTTGTGAGGTTATGGAACAATTACATTTTAATTTTCTGGTCATTTCTCATATGGTCATTAAGAACAAAATCCTACCTTAAGAACAAAATCCTACCTGTTTTTTCCACTACTGAGTTTGCTTAAAAGAACAGCATTTATCATTCAATAATATGATCGTAACAAACAGTGCGCTTTGGCACTGATTTACATCATTGACTGGCTGTATAAATTACATTGCCACATACAGGCTCAGGTGCCTCTAAAATCTTGTATTCCATTATTTGAAGTAGGCAAGCAATAAACATGTTTTAATTAGAACCAGAGACAGATATTTGATAGTACCCAGCAATACCTTTTACAGCAATACTGAGTGCCCGTGGCGTGCATTTAGAGCCAGGTTTCTCTGGAGTTTGGAGGTGAAGTGAACATGTGAGCTGCAGACAAAATTAATATTTCCTTCTGTCGAACAGTGCTCACTGAGATACTGAAGCAGAAAAATCATCTTATTTCATATCCTGCCCCTCTGACCTGCATCCTTCCCAGCTAACGAGGATTAGTGGACACACACCGGTTCCTTTGATACTCGGATTTGTCGATGCGGCTCAGAGATTGCAAGCTACGCATTGTTGGAAGGGCTATGAAGGCAGTATTTGATTTAAGGATGTTTCTAGTACTGACAACTTTGCCAACCCATCTTTCATTCCTGAAAAGTTGAAGAAAAAAAAAGCAGCACGCTCAATATCTGCCGCAGCCTGACCTCATCAGTCTGAGACGAGTCCTCAGTCTGACACACAGCCTCAATGACAGTTCAGCTGATGGTCCCCTTTAGCTAACAGTTAAGATCAAGCATCTGCTGATAATTTTGCAGTTAGCAGCCTGTCTTAAATATCTTTATTCCTAAGTGCTGCCAGCCACGTGCAAATCACAGGGTTCCAGGGAGAGACTTCTCTTCGATGACCTGCTACTCGGAATTGCTTTCCCCTCTTGGTTTTCTGCTGCAAAAGCTACTTATTTCATAGGGATTGGGCACATCTGTAAATACAGGGAGGTCTGGGTCTGCCCCTTGGCATGGCCATCCCGTGCCGCGGTCCCTAGGGTGGTGGCTTTTTCCTTGGCTTGGGGGTTGATGTTTGCACCTGACAAAACAGCCGATACACTGCACGTAGACCACTACCGTTACACAGCACAAAATAAACAACAAATTACCCTTAATTGGTAGTTAGTGACTTCACAGAGTGACCTCACCATTTAGCAGTTTGTCCATAGTAATAAGGGAACCATTAGTAGGTTGCTGCTGTTTAAGCCGTCTCTGCTGTGACATACCAGCACAGCAAGCGGCCTTCCTGACTTCTATACGTGTGGCTTGGGGCAACAGGTTTCCTCTTTTCTAAGCAGGAAAGAATTAACCTGTCTTCAAAAACCAGTATTTTAAAGAAGACTTGGGGCTGTATACCTCCTTCACACCAGCACAATGGTCTGCTGAAGACACACAGTATTGATGACCCTGTTTTTAAGTTAATCATAACATACCAAAAAATGCAGTGCAGCAAACAAATGTAATCCTTAGATATTAGTTATTTATGCTGCACTATTACAATTGCACTAAAATAACATACTACAGAGGAGAACCACTTTCTCCAGGTATAGGACACTGCCATTATTCAATATGCCAATAATCCTCCTCAGCTGACAGATTGTTAGGTTCATACTGCTAGTAATTTGCGGCTATATATTATACACTAATAATAAAAAAATATGTAAGAAGTGGACTATAAATCATATTCATTGCTTATTACTATCTACAATCCTACTAAAGCATTACATGTGGTTTTCTACCCCTACTGTGAAAGAAGAGAGTCCGGGAGGTCACCGGTCCAGCTCCCTGAAAGATCCGGACAACAGCAGATAAACAACTGGCAAACATGCCAGAGGAAAGGCAATGGGATGGACGGCATTTCTTTGCCATACTTGGTTTTTTTATATATATTCCCCCACAGGTACTGACAGACCAGTTCGTATGATTTCTCTGGTTAGGTTAAGGCACCCTCAGGTTTAACAGCAATACATTTAATTTTGGTTGAAAGGAACAATTTCACTTAACAAGTTTTATATGTCTATGTGAATGAAACTATTGCTGTCACTTAAGGACCAGAGAGAGACTACCTTCACTGAACAATATCCTATTACAGGAGCAATGTCATCAGAATCAAACCGCTTTGCTAGTGCTACTAAGGGTGATTAATAATACTCTGAAATTTGCTCTTTAATCTATTCACAGGTTTGATTTCCTATTTCTTGCTATTACTTAAGGGAATTTAATATCAAATTACTTAAAAAGATTTGAATAATTAATAATGGCTTTGCACACCTGCTTGAAACTAAAATTAAATTGAAAATATTGAAATTTGACATTACAACGTCCAAAAGTAGATCTAAAACTGTAAAACTGTATCCAATGACAATTCAATGGAAGTTTAAAAACGCAAGCTAAATGAATGATGACCATTACCATGTGAAAGAAGCTTTCTTAAATTCTCCAGCTCGAGCAGCAACAAACAAGGTGTAATTCAAAATCATCCTCACATTCCTTGCTCGTTCCTTTCTCCAGGAGTGTTTTTATTTTTTCAGTGTTTCCCTAAAATAAATATTTTTGCTCTGAAAAAACACTGGGGAACTGACAGCCTATTTTTTCCCACACATTCAAAACAGAAATGAGAAAAATGCGATATATTCAATACTCTAAATATAAGCTGAAATGGTGGAACAAATTAGACAAATTTAATTTAATTTTTCACATTTTCTCATTTACCCAATAAATAGAAATGGAAATTGAATTAGTTTATTAGAACCATTAAGCTAATATATTTCTGTTCTGGAAATAGGTCATATATCTCACTTAGGAAGAGATACTAAACAGAACTCTTTCTCAAAAAATCTCATAACAGATTCACTTCCCAAATATAATAAACGAACTCATAAGTACAAGCAATATTTATAATACTTAAATAATTATTGCTTCCTAACAGCTGATGTAGTCTCAATACGCTCTTTTAGTGCATTTCAACTCCATTAGCATTTAGACTGCCTTACGGCTGTCAGGATAGGTTAGGAAAAAAATCACCTGATAACAACACAAAAAGTATACAAATTATCATTCAGAATACAGCAGTACATGGAAATGAGACAATAGACTTACAGGCTACCTGAAAGGAAGCTTGGTGCAAAGAATTTCATCCACGCCAAGGATGGTGTCCATTAATACTCGCTCTATGTTGGAACAGAAACTTTGTAATGCCTGCATGCCCGTTTTCAGCACCTTCACAACAGGGAAAAAAATAATCATTCCTAATAGGAGATATAATTGATATAGTTAAAGAATTCAGTGCACAGCTCAATGGTTTCATCACTAAATTCTTGCTGCAATAATCACAATTCTTCTGCTTTTACCCGCCCCTCTCAAAATCAAAACTAATTCATCCTAAATGATCACGCAGCACTGATTACCAGGACGTTTGTAGTCTGGTCTAAAAATCAAACACACACACACCCTGCCTTCTCTTGTGTTTCATGTAAAACAAATTATTTGGTACATGGCTTATAGAATCATAGAATCATTAAGGTTGGAAAAGACCTCTAAGATCATCGAGTCCAACCGTCAACCCAACACCACCATGCCCACTAAACCATGTCCCTAAGCGCCACATCTACACGTCTTTTAAATACCTCCAGGGATGGGGACTCAACCACTTCCCTGGGCAGCCTGTTCCAATGTTTAACCACTCTTTCAGTAAAGAAATTTTTCCTCATGTCCAATCTAAACCTCCCCTGGCACAACTTGAGGCCATTTCCTTTCGTCCTATTGCTAGTTACTTGGGAGAAGAGACCAACACCCACCTCGCTACAACCTCCTTTCAGGCTTAGAGACAGGACAAAATATTTCAGGCTCTGAGATGAAAATTAAGGTATGGTCAGCGAATGGAGAAAAGACAAGTAGCTTCCCCTTTCTTCAGGAGGCATAGCAATAGAAATCACAGTCAAGTAAACTTATCAGTACCTAATTTCTTACCCTCAGAATTATGGCACTTTATTTTAAAAACACTCATTACCCACGCACACAACATTTATAGACGAAGGTTTCCACAAATAAAAAGAGGCAATCACTTGTGCAAAGCAGTCAGAATTAGTGTTAAACTTACCATTCAATGGTATTTAAGGGAGACCCTTCTCTCATTAGATCTACTACTGATTTGCCCTGTCAGACACTGTGAATGTTAAACATCTCTGCATTTTGCAAATTTAAGATATATTTGTTGGTGCATAAGGCTTAATAAACTTTGTGTAGCTTTTCAGAAGGCCTGAAAGTGGAAAGCAACAGGACTTGTAAGAAGTCCATGTTGGACGTCACAGGATCTCCCTGATAAACACCATTTCACAAGATGTGCCTTTGTCTTAAAATGCTCTGAACCCCAACAATGCTAAGACAGTTATTCTTCTTGTACCTCAGCATATTAGCATGCATTACTATAAAGGAAAGCTAATATTTTAATGGGACTGTTAAAATGGTAGAAAGCTAACTATAGTTTTGGTTTGGTATACCGCATTTCTGGAATTTATATAAGCACATGTTTGCGGGGGGGGGGAATCTAGTAGAAATGTTTATATTAGAAAAAAATTCAAAACACTGGCAGCCAAAGCAAGCAGCAAGGAATTCACCAAAAGCAGTCTGTGAGGAAACTTAAAAAACATTTGCATGGAATAAGCCTTGTAACTCCAAGAAGTTTCCAGGACAGGTACCAAGGAAGGCTTAGGTTTCACTGTGGGATCAACAGAGAGGAATTAGAAAAAAATACAAATGTATGCATAACCATCCAGAAATTATCTAAAGTTAATTTCTCCTGATGTAACATTTCTCCTTCTTGTTGTTTTGAATCTCTCCCTTTAATCTGTCTTGTTGAATTGGGAAAACAAGGGACCAACATGGCTTACAATGCGGAGTCAAAAGCTGGCAGCCCGTCTGAGCAATGCTAGGGTTTTAATGAGCGACAACCAGAATGATTATAAAATAAAACAAGATGTTGCAAACTTTGATGTGCACTGCAATCCTCAAGGAGACCAAGTTCTGGAGCCTTTGGAGTGAAGGAACAAGTAAAACTGCTCCTACAGGCTCCCCAATAAATGAAGCTACTACAGCAAAACATAAAGGGCCTAAATATATTCCATACATTCCGCTTTACTACAGAAAAGGCTATTCAGTATTTCTGTAAACAGTGTTTTTATAGGTGAGAATATAGGTCTAGGTCAAAATCTCTCGGAGTATTATTATATTATGTTATATTATACAGTACATTTTTGGATTCTCTTTGAGAAGCAGATAAGATGGGGTGAGCTGAAGCCAGTGGTCCCAAGAAATGAGCAGTGCAACTTTAGGGAAACCCCTGCACTGAGCAACACACCTTGGGAGACTCCAGCAAGGGTGGAAGTAAATTCTCTTTGAAAGAGGATTTTGTTGATCAAAACAGGCTGGGAAACAGAAACAAACAGAGTTCAGCACACCACGTGAAGCAAAAACGTGCTGGAGCTGCTCATATCTATTATACGAGCACATCACTAATGCAGTCAGCACAAAAGGAAGCTGCCAAGTGATCTTTAAGGTTGTTCTTAATAAGAAAGTACCAGAGTATCCCTGCCTGGAGGTGACAGGTGCATATATATATGCATCTTCCAGCAAGATCTGCTGGGAGGAGAAAAGTTGGCAACTCTCAAACCAATCACAAAGAGAAATGCTGTATGAAACCCTGCTGCCGTGAGGATCCAAGAGATACCTTACATTCCGCAACCCAAGCTGATTTGACAAAGGCACAGCATAATTCCTGAATACGAAGAGTGGCTGCAGTTTCACCAGCATCTCTGAATTTCCCCATCAGGAGCAACATTTTCATCTTACTTAAATTAATCCTTTGCCAACCCACACTCATGAAGTAAATCTCCACTTCGCCTAGATGCTGGTGACACAAGAAAACTGGACTAACTGAATTGGATGACCAGAAGAGCTAGAAGTAAGAATCATTATCATACGAATAACACCATGGCCCAAGACGTCTTCATCAGCAACTCCTGTGCTTTCTGAATGGGGGACCAATAGCAGAACCTGTACAGGACACTGGGGATGAAACGTCAGGATTTGTATGTTCTTCCTTATCCCTCTGGCATCATTGAGGAGCCACCAGATTTTTGGCCTCCATGTGAGGTATACATATCCAAAGTAAGGTTGGGGCTTGATATAAAATAGACTTAACAAGAGCAGCGTAGATGGGACAGAGGACGAACCTCAGAGTTCAAATATTACCCTTCAGAGACATACAATTACTGGGGACTGACTGCTGAAAATGATTGCATCGCATTAAACTAGCATTCTAGCAAGACACAAAAAAATGTCGATGCCTCAAATTCTTGCTACATGTGTATTTAGAGACTAACAGATGGTCAACCTACAGACCCCACTTCAGAGATGTTCAGACCACGGGTCAATGTATTTTATACTTTATTTACAACAGCCGTTCTGGGAACACCATTATAGTGCATTTAATTCATCTCCTATGGCCTTTACACTTGGCAGTACTGGGCACGCTGCCATTAGTCTAGAAAAATTAAGTTCATACACAAGGCATCTTTTACTCCACTTGGTTCCCTCCAAAGAAAAACCTCATGGGTACCACTCGAGCTTCCAGCTGCTTCCCTTTCCCCTCACTCCTCATTACCCCACTGGGGCATCAAAATGATTCATGACTGGACAGGTAAGCGGCTTTTCTTCCTTCACAGCACCTTTTATGTTATTTTTATACCCTTATAAATATTTCCAAAGCAAACACAAAAACCACTTTGCAAGCTGTGCTGGAAATTGCGTTTACGCAGGAGCCCAGGTGGGATGGGTTCACCGTTCAGCGTGGGATTACAATAGACGCAGCACTACGGAGGAACAGGAGCCGATCAGCTTGATCATGGGGAAAGAAGGGGTGCTGGAAGGCAAGATAAAATGTACTCACAGTCAGTGCATCTGGGACCTTCCCTTTGAGGCACTAGGCATAAAACGGGAATTAAATGTATTCTGTGTTTATCTTTACAAACACCAGTATTTCAAGTAGGAAATACTTAAAAAAAAATTGTTGATGCCCTCATACACCAGTATTTCAAGTAGGAAATACTTAAAAAAAAATTGTTGACTGCCCTCATATTAAGACGTGCAAAATCCTTTTGCCTTTTCCAGCATAGATTGGAGGATAACCAACAGTGGTACTTGCATCAGGAGCAGCACTGCTTCTCCTGGCCTGAGATCCTATTCACCCCGAAAGGTTTCTAGAGCTGGTACAGGTGAAGAAACAAGTGAAACCACATGAACGCAGAGCACAGTTTAAACACCAATGCAAACAACAGCAAACAAGTTTCAAAGTTGAAGTTAAGAGGTTGTAGCCAAAACTTCTGGGCTAATTTTGAAACCTTTTTCCTAAGCCATGTTCAACATAATCAGTTCCAGTTTTAATCTCAGCATTTTTACTCTTGCAAAAATGCACAGTGCTACTCTTTGAGATGGTTTTCTTATCAGCCTATGACTACATGCTCCATGAACTTCTCAGCGATAGTTTCTCTCAGGCAGAGGACATTAGTCTGGAGATAAATAGTCTGATCATTTTTGTTTATGGATTTTTAATCAATAATGCATTATATGTCACTGTAATTATTTGTAGGAACATTCTGGTTAGCTCAATATACTTTTAACAAAGGGACATAATGGAAAATATACAATTCCTCCTATCATCCGTAATATTCCTAATCAGTTTTTATAGCAGAGCAATGTGGATTTACCCAAAACAGGAGTGGAGAAATGGAAATTCGGTCATAAAATTTTTAGTTAGACCTGTTAAAAATCTACCTACTTTAACCTTCGAGAGAATAAAAGTGAGTTTCTCACCTGTTTCTTCCCCCTGAAACACAGCGGCAGTTTTGCAGCAGGCAGACAACTACTTGATGGTTGCAGTGGACACCTGAGCTTATGAAGCCTACTGGCTGTGTTCCAACAAATTCCCTAAAACTTAAATTTTTCATTGTTATTCTTTTTAATAAATAATAAACATCCTCATTGCTCCAGCTTCCCCTCTCCTTTCATGGAGCCCTCACTATGCGTTAGCATATCAGAAACAATTTTAGCAGGTTTGGGTTTTTTGTTCAGGTTGCTTTTTTAAGAACATTTATCAACTTCTTTGAAATTTTCTGCCGGGAGTTCCTTGGCTGGGCCAGGCTTCACAAGGTTGTTGCCCATACTGCTCCACTGCCCTACCACATGCCTGCGTCAGGAATAGCAAACCCCAACGTTGTGAGACTATGACAAAACATCCCAAAGAACATAGCAGTTAACTCTCCATAGAGAGAAATATTCCATTTAGCTGCCCTTTTGAAGTATTATCCTGAAATCATAACTTTTAAAACGTGAATATATTTTAGGAGTAACAACAAATTCGTTTGCTCTTTACATTCCTATTCTGTATACTGCTAACCCAGGCGAAACAAAAAAAGCACTTAAAGAAAACTGATTTGCAGGTATCATGAGCCTTTTATTTCTCTGTACATACAAATAAAATCCATTGTACAGCAAACAGTGTGTGGCTTCTGAGTAGCCAGGGCATCTCAGACAAACTCTCGAGCAACAATAAGAGATGCATTTGTTGCCTAATTTAAACTGCAATGTATCTGCACAAGCAGAGGGAAAATAAAATGTCCGGAGTAGATTACCTGGAGCAAAGGCAACCTCCTCCCCTAACAGAGAACACGTATTTTAGTACAATCTTATTCTGGTTTTATTCAAAAGGCACGCTCCTGTTTTTGTAGAAAGGTAATTAGTCAGTCATAAGGAGTGGTTACAGTATTTGTAAGCATTGAACTTATCTCGGGAAAAAACACCTCCTGCCTTTAAACCCGTGCCAATATATATTGGCAGTGCCAAAATCACTGCTATCTATCTTGACGAATGCTTTAAACCAAAGACAACCCAGAGTCTAAGGTTTCCATAAAGGCAGCAGAGAAACTACTGGCACCAGCACCACGGCAGTGTAAATTACGGTAACGGGTAGCACTAGGCGCCTCTAATCCAGTTACTGCTCATTCCCTCTGCGGCTTCTCTGCAAGGCTGAGGGTTTTCAACAAATGTAATGCAGATCATCTCATGAATATGCAAAAAATTATTATATTCTACAGTTTTTGAACAGAGGAGCTATCTGGAGAAGGATATAAATCCCACTTATAGGCAAATACATACACTGTAAAGGAAACAACCATCTCAATTATCGCCAAAATCATTATTTTCCTTTAAAGAAGGAGACGTTAATGAAAACCGCCTTAATCCACTGCAGCGATTTTCGG
>NW_008794167.1:591074-594443 GCF_000699145.1 Aptenodytes forsteri | reverse complement strand
AACCCCTCCTGCCTTTAAACCCGTGCCAATATATATTGGCAGTGCCAAAATCACTGCTATCTATCTTGACGAATGCTTTAAACCAAAGACAACCCAGAGTCTAAGGTTTCCATAAAGGCAGCAGAGAAACTACTGGCACCAGCACCACGGCAGTGTAAATTACGGTAACGGGTAGCACTAGGCGCCTCTAATCCAGTTACTGCTCATTCCCTCTGCGGCTTCTCTGCAAGGCTGAGAACAAATAACAAATGTAATGCAGATCATCTCATGAATATGCAAAAAAATTCTACAGCTACAGTTTTTGAACAGAGGAGCTATCTGGAGAAGGATATCACTTATAGGAGAAAACAACCGTCTCAATTATCACCAAAATCATTATTTTCCTTTAAAGAAGGAGACGTTAATGAAAACCGCCTTCATCCACTGCAGCGATTTTCGGTTTCTTAGATTTTGCTGACACCTGGTGGCACACAGGAAAAGAGTCTTAAAGCAATAAATATATACGTGCTCCTGCTCCACCAGCTACATCATACCTTAACCTCTCCGAATAATGACTTGGCGTTTCTATTACTGCAAGCCAATATACTCAAAGTTTTAGAAGAGCTGCCACGGAAGTCTTTTATAGCTTCAGCCTTGACATAGTAACATCTACCATATGAACTATTCGATGCCAAGTACTTCAATCTTTTGTATACACTTGTGTTAGTGCAAAAGGATTAATAAAAAGATATATATATATATATTTGCTCCATAGAGCCACAAGCTTTTCAACCACCCATATGAAATGAATCCCCAAAAAGTTTGCCATCATACCCCAGCTGGCACTGGTTAACATCCCCCAGATAACCTAAGCACAAGAGGAAAAAACCAAAATAGGCACGGATAGCAAAGTACTCTCTTACCCAAAGAGTAAATCTCCTCTCCTTACGTCGCGACTAAGCCATACTCCCCGCATACCAGTGTTGCAATATATTCGTTATATCAAGAGGAATATTTTGTTGTAAATGCAATAAATGGAGCAACTCTAAAACATTGTGGGTATGATGTTGACTGCAAGTATTAAAGTATTTATTAAAGCAGAGGAGCTCTTTGAAACAAATTAGCATGGAAAAAGAAAATATTTGAATATTTTGAAAAGATATTTACTTGGTTACTTACTTGGTTATTTACAAGTACTTTCAGTAACACTATGGTGCATTTATTCAATAAATATTTTATAAGGATATTTGCAGTGTATTTTTGTGTGATTCTCAACAACACATTGCAGACCACAAAACAGGCACTTGCAATTCAGCAATCATCTCATTGAGCCTTCAGCATTATAAGGGTTTATGAGCATCTCTGACATTATTCGCGATGCTTGTTTTAAACACCAATCTCAGATTTATTTTTTCATATGTACACTAATTTTTTCATTACCACATTTCCTGACAGGGCCTCCTCTAACATCCCGATTCATCCTCAGGGTTTTGCCACCATCAAATCCACCAAGACACATTTCTTGTGTAAAGACGAATGCCTGCGACAACGTTGTGACCATCCATCTGTGTCACTTCCAGAGCCCCAGTGCACCGGCTCACACAGCGAAGCACCCCTGGCTTGTAGCGCTGGGTGTCCGGCACAGAGACATGCCGCAGCCCGGAAAACCTGACCACACACTTTTTCCTTTTTTAAAATTTCTTGGCAACGCTACCCCAGGACCATTTCCTGGTCCAGCCTGGCCTATGTAAGCATTTACCATTACCAAGCATTCCTTTAACAAAGATTAGCAGGTCAATGATAATACACACAGAGTGTACACAACTTAGAGATCAAAAGCCTTCAGAGAATTGTGAAGAGCCAGCTTGAGAGAACGCCCTGACAAAGGCATCCTTCTTTCCTGCTTTCTTCCCCTGAAAACCCAGCGCAGGGGCAGGCGGGGGGGCAGAGCAGGTCCCGCTGACTTGCTCGTGGCACCCAAGTCACCAGTGTTTTGCTCACGGATCCGCTGCCTCCTTCTCTCTAAATCCTGCTGTTTCACTCATGCTATCCCGACTCAAATACTGAAGCTGTCCCCTCTGCGCTGAAATTGCATCATGTCTCTGTTGAAACACTGGGAGTGATTTGTTTGAGCGGCACATGGTAAAACCTGGAAGCTTTCGAGGAAGAGCAGGGGACCTCAGCATCGGCGGGCCTGGCAAAGGTCCTTGCAGTGGGTACCACAAGCACAAAACATCGACAGGAATGTGAGCTAACGGGGGTGCACAGGCACGAATAACGTCAGGCTACTGAGCCCACACCAAAATTCAGGTGTCTGGCAGCACACCCCACTCTCGAGGGGCTGCGGTTGAACACACAGGCCTGCACAGGAAGGCATTAGCACACATGGAGACGTCCTGCCCTCACCATTTGTCCCAGATGGTGCAAGCAGAGATGCTCAGACCCCGCTAAGCCGTGGGCTGTCTCCGGCCCCCGGTATCTCTTATCTACCAAGGCTATGCTGCTCTGATCTTGGTCCCATTTACATCTGTAGCTTCCTAAAACATCCCGTGCCAATAAATGGCATGATATAGTTACAAGGAAAACAGTGGGGTTTTGGCTGGGTTTATACCTGCTCCATCAGCCCTTCCATGCTGGGTGTGGGAATCCAAGGTCAGCCGCAGCTCAGCATTTCCATGATCCATTCTCAGGGACAGGGACATTGTCATCAACCCCTCTAGCTTCAGCCTGACTCCTCATCCCTTTAAAAGACTTCAGCTTAGAGCTATTTATGCCAGGGTGAACAAGAGAACAGGAGGCCAGTTTTCATAGGAAGGATTAGGATGTGGCTTATTTAGCCTAGCAAACCATGGATTGGGGAGGAGATAGGGTGCTCTCCTCTTACGGCATTGGGAATAGCGTTACTTGTGATAAAACTGAGGTTGGCATGGAAATGAATGGGTACTCCAGAATATGGAAAAGTGACCAGCCTTAGGATTTCACGCCTTATTTCAGACAACTAGTTTGTATTTTCACACCATCTGTTCTGTTTCCTGCCAGGGGTCTGCCATGATGGAGTGACTACATCAGTGGACACGGGAAGGGCTACAGATGGCGTCTATCTGGATTTCTGTAAGGCCTTTGACACGGTCCCCCACAACATCCTTCTCTCTAAACTGGAGAGGTACGGATTTGATGGGTGGACTGTCCGGTGGGTGAGGAATTGGTTAGATGGTTGCATCCAGAGGGTGGTGGTCAACAGCTCAATGTCCAGATGGAGATTGGTGACGAGTGGCATCCCGCAGGGGTCCGTATTGGGACCGGTACTGTTTAATATCTTCATCAATGACATAGACAGTGGCATTGAGCGCACCCTCAGCAAGTTTGCAGATGACACCAAGCTGAATGGTG
>NW_008794167.1:587691-590085 GCF_000699145.1 Aptenodytes forsteri | reverse complement strand
TGCCCAGGGAAGTGGTTGAGTCCCCATCCCTGGAGGTATTTAAAAGATGTGTAGATGTGGTGCTTAGGGACATGGTTTAGTGGACATGGTGGTGTTGGGTCGATGGTTGGACTCGATGATCTTAGAGGTCTTTTCCAACCTTAATGATTCTATGATCCTATGATTCTAGATGACTTTTAGAGGTCCCTTCCAACCCAAACTATTCTATGGTTCTATCTCACTTTCACTGACAACCAGATAGATGCAAAAAGTTTAGGAGGCTCTTTTTTAATTGTCAGCAAACCTTTGTTGCTTGCAGGGTCCATAGTTACATGCAGCTGAGTTGACAGCTAAGCATTTCTAACCACACAAGCACAAAATCAACTGAAAATGGACATTCCTAAGGACAGTGTGGAAATGCTCAGTATGGACCCGCAGCCAGGGAAGAGCAGACACCTCTCACCAGCTGAAAACCTGCTCCAGGAGGTCTGTCTCCCCTTTGCTGTGCAAGTGCTGCAAGATGGAAACTCCATTAGTCAGAGCGAGGGTGCTGGGTGGCGAACGGGAACAGCCTTACTGCCAGCAGAGCAGGTTTCCCTCTTTCTCAGAGCCCTGTATTTTTCTATACCACACCATGAAGAGGTACTTCTGCCCTCCTTCCTGTTCTGCAAACTGTGCCTCTCTCTGCTCAGTCGATAGCTCTCTGATCACTGAAAGGATTGCAGATCCGCTTTAAGTGCAAGTCCCTAAATGAACCCGAGTGTTTTCCCTGCACCGCTATCCAGCCATGCTAGACTTCATTTTTGGCGTGCTATTGAAGCGTGGTTTGCAATGCACTGGAACTCCCCCGGTCCAGTGGAAGAACCATAGGAAGGTGTATTTCAGCAAAGTGCAGTAAATTATTTTGAGACTGAATCCCGTCATCACACGGCCACCAGATTGGAGCAGAGAGAGGGAGCTACTGCCAACACGTTTAAACAAGGATTCTCCAGGAACTAGCATCTCTGTAAATCAGACCATTTTTAATTCATTGTCTGCACTAGCTTCTAAAACTGGAAACTGTGAGCTTATCCATTGAGCATTTACATCAATAGTCATAAGTTATTTTGCCTTTAATTCATTTGTATTTACACACCAAATTAAAATTACCCAATCATTTTTCCAGATAGCTTTGTAGAAGCATCACTTACTCTGACTGTTCCACTCTTAAATTCCTACTTTTTAAAGCAATGTAGTCCATAGATTCAGTATCTGAATGGAGATGTTTGCAAAACGCCTACAAAACAGTTCTTTACTGTTATAATTATTGACTTTTCTAGTTATAGCAGTCAATGAAAATTAGCAGTAAATTTTCAATGGAGTCCTAGCATAATTTCTTCTTACCAGGGAGATTTCCTTGGGGAGTCTTCTGTTGAGAAAATAAGGTTGGAAGAAAAATAGGACCTGCAGTGGAGTGTCCAAGTGAGAGTTTTGAGACAAAATGGTTTGCGGACACTCCCTTGTTAGCTAGTACTTTAAACAGTTAGGGAAAATATCTGTGTTCAGATTTAGATTGTCTCCCAGATACCTCCTGGGAATTTCAAATGAGAAAACCCAACATGACTTTCTTGCAGACCTCGCTCACATACAACGCTACCAGGTGTTTGCAGAAATCCCACCAAGAATATTTTCTGTAATTTTATGCATATTTGTTGTAAAGGCAGAATCACTTGTTGACCACACCGTAGGTGTATAGAGACTGTAAAAATGATACTGAATTGGGAACAACTGAAGCCACAACAAAACGATAGACTAATGTGGTTTCTTTGCTTGAGGACTGTAATACTGACCCTCGCTTGTCATCTTTAATATTTTCATGGCACTCAGAAGTTCCCCAGGCATTTCACTGAAGAGGAGGATTTTTGCCTGAGTTCACGAGCCAGCGCGAGGCAAAGAGACACCAGCACCAACACAGGAGGAAGCAGAAAGGAATCTGAAAGATTTGACCAGGATCCTTGAAGCATCATTGCAAAGATGAATGGCCACAGGACACTGATTTTTGGGGCACTCCCCAAAATGTCTACCCTATAGGTGTTGCCTGCAGGTATAGGTGTTGCCAGCAGGACTTTAACCCAAGGGCAGCCAGTGTGCCCTCCAGCCAGCTGGAGATCAGACATTGCAGGGTCTCTGAATCAGGAGCTGCTTTATTATAGCTAGCAAACTTTAGATGGTCATCTTCTGACTCTAGCCCATAAATCACAAAGAAGTGAACCCTGGCAAACTGCTCTGTGAGCTGGGACAGGAAAATGGAGAAAAGCCTGTAAGTCTAAATCTGTAGAAAAGGGAATAATGAGCAGCAACTTATCATTCATTAATATTGTTATAAAATATAACATATTTTATATAATTATATTATTATATTATATATCATATATA
>NW_008794167.1:569516-584390 GCF_000699145.1 Aptenodytes forsteri | reverse complement strand
TAAAATATTAACAATTTATAAACATATGAAACAAGCCTTATTGTTAAAAAAGGTCATTTTCAGCATTTAGGAAAAAATAAGTTAACATTTCTTCCAACTAAAAACCTCACCTATTTCACAAACAGACAACAAAAGCTCACCAAGGCACTAGAAACCAACCAAGCCTAAGAAATACCAGGCAGAGGAACAGATACAGGAATTCAAGTCTCCTGGTTTTTGCTTACAGCCCGCTACAAGCAGGAAAAGCCATGGGACAGATACCGAGTTTCTAAGCCATTTAATGCACTTGGAAAAGTTTTGCTGCCAGTAGAAAGGGCAATAACTTCTGTTAAAGTAAACAGCACTTTTAACAAAGTGGGCGTGGCTAGTTGGGTTTTTCTTGACTCCTGATACAAATCACGCATGAAAATACGCTGGGCACAGGACAACAGGAAGCATCTGTCCAAAGCATACAGCCTTCCTGGGTATTTCCAGTTCCCAGGCCTCCATCACCGCAGGCCATGACCACATCCCAGCTTATGGTGAGCTTATCCTCACATCTCCCACGTGAGGCAGGAAAACGCTACTGCTTAGAGAGACTCAGAAAGACCACGTAGTCCGGTCACTCAGAGAACGCGTGGTTGAGCAGGGAGCCAAGCGTCAGGTCACCCCATCTTTGATCAGCAGCCACCACTTCTTTGCCCTTTATTTCTGCTTAAACATAGCTAGAACACCACCTCATGCCTCCCCTGTGATGTATTTGTAATACTTTTTCTTTCCAACCTTTATTATTCTTTTTTAGTTTGGCTTCTACCAGCTTGCCTTTTAGGATGCAAAGAGACTGTGGGACTTTCTTCACAGCATTATCTTCTTAAGAACAAGTTGCAAAGCAGGAGACAAGCTTTCAAACATGCTGGAGCAAGCAGGACACTTAAGCTAGATGAGATAGGTCTGAAGGTTGGTTGGTCAACAACATATCAACACCTGAGAGGAATTTGCCCTTTGCAGCCAGTTAAGCACTAATCTGACAACCGCCCATCAGGCTCCAGTCCCAGGTGAGGGAGAGTCTGAAGGGACAAGACACAACACGTGTACCTGGAGGTGAAAAAGCACTGCTTGTGACAAGGCTGTGACTTCAGGCAAGCTAAACTCCATGTAATGGCCAGATGAAAAATGATGTAAGTTCTTAAAGGCAAGACTAAGTGTAACATTTTAACCTATCCTGGCTATTCACTATTCTTGATAAATTCTAGATGTGTGGTTGCCAAATCTTTACTTAAGCTTCATGTATTTTAAAAAGCCATGTCAGGGTGCAGTTCTAAAACTCTCCTGTCTTGGTTTGACCGATGCTTTACTAAACAAGCAGTTAGAAGCAAAAAGCTACAAGACAAAAGTTAAAAAAAAAAAACAAACACCACCGTGGTTGCAGTGTCTGCAGTATTGTAAATATGATATGCATTTGGATTAAGAACAACTATCATCGGTGAGTTAGCCCTATAGTCCGGTAAAGACAGTTATGCAGTAAGCATCCTGGCTCTGATGGCGGCCACGGCAGATGGCTAGTGAAGACCATAAGGCCAAGGCAGGCCTGGAGAATATCCTGTATAAAAGGTACCACCACCACCTCTGAAAGAAGTCAAAGGCGTAACGCTCTGCAGTCTTTCATTTCCCCTGAAACTTCCTTGGCTTTAGCACCCACAGGAGAGCAGTTTTGCAGCTGCTTCTCAGCTCCTGTTGTTTGCCGGCAGCTTCCAAATGCTGTTCTGCCTCTGATGAATCTGACAGAAATGTCAGCAGGCGCATGATGCAGTATGTGGACCAGCTGCTGCGGCATTTTGATGGCCACCATAAAATAACTAAAGGACTTAGATGTGTTGGAAAGAGCAAAGATTACAGGTCAGCAACCTGACTTCCAAACTTCCAAAGGAGAGGTGGATGAGTTACATTACTAGGTGTTTCTTAGCTTGTAACTTTTGCTCTGTGTCACTCACGTTGTTAAAGACATCGCTGTATCTTAGGGAATGCAATACACAAACACCAACAGGCACTCAGCTAGCATCATTTGTTTAATAAAGTCTTTTCTGTTTTTAAAAAAGTTTACAAGACAGATGTGTTCCACATGATAAATGACTAGCGGCTGATCTCTCCTTCTAATAACTTAATCCATGCAGAAAGACTGGACTGCCTAACTTGGTGTTACGTAGCAGCTGAACAATATACCAAAATATACACAGATCTACACGCTGCCATGGAAACAGGTAGCACATCACACCATAGAGTGAGAATTAAAACACAAGCCTGCTTGGATAATTTTCAGAATTCAAGTGTAAGTTTAAGGAAAAACCCTGATTTATCTTTGAAATGGAGCTTATGTACTGAATGTTCTGCTACAATCTGCCTACAGTCACCCTTTATTCAGCAGTCATGTGAAAACACATACACAAAAATGTTACAAATCCTTTTTACTACTGATACTACACATTAACAACTGAATCTGATAGCATTGCTTTGGTTGTTTCAATACAGAATGATATAGGTTTCTAATGTCTTAGTTCTGTTTTCCCATTTTCCATTCTTTTCCGAAGTCATTGAAGAGTGGTGCTGAGGTGAATATCTGTTGGGTCTCTCTTCAAGAATCCAGTGGAGCTTTTGTACGAGAAACTGCGGAAGGCAGACAAACAGGAACATTACTATAAGTAGAGTAGAAACAGAGTATGATTCCTTCAAAAACCATAGAGAAAAGTATCTTTACTTATTGTCACAGCATGCAAATTAATGCTAAGTTATCAGTATATCACATTTTAGAAATGTTCAGCTCCCTAGAATTTCAAATGCTATTGGAAAGGACAGACTGACCAAACCACTCTAGAAGGCCTGCAGATGCCTGCTCTCTAAAATGTTCTTATTTCAACACGCAGCCCGGACACAGTGGGGGAAACCTTGCATTCCTGTAGCATAGCAGCAAGGCCAACAGTTGCTGAGAAATAGTACACCCTCACTTTATTTTCTAAGAACACGTTCCTCTTCCCAATGTGCCTGCTCATCTCCAGTATTAAAACAGGAAGGTGCACCAAGCAGAACTCATGTGATTCCAGCTGTTGTATGATATGACAATCCACTTTTGACTGCAACCCAATTAATGAACAGAACCATTTCACCTCAGTCTTGAAGCTTCCCTCCATGAGGCCAGCCTAAAAAGCCTGTGGACTTGAAAGTTTCTTTGATTCCTTTTCCAGGTGAATCCAAAACAAACTATCATATTTCCAGAAATCTATTCAAAGCCTTATGCAAATTCATTTATATTAGTACCACATAGATAATACAAACTTCTATAAAACAGAAATCATCCTCAATGTCTGACCACCAGAGAAATTAATGGATTTTTTTTTTAAAAAAAGCAACTTTCTGAGCAATGCGTGATATTGAATTGTATAAATCACAAGCCAGACTGAACTCTAGGGATAGGAAAATGAGAGAAAGGTTAGACCCTAACTTTGCAAAGCTGTTAATAATGTAACTGCATAGCCAGCTCAGGGCTTCAATGTGAAGATGAGGGAAGTAATCAAGCCAGACTGAACTCTAGGGATAGGAAAATGAGAGAAAGGTTAGACCCTAACTTTGCAAAGCTGTTAATAATGTAACTGCATAGCCAGCTCAGGGCTTCAATGTGAAGATGAGGGAAATAATACTTTCTTGAGAGCTTAGACATGTTTGAAAGTTCAAAATCAGCAATGTAGTTTTTTGGGGGGGTAGGGGGAAGAAAGGCAATGAAAGCTGTGTCCTGAAGACTTAAAACTGACTGGAAGAGTATGATAAATACATATCTACATATGTAGATAATCCATGACAAAGGATTCAGGTCTATATTCAGTCTAATTCCGTTCACTCATGTCCAGGCACATCCTGCAGGTCAAGTGCCCGAAGGGAGAGAAAATCCCAGTTCTCATACTGCATTCAAGCAAGTCTGGCTCTCAATGCCTGGCCTAATGTTCTTGTTAGATGGTGAAGGCATGTGAAATAGCCTGTTATCAAGTCATCCTGGGAAAGAACAAACTGAGGAGGGAGGGGTAGGAACCATGATAAGAAGTTGCAGTTCTGGCCTGTCTCCAACTTCTAAAATGTCTTCCACTTCCATTGCTGGGGACTATGTGTTATTTGGGTATTACAAATGGTGGGGGCTGTTCCAGAGTGACTTGCCTGCTCGGTAAAGACAGAGTGAGAAACACAACCATGTGTCTCTGCTCTGAAGAATACAAAGCAGGATTCTGAGTTAAGTGACTGCTGTGTTCTAAGACCAAAATTTTAGATTTCCTGAGTCAACCTGGAAACAGTCGTGCTGGGCCAGACTCACAGATACACACCTCCAGCCGAGCACACAGCTGGGAAGAGGTTTTCACCTACTTCTACATTCTGGTGTGCTGACTGCAGATAGAAGCGGAGGTTACCCACCAGCACGATTACCAGAATTTCACCTTTCAGCACTTCTAATGCAACTCTCTGCATGTGCTGCTTCAGTAAAGCACCCAGGGTTAAAAACTGCCAAGCAGGAGGACACAGCTTTACAGAGGAGTGGAAAAGCCAAACCTGAGGCCTGCTTTGGATGAGCTAAGGCTCTCTTTCTGAAGACACATCTCCTTCTGCTCCACTGCTTGCGCTGGGGTCATCCTTGTTACGGGGGGCATTTCTTTCTCTACTTGACTCAGAGGGCACCTTGGTTCTGGTCTTCTCTTTCCTTTGTTGCTGTTTTTCAAGTTTTGTCAGCTATTCACAAAGTAAGGAGAGCGAGAAAACACTTCATGGAATAAAATAATTTCAGAAGACTATTTCTAAAAAATCATAAGTGTGAGCATTTGTATAAAACTTGCAACTCAGATTCACAACACCAATACATGTAACAACATAACAGAAAAGGAAAAAAAAAACCCCAAGCCTTAGATTTTCAGAAATTTGGAGAAGACAGCGAATTATCATCATAGGCTAACATGATCACCCCCTGAGTATAAAAGAGAAGTGCACATATTCAAAGGACTATCCTCTGCTTTCCAGCGTTCCTTCTCTGTCCAACACAATCCGCAAACGCGGAAAAGAATAAAACACAAGGACCAAAAGGGGGAGCTGGATTCCACCAAACTCCTGTTCTGGTTTGGGTCCTAAGTGGCAGTTTTGTAGTTTCAAAGTTGCTGACAACAGATGTATCCCAAGTTCGTCCATCCAGCACACAAGAATAGATTTATTTTATTCTTTATCCAGGGAAAGAGATATATGAGCCTTAGCATCACCTAGGATATAGATAACCATTTCAAATCACCTTGGACAAAACCCTTGGCTAACGCTGCCTTGCCACCTGTCAGTAGAAATGCTTTCAATGCTATTACGAGTCAAACTAAGTTGCACATAGCTGTCACTTCCACATCTCTCTCCCATTTTTCAGAGACACAGGTTGCAGTAAGTTTTGGGGACACTACATACTTAAATCACTACACTTTGTGCAGTTTATCCGTTTGGATAATTTCTGTAATCTACTGATTTTCTCTGCTGCTTCCACAATTTCCCCAAGATAAAGCCCACTAGTCATAAATCATAATTTCATGGCCAGAAAATCTCTTCTGAGGTGAAATCTTCATAGAATAAAATAAACTAGATTATGTGTGTTGATTATGAATTAGACAGGCTCATGGAAGATGCATACAAAGATGTAAATCTGAGCTCCCAGTCAGTTAAGAGCTAAGAGTGCAGACTGCAGAGCCTTAGGAGGATGCACAGCATCCCCTTGTACCTTATCCCACGTATACACACCCTCCTTGAATACCTGCACACATGGACTTCTAGCCTAACACAGAATATTCTTAGCTGGCTATTTCAAAACTAAAAATAGTTTATTTTTACTATGTGAAATGACAGAGTATGATGTATCTGTTCGTCTGGCGTTGTCCAGTCCTCAAGTCACGTGCATAGATGTAACAAACATGTTGGGCATGATACAGGCAATATTTTAACTCATGTCTGACAACATGCACACTACTCTTCTGCCAACAAGCCTATATACACAGCACATGAATGTTAAAGGCAATGAAGAAAGTGAGTGCCTCTGCAGGAAGGGAAACAAAAGTCTGTGAGCCCTTAGTATTAAAGGTACTCAACCTTAATTAATGGTATTCCCATGGTCTCTATGCAGTTGGGTTTTATTTTTGCAAATGGTATTGGGGTCATCCAGCTGCTGAAATCAGAATTGGGGTTTCAATGATCTTCATGGTACAACAATGTACCAGAAGAGGGAAGGCACACTACATTAGCTGCAGGCTGCAGAGACCTGAACGCACAGTTCCTAGGTTTCAAAATAAAAATTTGTACACATTTAAATAACTACGTGAGCAGGTAGTGCATATTCATCATTCCTCACTGGCCCTCAACCTAGCAGTCAGTAATTGCAAAGTACCCCCCAACACCAAGCCAAACCACAGTCAAACCTGCTGCAACGAACCTATAAACAGCTGTTGCAATCTGTACCCCTTTCTTTTACTGCAGCATCAAGGCTCCTAGCAGTGACCCTTTTTCGACAATAATGATGCCGAAAAAAATTTGTTACCTTGTAGTGCTGTAACTTGTAACTCCATGAAACTTCCTTGTTTCTGCAACTAATGTGACTACTGAATTACATTATATGCCCTCCTCTCTAACTAGTGTTTCTTATTACCTGAAAGAAGAAAAAGACTAAGACACATGACACACAGTTAAAAAAAGTTACCTTTATCTTTGAGAAGGCTGTGAGCTGACCCAATAAAGCTAACCCCGGACTTTCAAAACATGAAAAACAGTAGTGTATTCACACTGTGACCCTTGTTTTATGCAATACAGAATCCACATCCATAATGTATATTTGTTCATATATAATTTATATGTAGAGGCAGAAATGTCATATTGCCATTTTAAACACGTCTACACTGGCCATTTTCCAACATGGTCTTGGGAGAAAATAGCATGCTCACTAAGACTTCTGAAGTATATATAGTTATATATAGTTCTATAAATACATATATATGTGTACATATAGTCTGATGTACAAGGGGACCATATTCCCTGTAGAAATAGGAGCAGCATTCATATCCTAGAGTAAACAGTATGCAACAGGTGGTCTCCAAAGTTATGACGTATACTTATCACAAAGGACCTCATAAGTTACCTAGTTCTGTAACTAATTAGTTTGAGAACAATGTAGTGCAGAGGGCAAACAAAACAGCAGATATGCAGAGATAAATCCAGATCCATCTTCACACCTGGCTCTGCAGCAGACCCAAAGCTCTACTCATGACTACTCAGCTACATCTCTTTCGCACAGGGCAACATCTTGAATAGATGGAGAAAAAACAGGAGCAGGAATAAGCTTGGAATATTTAGAACAACTCCCAGGTTGGCATGATCTGACAGCAGTATCCACCCAGCTGAAAACTCACATGGAACATAATGTAAACCTGTACATGTCAATCCTTGTATCTCAAGCCACAGTACCCTGGAATCACTTTGTGTTACAACTTTGGCCAGAACCAAAGCCCACAAACCGATCGGCTGTTCAGAAGAAGTCCTTTATGGTCCCTTGCCAGCAATTAAAATCTGTGCTTTCAGGATCAATAGCTGGTCTGACCCAACTGCTGAATTTCCGAAGCATGAAAGAAGTCAGAAAAATCTTGAAACATCTCAAGTGTTTAAGACCATCTCCCTCATGACCATGCACAAAAATGCAAGAGTCCTCAGTCCACAGAAGGCAACTTTTATTTTCTCCCACTGTTACACCGATATTTTACACTGCTGAGACGCTACCGATGAACTAATAATCTCAAACTATGTGGACACTGCTTCATCCCCAACAGATTGACCAACATATAGAGTAATAGTTTTGAAAAAGGTCAAAATTTAGATTTGGGTTGACAGCTTCTTTGACAAATTCTAGCCTGATGCAATTTAATAGTACACCACAGACATGAAATTCTAAAAATTAAATAATTACAGTGGAAAGCTAGACTGCACTGTGAAAGAAGGTTTCACCAAGGTAGAAATGTCTGCCATTATGTCAGCTGTAATACTACATCACATAACTTTTGCAATCAATTTGCTGTAGCAAAAATACGCAAACAAACTGGCACACCAAGTCCCCCGCTTGAAAATGCTAATGATTCTCCAGGTTGTTTGTTTTGCTGAAGTTAATTTCCCACATTCAGAAATGTCTTAGTGTCAGCCTGCCTTGAAGTTCTACCTTCTTGAATACAGAAACATATCCTTTGTTTTCCTTTTTCTCTGTGATCAGTGTGTACACAGAGGTTGACTGATGCTCTAGAGACAGCTTTTCCTTTTGCAACAGCCATGAATAACAGCAGGAAGAAGTGAATGACACCAACAAGAGAATTATTTTGTTAGCTGTCTGCCGGAAAATCAGTGGCAATGTTCATGTTTCTGGAACGTCAAACCACAACAAGATCTGCAGATGTATGTTTTAATTTCCATAGTGGTGTGCCCAGCTGCTACAATTTCAAATCTTTTAAAAATAAATAAATAAATAAATAAATCACAACAACTTTAAGGACAGGAAGAGACCAATCCTTCAAACTGCTGTACAGCATTACAAATCTAGCAGTTTAATACTAATGCCACTAAGCAAATGATAACACTGAGATAAAATTATTATCAGAGGTCTACTGCAAAAATAAATCAATAGAAAGGTCGTGACAGAAGAAGGGTAGTCTTCACAATCTGTTAAGGAGATGGCAGATCATCTGACTTTTTCCTTTTCCTGTTCACATATCTATACCTTAGACTTACGATCAAAGTGTTATTAGGAGCTTTTTTTTTCTCTTTGAGAATTGGACACAATCCTTTTGGCCAATGAGCAGCTCATGCAAGGAATTATATACTTCATTTTGTTCCTAGAAGAAACATGAGGAGCACACAATGAAGTTACATGATACAGGGCCAAAGCCTGAGGCAAGAAAAGCGCTACCAGCCCTTCATCAGTTAGCCTGGTCTAACTTGCTGTCCAGGGTCTTGGAAAAATTCCCTAGCCAAGCAGTTTATCAGCTGCATGGCTTCCCCACTCGTTTTCCTCAATCACTCTTTATCACCAGTGATATAGATAACCAGTTGAGCTCCCTTTGGTTCATTTTCCTCACCAAAACTTTCAGTATAAGAAAATGAACTCAGAGGTTTTGGATTTGTTTCTTCAAAGTAAGCTCAAAAACAGTGCAACTGGAAGAAGAGAAACATCAAAGCTGGCAACACAGCATCAAGAAAAAATGTCAGCTGATGGTGCCAAGGAGAGGACTGTAGTTTATTTCTCATAATGGTGCATATGTTCACATGGGAAGGAAGAAAAACTAGGTGACAAAAAACAAATTCAAAGATAATAGGAAAAATCCATTCGCTGCAGATGGATGCCCTCACTGTACAGTCATTTACCATAGTTTAATATCATAAAATATTTGATACCAGCTGCGTCAGGACCGTGCTACTGATCACACAATTCCAAGACAATCCCCATCCCTCCCCAAAATGAAAATGCAAGCTGAAGCAACGCCATACTCAGAGAACTGAAAGCACCTTCAGCTACATTATATTAAAATGTTCTAATTGAAAAGTGATAGAAAAGTTAAAATACTAGATTTGGGGTTTCTCCACATTCAGGAAAGAAATCACTTCTGGCTACACAGTTATGAGAAGTTTTTTAAGGCATAAATAATAGAATATTTATGTGGAATTCGTTTAATGGATTTTCTATAATCAAGATCCTCCTGCCATTTAAAAATGTAAGTTACTTAAATGTCAGTCTTGAGAAGTTCCTCTCTCATTCAAAACACTGACATTTCCAAGGGGCATTACATTATTATTTACTCCTCGTATGGACGAAGCGTGTGCGTGCTGCTTTACAGTACAGACACAGGTAGGTTCAGTAACAAAGATCTGCTCCAATGCTTTCATTCTTCTTACCCCTCCCACTACAGTGTCCAGTTCCAAATATGGTTTAAAATATAATGTAGTTTATTTCGTTCTGCACAGTAATGGAACAAATGGGCCCACAGAGATCAGTTCAGCATCTAATTAGAATATACGCATTAAACACTGAAACTGCTATGCCACTTCCCCTAGCAAAAGAAATAAAAATGCACAGAATATTTCCAATCTGAATTCCATAATTATCCGTAATGTTTTCAACATCCAAGGGGCTTTTTTTGAGTTGTCACTATGTCACCTCCCCAGGCACCCTCTAAAACCTCTTCCTCCTCCATTTCTGTCTGGCTACTTCTACTAGCTACAAATTCCTACGAAAAAATACAAAGTACATCGCCCTAACCTTCCCAAACAGAATATAAACATGCAAAGCATTCTGGGCATAGCTAACCTAATCTGAGCAACAATCACAACAAACTTCATCAAGACAGCACAGAAATTTGCGCAACAATCACAACAAACTTCATCAAGACAACACAGAAATTTGCTACACTCTTAGCGCTTACACTCTTAGCGCTGACCTCTGTAATTATCCAAATGGATGCATGTAGGGTCAAAAGGAATTATCTAAAATTGCTTCACTGGTTAAGACTGGAAACTACAATGCTTATGATTTGTACTAGAACATTAGGAAAAATCCTTGTGTTCTGCATCATAGCCAAGAGTGAAGAGCAATACTTGATCTACCCTCACTCTCAAAGACTGTAGGAAATGTAGTCACTATAATTGAACTCAGAACAGAATCACTGCATGCATATATTGGCCTTCTCCCATTTTATACCTTTTTGTTTTCACATTTCTTATCCAGTTTCTAATCCGTGGCTTTATTTTGCCTCTCAAGCAGAATTTTTTGTACATCAGACTTACCAAAAAGGTGCTTTACGAGCTCAATTAAATGCCAGCTATTTTTTCTTTTTCAATTATTCCATTCACGTGTCCAAATTCCAAAATAATCACAAGTCCTCAGAAAAGGCCCAGCAATCACTAACTACTGCGTGTAAGAATGGTGTAAGAATCTTCTGATTTACTTCATACGTTCAATTCATTTGCTTACTATTAAATCAGATGACAATGGAACTGAACAGTTCACAACAAATTGAACTGTCGTAGCTTCCCCTGCTAAGGTTTCAGAAACAGCTGGGATATTCTCTTTTTTTTTTTTTAATATATATATATACACACACACACATTTTTTTTATATATATATACACACATATATATATTTGTTGTATGAGGAGGACATTTTTTTTTATTAATTTTTTTTATTAATACTGTGATTTATTTATACCTCTCTAGTACAAGGAATATAAAAATACATTTGGATTAATTAATCCAAATGCATTTTTACTAATTACATTGCTAAGGAATTATAAAGATCAGATTACCAATTACAACCACAGACAATCACTCAAAAAAAGAGGTATTTCACTGTCACATCAATGACATAAAAAAGCTATTCATCAGCAATTATTTGTCTAATCTCTTTCTGTTAACAGCACATTAAACACTGCAAGATGGTTTATTTATCTCTTCTCGCTAAAGCAGAAAGCAAAAAGATAAAAAACACACCATCTCTAAGCCCTAGGTTCCCATGCTACAAGCAAATCAACAGACTGTATGACAGCAAAAAAAAAAATGCAACGGGCAGGGAAAAGAGAAGAGAATGACAAATTTAAATTGGTTCTTCCTCATCCCACGTCTTGTATGATGGGTGAGAGATGATGGTGCACATGTCAAATAATATCAGGAAAGGATGCTTAAGAGTGTCAGAAACAGGAGTGCCTCCGACAATGTGTGTTAAGGTCCCAGTATGAGCTGGAAAAGATACCCAGTAACAGCTAAAAGAGCTGCCAATTTTCAAGTAAATGGGGTTCTTTGAAATGTGGCATAGATTAAATTCTTTGTGCATCCAAAGCGCACATGGCTGGATTGCTTTATCGGTGTCTGTGTCACTGTAAGAGCTCATCCATTTCTGTATCAAACAAGAATCCCCCACATCAGGAGTTGCAACGAGCTGGCACTGAGGGTGGCTCATGAAATGTGTGTGGACAACACATTGCAGAAGGAAGGTAAGCAAATTTACATTACTCTTATTCTCATATAAGGACTGTCTGGAGCCCACTCAGATAGCCCACAGAAAGACTCTGTCTGTCCTCCTTTTCATAGGGTCCAGACACAGACTCAGTAAGAAGATACTTGGTGTAACCTTACCTTAGGATAAATGACAGTGCTCTAAGCACACCCTGCACAAGAAGCCTTATCTTTGCTGATGAAGAATGAGGTTTAAGGAAGAAAGGAAGGCAATCAGCAGGCAAGACTGAAGCAGAATCATTCACATTAAACAGGGAATCATAGAATCATAGAATCATAGAATCATAGAATCATAGAATCATAGAATCATAGAATCATAGAATCATAGAATCATAGAATCATAGAATCATAGAATCATAGAATCATAGAATCATAGAATCATAGAATCATAGAATCATAGAATCATAGAATCATAGAATCATAGAATCATAGAATCATAGAATCATAGAATCATAGAATCATAGAATCATAGAATCATAGAATCATAGAATCATAGAATCATAGAATCATAGAATCATAGAATCATAGAATCATAGAATCATAGAATCATAGAATCATAGAATCATAGAATCATAGAATCATAGAATCATAGAATCATAGAATCATAGAATCATAGAATCATTGAGGTTGGAAAAGCCCTCAAAGATCACCGAGTCCAACCGTCAACCCAACACCACCATGCCCACTAAACCATGTCCCTAAGCGCCTCATCTACACGTCTTTTAAATGCCTCCAGGGATGGGGACTCCACCCCTTCCCTGGGCAGCCTGTTCCAATGTTTCACCACTCTTTCAGTAAAGAAATTTTTCCTTACATCCAATCTAACCCCCCCCTGCCGCAACTTGAGGCCATTTCCTCTCGTCCTATCACTTGTTACTTCGGAGAAAAGACCAACACCCACCTCGCTACAACCTCCTTTCAGGTAGTTGTAGAGAGCGATGAGTTCTCCCCTCAGCCTCCTCTTCTCCAGGCTAACCAGCCTCAGTTCCCTCAGCCGCTCCTCATAAGAATTCATGCCAGACAAAGTCTGAAAACCAGCATCCTTCCCAGTCTTCAAGCCTGTGTTATGGCCACCAGGAAGGTGTTGTCAGTTGGGAAAAGCAGGCAACTGTGAGGGCAAAACCCTTAAACAAGCGAAGGTTCCCCAAGAAAGAGATGGAAACTTGCAAAATCCGGCATGCCCTGATGATTCCTCTTGGGTTATTTTACACCCACACACGGGACAGGAGGGGTAAAAGCTCTCTCAGTGCTCTCCATTTCAGTCAGAAACTGCACCGTGCCATCCTTCAGTGATCCACCTACCCTTACACCAATGATTCCCACTAGACTGCTTGAGCAAAAAAGACTGGTCACCAGCTTTGCCCCAGAGACCAAGACACCACGGGGCACCATCTCATAGCCACAGGCAGCAGGACACAATGCTGCCACCCATCCCGCCACTAATGCCCTCAACTGCAGGCTACAACAAATGCTGCTATAGAAGGGATATGGTCACCTGCACCTGAGACAGAGCCATGCAAGAGCATGGAGACTTTGTGCAGTAAATATTGCTTGGTGGCATGGAGGAAACATGTCTTTTCCTATTTCACAAAGAGCTAGAGTGGCAAAAGCAGAAGGTCAATACCGCCACAAATACCACAACTAAACCTCAGCCTTAACAAGTCTATACCACAAACATAGCACCTGAAAACAGTGGGCCATAACTCTCTTGGGGATTGATGAACAGTTCAAAGGGGACATCAAAGCACTCGGTTTCTCTGCCATCCAGCTTTCTGCAGACAAATCAGGCAGCAGCTCAATTCCTCCAAGTAGGGATGTGAGTGCTTACATCTACAGTCATTCCTCACTCCAAAGACAGAGCTGCTGCTGCTAATTATGCACAATTTGGGCTGAGAACTCTTTGTGCTAAAGCTGTGAGGGTACAGAAAGAAAGACCAGGACCAGATATAGTTCTTTCAGGGGCTAAAACATCACAAAAGGATACAAAACAGAATTTGGAGGTAAGACGAAACCAACTCCAAACCAAGATACCTTAGCTATTTGAGGCAACAAGGGATGCTTCTTTAGGCTTTCCCATGCTCTTTTCCCATTAGGCTCCAAATGCCTTTAGAATGATATTTTGAGATATGCAGAATTCCCAGGAGATGCATAATTCCCACGAATTACAGCCACCAGTTGCACTGCAGTTATCACAGAACCTATAAGCAGGCTTTAAAAGAGCAGGTACAAACATACACGGCTGGCTGAAAAACCCAAATGTCTGATTTTTAATTCAGAAGAGTGATGGTCAGATGGCGACTCAAGGACAGACCCGATCAGCAAAGTGATTTTATCTTGCTGGTCAACTGGACAGGTAATTTGGTAGGATCACTGTACATGGAACAAACTATAACTAGAAAGAGAATAGAATAGAATAGAATAGAATAGAATACAATACAATAGAACAGAACAGTTTAGTTCCAGTTGAAAGGGACCTACAACGATGATCTAGTCCAACTGCCTGACCACTTCAGGGCTGACCAAGATTTAAAAGCATATTACCAAGGGCATTGTCCAAATGCCTCTTAAACACTGACAGGTTTGGGACATCAACCACCCCCCTAGGAAGCCTGTCCCAGCGTTTGACCACCCTCTCAGTAAAGAAATGTTTCCTTCTGTCAAGTCTGAACCTCCTTGACCCAGCTTTGAACCATTCCCCCACATCCTATCACTGGATACCAGGGAGAAGAGCTCAGCACCTCCCTCTCCACTTCCCCTCCTCATGAAGCTGTAGAGAGCAATGAGGTCGCCCCTCAGCCTCCTTTTCTCCAA
>NW_008794167.1:553105-568728 GCF_000699145.1 Aptenodytes forsteri | reverse complement strand
GCACCGTGAACTTGCTCATCCCACAGTTGGACGACGTGTCCAGAAGGATGCTGTGAGGGACGATTTCAAAAGCCTTACTAAAATCCAGAAAAACTACATCCACCACCTTCCCTTCATCCACTAGGCAAGTGACTTATCATAGAAGGATATCAAATCAGTTAGACAGGACTTTCCCTTCGTGAACCCATGTTGAACGTGCCTGATGATTGCATTGTCCTTTAAATGCCTTTCAATAGCACCAATCTTCTCCATAATTTTTCCAGGTACTGAGGTTAGATTAACAGGTTTGTAGGTTCCTGGTTCTTCCCTCATGTCCTTCTTATAAACTGCAATAACAATTTTAACAAGGTTAAGTGAAGTGTTTTACAAATAGGGTTGGTGTGGCCTCGCTGAAGCACAGCTGGTAATAACAATCCCTCCCCCTTCTCGTTTAGCCTGGAAAAGTTGGTCACTGCTGTGTTTAGAGGATGAGAAAACCTCATCGCTGCCTTTCTTTTTCAGCATAGCTCGTGCTGTTCCTCAGCAGAGCTAACTCTCCTCTCCACCCCAGACTTAAATTCAGAACTTAAATTTGCTGTTCTCTTGTTGCTGACAAAGAGGCAGGTCTCCAGTTCCAGCCAGCCACCCACATGCAAAAGCTCCTCAAATGACAAGAAACTGCACTAAAAAAAAGGGAGGGGTCCAGACACATTAAAAACATAGTTAATGAGTCATGATTAAACAGCAGCTTTAATGATGAGCAAGAATAAACTGTAAAAAAGCTGTTTTGCATTATACATGCACAACCTTTACCAGGACAGCAGGCAGCTATCAACAGGCCAGGGAACTGAAGAAAACAATGCAATTATTTAACTTTTCAGAGGCTGCACAGGAAGCACAAGGTCCTCATGCCTAAGGAAAGCTATGCTGCTTCATAACAGGAATGCTACAAACCTGCAGAGGTGGCACAGCCTATACATCCATCCTTTCCAGACAGACTTTCTGGCTCACTTACCTGTTTAGGGTCAACAGTGGCAGCTGGAGACTCCAATTCTATTGTTACAGGACCATCGTTCTGGATGTGTACCTGCATGTAGGCACCAAACTTGCCATCTGAAAAGGGAAGAGACAAGAAGTGCTGAGGGCTCTTGGAAGGATAACACATACATCTTTACCAAATGTGCTACTAAAAAGAAAAAAAAAAATACATAAAAGGACAGCCAACTAACAAACTGCAGAAAGCTACTAAGAAAAAAACAGTCTATGTGCACCCAGCTATGTGGTCTGACATTCAGAGATGATAAATACGCAGCGAAGTACAGAAATGTCCACAAAACAAAGCAAGTCTACAGATAATCAAGGTGCTCATAGTTCAGGATAGGCAGGATAGTTCTCACAGGCAGGAGATGAAGTTTTAAAGGATGTTAACAGCTAAGCCTAGGGATCCAGTCCAACTAACCCGTTGATGTTTTGAAGAAATCTTACATATAAGCAAAAGATAAAAAGACCTGAAGACTACTCTGAAGCATTTGACATTGAATACTCTAGAGCAGGGGACATTGGTGTGCAGCTCAGCCCCAATCTGCTACAGCAATTTCTACATTCCTGCTTGCAACCTAGGCCGTTCTTTGACAGAGTTTGGCAAAAAGGGTGGAAAACAAGACAGTGTCTACTCCCTCAACCCTGCCTACTTCACAGGAATACACTTCTGAAATCAGAAACATCTATGTCATCTGTCATCAATGGCATTTATTAGCACACCAGCTGAGGCACAGACCACATTTTTGGTAAGCATTTGAGAAGTTTCCATCACAACAGACCCATGACATTTTTTATGCTGTATAGTCTACAAAAGCCATCCCTTTGTATGCTGTCTTCTCCTCACATCTCATTTTTCTTTGTGCAAACTTCCTTGCTCCATTTTTTCTAGTCCAGCTTTCTACTCCTCAAACTCAGCCCACCCCTGGCTGAGCCTACTTGACTGCTCACTCCCACATATTCTCTTCTCCTGTCCCGCACACCTGAGTAGGCTTTCTAGACCTTCCTGTAGGGACAGCAACAAGAACAGACGCTACCATATCAATACAAATGCATGGAAGAGAAAAAGGTGTACTGCAGCAAGCAGACAGCAGTTATCGAAAGACTGGAACAGTCTCACCTACTGGGAAAGCAGGCCTGGAGCCTGCTCAGCAGCACAACCAAAACCACTTCCAGTACCACCTCGGACAGTGAGCAAGAACATGCTGAAAGCTGTAGGCTCAAACTTCAGTGGAGCAACCACCCACTAGGAATATTTACATGAGACTTTGTATAGCTACACAGCAGCTTTCCATGGCAACACATGATGTCCCTGACTGAACAGAGGTCAAACCAAACTGTTCTGATTCTTCACACACATGTTACTGGGGACAAATAGCTCTGGAAGAGTTTTCAGTCTTTTCCTGTCACGTCCTGTAAGTCAGACAGAAGTCTGGTATTTGCTTAAAAGAAAAAGGAAAAAGAAAAGGCATGTTCAGGCCTGTCCAACACGTATGGACCATACCACAACAGATCTACTGCCCAACTGCTTTTCCAAAGGTTGTATGCCACAAGCCACCCCATGAGCTAGAGGTACAAGCTCTGGCAAAGCCAAAAACTATAGCACTGCACAAGAGGCTGCTGGCAATGGTCCAGCGGCTAAGGAAAGGGTTCCTGGACTGATCACTGAAGTCACAGCAACAGAAACGCCAATGGGAAGGGGGCAAGAGGAAGTAATTCTATGAAAAGGAATGTGATTTACTGAACAAAAATCTGCACAATTTTACCAGCTGCACTCCTCAGACGTTTTCTGCCCCACAGTGGAGGTGGCAGAAGAGAACGCGTGCCCAGTGTCCCAGCTCGCTGTCTCTACACAGGCTCCTTTGATCAAATCGACCTTCTTCAATGTTTCATGTGGGCTGAGAAATGTTACGGGTGTTCAATCTAGAAACCTGACAAAGGCATGGCTGCCACAGCTGCACACCCCCAGGTCCCAACAGTAGCAAGGCTGAGCATGTATTCCCAGTAGGCACACACGCACAAACACATGTATGCTACACACACACACACGCATATATATACACACAGAGCCAGCTGCACAGGTACCAACAGACACACTCAGCACTCACATGAACACAAATAGCACCTACAGCCTCACCTTGAACCTCTCACTGGCTGATCAGGATGAAGGTCCATAGTGGGAAATATGTACACATATACAATGCAGACCCCTCCAGCAGCTGGGCTTAGACACTCAGTCTGCCCAGTAGCTGCCCATGGATCTTGGCCTCCCCACATGCTGGCACCTGGGGATACAAGTCCCTGAGGCCTGCAGCCCTGCTCCAGCTGCTGGTACAGACCCCCTCGCACACATGCACACACACACGCGCGCGCACGCATCTCCCCCCAGCTCTCTCGCAGTTTGCTGGCTCCCCCCCATCTTACCCTTAGAAACACACACACACAGAGGTCTCGTCCTAGTGACCCCCAGTCTCTTCAGCAGCTGGCCAGGACTCCTCTAGTCCCTCCAGAAGCCAGTTCCTCCTGTGGTCTCACCCTCAGAGACACACCCCCAGACTCAGCTCTGGCCACCGCAGCTCCTCGCCAGCTCATCCTGCTGTGTATTTGCTCGCTCACCCTCACTCGCAGACACGAGCCTCGGACCCACAGTCCCACTCCAGTTGCTGCACTCAGACCCCCATTCACACACATGCACACAAAACAGTGGGTCCCTCACCCAGGAAAACAGTTAGAAATGGACTTTAGTAAGAAGACAAGGCAGACTGTGCTGATCAGGCACAGGGCATGGCCACAAGCGTACTGACCAGCCGTTGCTTACATGTGGCTGGCCCTTTTTATACCCGTATCCCTTTATTTTCCCATGCTTGTTCCTCCTGAAATCACCTAGATTCACCCCTTTCCCTGCCTTTGCTTTCTCACATAAACATCCCATAATAAGTCTTGTGCGACCCTGAAATGCTCTCCTCCTGCATGCGTATCTCTAGGCAGTGACCTCCCTCAGTCTGAAAGGTGCTCCGGAGAGCCACTCCCATTGACTCCCCAGGATGGGCATCACACCTGGACCACAGGACTGAGGGTCCCCCAGGACAGCCCTGGGAGGGGCCCAGACAGGGTTTGCGAACCTCTGAGTCCAGAATTTGGTTTCCCCTGCCTGCCTCTGTGCTCCTTTGTGTGTGTGCAGACCAGCTTTGCACCACATAACTTAAGAAGAACTACTACAGCAGGAGTGAAAACATCTTCCCATCTGACAACTCCACTGTAGGGTCAGTACCCTCTGGGTACTCTGAGGCTGCAGTGGCATCAAAGAATGGCACATCAGAAGGTACTGGCACATCAACAGTTACTGCTTTAAAAAGGTGCAGCTGACTTGACTGGGTAAATCGGGTAAATAGAGATACCATGAAGCTGTCAGTATTTCAGGAAAGGATCAATGTGTTCTGAATGCTAGCTAATGGTGCAAAAGAAAAAAAAAAAAAAAAGAAAAGCGTTACTAAATAATTACAGAAAATAACAGAAAATTTACAAGATAAAAGTATTACAAAGCAGGTGAAAAAAATCAAAAAGATCTGTTCTCATTTTATAAATTTGCAGGAGCCTGGAACATGTAAAGGATCCCACTGAGAAAAGATGTCAGAGCAATCAAAAAAACAGTGATTATAATTTGCCAGCACAGTTTTCAAACCCTTTGCCACCCATGATAGATGAGAACCTGCAGAGAAAACCCAGGTAGTTTTTTCCTAAACCTGTAGCTTATGGTTTCACTGGTGAATCATGCAGGCACACATTTTCAGAGATGCCTATAAATGACTCTCAGTTGAGAAATAAAAGCTTGAAGAATGCTTGCTTTTGGTTAGCTGTATCTGCACACCTGAAGTCTAGCTATCATAACGTGTAAGAGTCTCTTAGAGAACAAATACCAACCACAGTGCAGGAATCTCACAGAATTGTTTCCTGCACAGAAGCAGTTTCTGCATCTGACAAGCACAATAAAACAAGACTCTCAACCTTTATGCAGACAATGAGGGAAGGATCTACTGACATGCTTAGAAAGTGGTTATATTGCTTCTTCAGGAAGATCAAGCAGACGCTACTTGAGCTGCTGCTCCTAGAAGGGTTTTTGTTATACTTTCAGTGTATATGGAAAGAGATGTACCCCTATGCTGATCACACAAACCAGTCAAAATTAATGCATCTTTCTTTAACAAAATAATAAACAAAAAAATACCATCTTAAACTTTATTAGTGGGAGCACAACTTTTCAAATAGCTCTCTACATATCGTATCATCCCTCCGCTGTACTTTACTCACAGAAAAGGACCATCTTTTGCACTTCCCATACATGTATGGACCTAAAAAAAACCAAGTAAACTTCACAGGACCCTTTTTTCAAAGGCTGATAAAGTGGTCAAATAACCCCCCACCTTTACCAGAACACTCAAAGCACTCCCATGTCACAAGCACTTTCTATCTTGTTTCGGCATCAGAACTACTGTCACGGGACATCTTTCTGTAACAGCTCCCTCCCATTCCCCTCATACTTAAACTTCCAGTCTTTTGACCCAAGGTCACCCCAGGTCAAGGTGAATCACAGCTCAGAAAGTTTAAGATTTACAGCTGATGGAAACAGTACTTAAAACAGAAATGTCTGTTAACACTGCTCTCCCCTATAGCCTCTCTCTTCCAGACCTTCCCTCAAAGACAGGAAGGGTCTCAGCGCCTTGCAACCACCACAATATAAAAGGCAGTGCAGGTTTCAGTTTCAGCAACCTCATTCTCTCAAAGGATTTAAAAAGCCAACTGAGGGAGAATTCCTTCACACGTTCCAAAATCCCTTTATTGGTCTTAATCCAAAACGTCTTGTGGACCACCACAGGCCCTCATCTTCAAGTTTTCAAACATACTGCAAAGGTGATGTTGTTATCAGAAGCAGCTGCCGCCCTCCCTTATCACAAATTGATGCATCCTGTAGTTTCAGGGACCATGGTCCCTGCACAGTATGTGCTTTCCTCATGGGACACTTCTAGATTTTTGTGCTGGCAGCTCCCTCATACAACAAAACCAAAGGGTTCTAGCGGTCCATTGGTCCTCATAGCTCTTTTCATGAAGTGCCCTCACTGTAACACAGCTTTTTTCTCTGCAGCTTCAGGGTCTGGTCTTGCCTGAAGGAACAAGGGAAAGCTAAAACCTAGTTTCACAATCTCTTCTTAAATCAATGCCTAATTCCTCCTTAGGAAGAGAAGCTTCTTCAGCAGAATCTCCCCGTGTTGGCTGCCTGCCTCAAAAACATGTTCCTGCCTTCCTTCCCTTGTCCCACTGTCTGCTGTAGTTTCAGTATATGGCAATTCATATAAACTTTCAAAGAAGGCATTTTTCATTTGTGTGTTATGGTTTCCTGAAGAGGTAAGTTGAGAGACAAGCCTGACTCCCCTAAAACAGACTGACATCTGTGGTACCACTGCATTTTGCGTTCACCTAAGAGCACACCGGTGCAACACATCACCTCTACAGTGCTGGGGCAGACAGGCTGCAAAGGAGTTGATTGTTCTGCCCTTGAATGCAACTTCTCAAACTCTGATACAGACAAATCCCTCTTCTGCACAGGACTGCAAGGAAACTGAAGACATCATCTCTTCCATCTCTCTGTCCCAAGAGTCTGTCTGGATTGATTTTCATTTTTCAGTCAGAAGGAAAGGAGGAGAAAGAATCCACTCTCCTTGGATGTTGCTTGTTACCCCAGCTACTTTGGGTAAATTTATCACATGACCCTGTACTGTCCATGGGAGACACTAGCAACTTACCCTTCAATACTATTTCTTTTCCTGCTTTTTATACCACAATGCTCTGCAAGGTAGTAAGTACCTTCCCCCACTTTGAGACTTCTTGACTGATCAGGTCACCTCCTTGCAACATCCTCTGCAAGAAAATAGGATCCTACAAGTATAATTAAAGTGACAAGTTTATTCTGCTGGACACCCACCTCTTCGAACTCCTCTTCCCTTAGAATCTGGCATGCATGCCTTCTTCAGAGGCAAAGAGGATCTTTATCTGAGGTGAGACAGACAAGCCACATCTGAGATGTAAAGACTTGAAAATGAGATATAATTTACTTTCAGAATGTTTTGGGACATATCTCAAGACTCATGACCTAGAAACTTCACATTGATTTTATTCAGAAGTTACTTCTAAGCTTGTCTACTTGGAAAGTTATTCCTAATTAAGCCCATGCGGGTACTCCCGCTCCAGATAAGCGCCCGTATTCCGAAGTGACAATACTCAAAAAGGCAATTAATCAGTGAGAATAATTCTGCTTTCAGCTTGCACCAAACCTTAATCCGAATTAAACTCCTACTTGTGGAAGAGTCCTCCCATATTTACTCAGATATTGCTATTAAGGGAGTGAGATATTTCACACTCTTTGCCATGCTAATCTTTAGTGCCTCAGAAGACTAAATCCACATTCAAGACAGAGAGCGAAGGCCCTGACACACAAGGAGAAGCCTTGGTAGGCCCAGTTTTTGGATATTAGCTTGCGTAACAGAGTCCTAAGCGTGGAGTGAGGTGTTCAGGAATGAACTTCACAAGAAAGCACTGAAGTGAGACAAGCAAGGATTTCTGATGCAGCCTTCTCTTTCCATGGTGTCCATCTGCAGTCTTAAGACATCTGTGTGAAACTAGGAACCATGGCTCTGAGCCTTCTCCAAGATTTTGTTTGTCAAACGTCCCGCTGCTCTGGGTGTGAAAGAATGGTTTGCGCTTCTCTTTGGGGAACACTTACCACTCTAAGCTCCTAGCTGGCAAGCTCCAGATAGACCAGATGTCAGACGGAGGAGCTGCCTGCCCAGCACCTACAACAGTGGCACACATAGCAGCTCAACTTCAAACAGCCAAAGTACTCTACTGAAAAAACATAGGGACTAGAAAACACAAGGCTCTTAAGCAATATGGCGAGACATTTATTGATCTGTCTTTGACTCAGGTACACAAATTCCACTTTAAATGATGAAATGATTCTTCTAAAATGCATTAAGCAATTTGTAAGATAAAAGGGAAGGGCACCTACAGCAATCCAGAGAATCAAACTCTAATCTCCCAGTAACTACAGTTGTGTGTGTGTGTGTATGTGTATATGTGGGGCAAATATATGAGTACAGATTTTGAAGACAGAAGGTAGAGCCTCATGCTGACACACCAAGCCTATTTTAATGGCCCAGCAGCTCATTCATCAGTGCTCCTTCCCAGGGCCCTCCCATCACCCTTTGTAACACAGCAGCCCATAGGACAGCCCCCAGCAGGGCAGGTTCTCATTTCATTAGGACTTTTTCTGGGCAGTATGTTTGCATGCCACATTAAATCACAGCTCAGGTATTACAATTTCACAGTTATACTCACACTCAAGCAGTCCTGCTCATATACGGCCTGCCAGTGTGTAAAGGCTCTGTGTTCGAATCCACCTCAGCTCAGGGCAATTGTAAACTCTGTCAACGCAACCACAGGACTTAGCCTGCTATCCATGGAACCGCCAAGCTTCAGAAACTTTGCACGCACAAAAATAAATAGATAAAACAAGCAAACAAACAAAAAACCACTGGCAAAGCAAGTGGCACAACAGAAACTTCAATCATAAGAGTTTAATAGACTCGGATGCAGCACAATGCAGACTGCATAGACTAAAAAGAAAGCAAAATAAATTAACAGGTGGTTCCAGTGCTGCCAGCAGTTTCAAATGCATGCGTTATCTGACACAATAGCACAGGTAGCCACCCTTGGGTTTCTAAATCTATGTTTTCAGCATGAAAAAAAGAAAATGCAGAAGTCAAAGTTCTTTTTGCAGGAAGTGCCAAAATATGGGCACTTAACAGCAGTGTCTATTCATTTCAGGTGTATAACTTATCCACTGGAAAGAGAAGTGCAAAAAGCTGCTGTCAAAATGTAAACTGATTGAAAGTATTTCAGAAACAGAGTATTTTCCAAAGTCCAAGGACAAAGATGTAGATTTACAGAGAAATATAAATTTTTCTGCACCTCATTTAAGTGAAAGAAGGAAGCCCATACTTGCTTTTAGTTTACCTACACATAAGGGTCCAACTCAATCAAATCTTACTAGAGCAAATGTTATTCCCATTGACTTCCCAGGAAGTTCTGTTATCAGTTTCAGAGGCACAGGAACGGGTTCTAACTTAGTCATAACTCAACAAAGATAAAGATTCAAAAAACACATAATCCAAATTCATTAGAACAGAAATCTTCTATGTTACGGACCAAAAGGGATGCATGGAAGGGGTATCAGAAGTGCATTCCGTATCATCAACAAATGTTGATTGGAAGAATATTTCAAGCTACTGGAAAGTTGACACAAGATGGACATTTTATGTGTGCATTTCACTGCGCCTCTTCGGAAAGCACTTCATGATATGGGTACTTGGGATAATTATCTTTCATCTATAGTCAATACAGAGATTAACCTCTAAACCTTTCCCCAGCTACCAGTTTTCTGCCTTTTTTCCCTTTTTTTTTTCCTCATAAGGAAAGTAAGGCTGACTATTATCATGATCTCTGTTTTTCCACTTCAGTCTATTAATAGCCCCCATTTAAAAAATAGTCTTTTCTGATCACTTGTCTTCTGGGCAAGTGTATCAAAAATTCAAGTCTAAATACGAAAACAGCCAGAAAGTAAACAGAAAAGCAAACAGAAAAGATTAAGGGCAGATAGAGCACAAATGCAAAGGGAAGCCAGGCATTTTCTGGTGAAGAGAAAACTGTTGCATACATGGCACAGAGTTGAGAAAAGATAGTCTAAATCAAACGCTGTTCTCAAGTAGCACATTACACTTCCTACTGTCATCATTACCATTTAACAGAATGTAAAACTAAAGTGGCAGATGGAGCTACGCTGTCCATCACACACTGGCAATGCCTTCGAGCCTGACTAACCACATATGCCTCAGAAAAAATGCTCCTCCTAGGTTAATCTAGCTACACAGCACAAAACATCCGGCCTTTGAGGGAGCCTGACCCCCGAGCTTGTTCTCATGGCTGCAGTCTCTCTGGGTTACATTGTCAGAGTCATTGCTCACATTGTACAGCCAGTAACACTACAAGAAGGTCTACATATCAAACTATTCCAGAGGAACGCCAGGAAAACGGCTTGGCTAGAAGACGACTGGAGTGATCACCCTGCCGGGCTGCTAGTGGAAATACCATAACATCCCTTTATCTACTGCCGCGGAAAGGCAGCTCCTTTGCCACACAGACAGAGAATCACAGAATAAAGAAAGCAACGATCAGGGAACAGCATATACAAACAAGGTCCACTGGTCACATCAAGGACCTTACCAACCTTTTGCCCTTACCTTTAATAAGCTCTGGTTTGTAGGCTTTTCTTAGCTGCTCTAGGAAGTTGTTATAAAAACACTCCGCCTGCTCTGTGGGCATTGCCATGTGGTAGTCGGGCTTGTTTCCTTTCAGGATGCACTGGAGAGTAAATTGGCTCACACACAACACTTCATACTGTTTATCCATCACGCTTTTGGACCAGTGCTTCCCACTTTCATCTTCAAATACTCGCAAGTTCAAGATCTTTCGAACCCTAGGAGGAGAAAAAGACAATTCCTAAATTGCCCCATGCAAGATCAACAGGTACAAGTTAATGCCTACCACACAGGATGAGATAAAAGGGAAGGCAGATGCATATTCATTCTGCCTCCACATAACAAGATATCCCTTTGTCCCTTCCTTCCTAAACCATGGGAATCTCGTCACATTAGGCAGAGCCATATCCAAGAAAGCCCTTACACATAACACTGTCAGACCATTAATTAACTTCATCATTTTACAGAGCATGAGATCAGGACAGAAAAACTGCAAGTTACGGGGTGACATGAAGATGGCATAGGAAGTAAGAAAGCTTACTCTTTACTACCTGATTTTATGTGTCACAACATTATTTAACATGTGAATAGTTTTGGGAATTTTAATCCTCCCACCGCACTGGGAAATCACACTCAGTAAGAAATGAGATCATCCTAAACTATGGTTTCCAGACATGATTCACATATATTCCTCCAGCTTTGTCACCTCCTAGCACTCTTTCCAAACAAGTCAGATGAGGACAGCACTCTTTCATCAGGATCATAGAATCACAGAAAGGTTTGGGTTGGAAGGGACCTCTAAAGGTCATCTAGTCCAACCCCCCTGCAATAAGCAGGGACATCTTCAACTAAATCAGGTTGCTCAGAGCCCCGTCTACCCTGACCTTGAATGCTTCCAGGGATGGGGCATCCACCACCTCTCGGGGCAACCTGTGCCAGTGTTTCACCACCCTCAGCATAAAAAATTTCTTCCTTATATTTAGTCTGAATCTACCCTTTTTTAGTTTAAAACTATTACCCCTTGTCCTATTGCAATAGGTCCTACTAAAAAGTCTGTCCCCGTCTTTTTTATAAGCCCCCTTTAAGTACTGATAGGCTGCAATAAGGTCTCCCTGAAGCCTTCTCTTCTCTAGGCTGAACAACCCCAACTCTTTCAGCCTTTCCTCATAGGAGAGGTGTTCCATCCCTCTGATCATTTTCGTGGCCCTCCTGGACCTGCTCCAGCAGGTCCATGTCCTCCTTGTACTGAGGGCTCCAGAGCCAGACACAGTACTCCAAGTGGGGTCTCACCAGAGAGGAGTAGAGGGGCAGAATCACCTCCCTCAACCTGCTGGCCACAGATGAGAGGAGGAAGGCAGGGAACAGTGCAGAACTGCAGGTGGCAGCAAAGTGGTGCCTGGGACTTGTTTGTATTTGTATTAAGGCTGATTTTTTGATCTGGGGGGCAGAACTGACTGGTTTGAATACTCAGAGAGGACAAGGAGACTTTCACAAACGGATCCTGAAAAGCAGCAGGCAGATTTGCAACCCAGTCTATGGCTGGACCTTGATTGATAACAAGACTACATGCATGCCACTCCTGTCTTTGGTTTCTTCTTTTAGCTTCTACAAATCTGCAGCATCTATAAAAAAGGGAGCGTATCAAGTGCAAAGCATTTCAATTGCAGCCATCAGCCAGACATTTTAGGCTGCACCAGCAGTGAGGCAGTTAATGTAAAATAAAGCTGAGACTTTGTTATGGTCATGGAATAGAATCATAGAATAGTTTGGGTTGGAAGGGACCTTTAAAGGTCATCTAGTTCAACACCCCTGAGGCACAGTCACAAAAACCATCCTTGCCAATTTCTGCATGTCAAAGACAAACGGAATTGACTCCTGAATGAAGTGGATGGTTAAAAGCCTTGGAAGGTCCCAGCACATAGGTTTAAATCATAATCACTGCTATGTTTTAATGGTGAAGACGTTTGTTGTTTCATTTACAGCATTACTAAGGTTTCCTTTAATAGGACTTGAAGAGCCTGGTTAAGCTGATTTATTTCATTCCTTTTTTTCAGATGCTCGCTTCCTGCCTTTCCTGAGTCAGTCATCCAAACAACCTGGTGTCGAGAGCACAGTCGCTACAGGTCACCCGCCTGCAATATTCAGAAGCATCTTTCACATTCACCAAGGTAGGAATGAGAACCAACAATAGAGCAAATCTTAGACACTGAGGAGGCAAACAGTAAGGCAAGCCAATGGAGCATGTCATAATAAAAACACCTTCAGCTTTGCTGCAATTTTCTACAAGTTTCACATGTTTATGTGAGATCTTTGGTGACCTTTAGTTCACATCCCCACTCCCTACTTTCTCTTCCGCATCTGCTAAGAGTTGTTTTCACACTCGCTCACATTCTTCTCTCTTCACTGCTTGAGCCTTTCCTCTTCTTGACATCAGTTAGCTCTATTACCTGTTTCTTCTTTGCCTTCATAAGAACTGAGGTCAGCCCTAGAACAATGAAGAGTCTGAAGGAGACAGAAGAAGCCCCTGGAGAACTCTCTCCTGCGTGTGTTTGCCAGATGAATCACAGTATTTTGTGGCCATGGAACAGATGGCCAGAGCCAGCCCTCCAGGCTGCCAAAATTGATTCACTTTTATAGAAAAGTAACTGACGAGACTATCCAGCCTTTTGGAAGAACAAAACTTCTCACGTGCAAGCTAAAATAAGAGTTTGAGGTTTCTGATACATCCTGTCCTTGAAGGATGGAGTCCTTTGGGGTAAATTCATACAGTGAAAAGGACAGACATTTAAAAAAGGGCAATCAGAAAACCCCAACATGTTGATTCTTCCTTTTTTGAGTCTGTTCTTGATAAAAAACACATAGACAGGGAATGGAAACAGATTTTTCTCAATGGAACATAGAAAGAAAACTCTAAGAAACCTGTATTCAAGGTAAAATCTGAAGAGGAACTAACAGGCAAACCTGAGTTTCCCAACAGAAGTGCCCCATTTGTTTGGCTACTGCACAGTTATCACTGATTCAGTGTCAGAAATGCACAAGTGAAAGAATACAAGGCAAAAGGAAATATGTGACTTACATGTGCTCCAGCTCTCTTTGTGTATCTTCCAAAGAAATGCCCAGCAGCACACAGAGGCCTCGTCCTATTGAACTTATTTGTTCACCACCCACTGAGGAAGGGGGGGAAAAAGAAAAGTAAGGCTAAATGCACCGTCTCATTTTATGACACAGGTAAGTACTGATTTCAGCTGGCAACTGTACAACCACCAAAGAAAACATCATTCTAAACCCTTCTTCTTTGTCTTAAGTTTGTTAGAGAGTAAAGATCACATAGAAGCCCTCTTTCAGAAGTCTTCGCAACGTCGTGACTTATTTGTGAGGGACTAGCTCAAGACGCTTACTCCAGCGTTTAAAAACACTGTATAAAGATTTTTTACTACAATTGGACCAGCAGTGCTAACCAGAGAGGTGGCAGAACTCTCTCCAATCCTTGTAAAAATTATCCACCTGGTTGATACCAATAAGTGTACTCAATTTCTCTACTCCACCACTCCCTACATATTTTGCATTAGTTGTGAAAAGGTGATTTCTACTTGGTATAGTCCTCATGGATTTTTTGAAACAGGACTTGTAAAAACCTGCAAATTCTACCCTCCTAGTTGGGAACACAACCTTTTCAATGACATTTACAATAAAACACAAACCATCGCAGATCCATTATGTTTTCCTAAGAAATGTTTTAAAATTATCTTAATTTAATTAAATTATATTAATTTAAATTATCTTAACATGGCTGAGCCTGAGATGACTGTAGTAAGATTTAAATGAGGTCTGAAAACTGAGATAAGCACCAGCTACCTAGCTGTTCAAACTATACCCAGGCTCATGCAACTGGGAAAAAAAGCCCCAAACATCCTGTAAAATGAAAGAAGAGGCCCCCAGCAAAAGCTGAAAGCTTGTGTCTGTGCACCAGTGGCCAGATCTGGACTATTCCCAATGGGCAGAAGCAAACCACGGGGGAAAACTCCCAAAAAGTCTTCCTTTCTGTCTGATCTAGGTATGAGCCCTCCAGCTCAGAAATCTATCCTCCTGCTAAGCACAGCACTATCTCCCTCACAGAGGGACATCTCAAACTCTTTAACGGCCAGAAACAACAGTTTAAATTCTACCCAGAAATGTGGCGATAAGTCAGCCACAATCCCAGTGCTGATGGGGTCTGACCACTATTGTACCCGCAGTACCAGCTGTGCACAAAAGCTGTGCTCCTTACTTATTCACAGGCATGCTCTTCCAACGCTTACTGACCAGCCACACACAAGCAGAAGCTGGTTACTTAACATGCAGGCTATCCTGCTGCACACCATTTTGCCCCTGGGCCCCACAGCGGGCACACTTACTGCCTCACATGCAAACTTCTCGAGGATTTTAAGCATCTTGAACACAGAAGGTCCAACCGCTGCAATAGCAGGGACATACCGTCAGAACACACCATTCCTACCGGCAGCTAAGCAAGCACCAGAGCTATCGCTGGCTTCCTTGACCCACGCAAGCAATGCATGGCGGCGACTGGGACAGCACTGCCAACACATGCAAGCAACGCGAAAAGGTGAGCCAGGCTGCGCTGCCAACACGCTTGCAATGCAAGGAGGCGACTGCAATTGTAGTGCCGACGCATGCAAGCCACAGGAGAAGGCAAGTGGGACGGCACTGCCAACACACGCGAGCAACACAAGGAGAAGACCGCGACCGTAGTGCCAACACATGCAAGCAATGCAAGGAGGCGACTGCAACTGCGCTGCCAACACACGACAGCAACGCAAGGGAGCAGCTCTGATTATAGTGCCGACGCGCGCAAACCACGTCCCTGGCAACTGGGATGGCACCGCTGGCACACGGAAGAAATGCAAGGAGGCAGCTCTCATCATACAGACGACACACGCAAACCACGGGAGAAGGCGACCGGGACAGCGCTGCCGACATACACCGGCAACGCAAGGAGGCGACTGGGCCAGCACACGCCGGCGACACAAGCAAAGCAAGCCGACCCACGCCAAACCCGCGCAGAGGGACACAAGTTGGGGGGTGGGGAGGACGGCCGCCCACGCACGCCAGCCGTGGGGGAAAGCGAGGGGGATGGCGCTGCCCACACACACACACGGAGGCAACGCGAGGAGGGGACGGCGCTGAAGGGAAGGCGCTGAGGGACCGCTGGAGGCCGGGGCGGGGAAGGGAGGCCCGGCA
>NW_008794167.1:552359-552805 GCF_000699145.1 Aptenodytes forsteri | reverse complement strand
CTCTATAGAAAAGGGAGGTGTGCGTAGAGGCAGGTGAGGTGCCTACCAATGTTTTGCGTGCGGAGGGGCTGCCTTCCTCTGAAGGGACTTGGTGCCTATAGGGTCTTTTGCGGGGTGGGGGGCGCCTACAGAAAGGAGCAAATGCAGGTGACCGGAGTGGCATTCTCTATAGGAATGGCTATAGGAACACGGTGGGGGCTGCCCATAGAAACTAGTGGCTAGGAAGAGCCTTCTGGAAAAGGAGGTAGTGGCTGTAGGGACTGAAGGAGCCCATAAAGGTGGGTCTGTAGTGCATGGGCTGGGGCTCACGTGGTATAAAAGCCCCTATAGAAGCTGGGGTGTGTGGGCGGAAAGGCTGGAAGCAGCTTTCTATACAGCAGGGTGGTGTCTGCAGAGACTGTGGGGAGACCTTACAGAGACCAGTGGCAGGGCTGGTCTCCTAGAAA
>NW_008794167.1:550362-552349 GCF_000699145.1 Aptenodytes forsteri | reverse complement strand
GAAAAGGCTATAGGGGCAGCAGGCAGCCCCTATAGAAACAGGGAGGTATCTGCAGGGGTAGGGGGAAGCCTCTACAGAAAGGAAGGTCTGCTTGTGCAGGGTCTGGGGTCAGCTTCCTCTGAAGGAAGGCTATGTTTATAGGGACTGGGAGAAGCCCCTGCAGAAAGTAGGGGCTGGGGGCAGCCTTCTAGAAGCGGAAGTGGTGGCTGCAGGGAGCCCCTATAGCAATGAGGGTCAGCAGTGAGAGAAGCTGGGGGAAACACCTATAGAAAACAGTGGCCAGGAGCAGCCTCCCGTGAAAGGAGGCGATGTCCGTAAGGACTAGGGAAAACCCTATAGAATGCAAGTTAGTTGCAGCCACAGCAGCTGGGGGGCAGTACGCTACAAGGGGAGGTAGCACGTATAAGGATCAGGGAAACCCCTATAGAAACAAGGGCCTGGCGGAGGGCCTGGAGCAGAAAACTTAGTAAGTTTTCAGCTTACAGTAGTATTTATGCAGTTGTAATTCATCTTCTGTAAGCTTTTATTTGAAGGACAATTAACAACTCTCGTACCCCAAAGATTAAACTACGCTCCTTCCCGTTTACTAATCGTTCTTAAGTATCCATTTCAGAGCTGATCAGTTGAGGAGGGGATCGCAGATCACCCGGCTACGCCCTGCACACCAGCTGGGAAAGCAACTTCACAAAAAAGCCGCAACGGCCACGTGGTCAGACCGTCAGACACGGGACACCAGGCAGCACGCAGATTCATTAACGTCTCACAACCCAGTTCACGTTTAATAATTTGAATACATGTGCAAAGAACAGCAGTCATCCGAGCAGACGAGAAGGTTTGCAAGTTTTGCAAAGTTATTTCAGAGATGGAGCTGTCTTTTCAGCGATGCAAGAGAAAGTTTTCCACTGACGGTCTGGTGCCAGGTGCCAGGATGACTTCCTCGGACAAGCCAGCTCCAGCACAAAGTTCTGAGCTTCCAGACCGCTCAATTTTCAGAAGAAGAGCTGTCATTAGAGTCAAAGAATGATTTCACACGCCTGAGCAGTTGAGTAATAGGAGGTTGAACATCCTTGTATGTTACCACTGTTGTCACTTGTAATCCTAAAGCTGTTTCTCTAGTGAATATTTCCTTGTGAGTTGCTTGGTTTGCCTGAGGATCACTTTCATTCTCTAAGGAATAGGGGGGGAAGGGGGGAGAAAAAAAAGAGCATAGCAATAAAAAGATTTTATCCCTTCATCACGGCAAAACAGCATCCACATAGGCATTCGATCTTCTTTTTGCTTTTTCTCAAATTCTGAGAAATAGATGGCAAAGATCTAGTGACTGTGTAGACAGAAAAAGTGATTTACTAGGGTAAGTTAGGTTGCTGCACTGGTACTGGACTAGTAGCAGTACTACAGTAGCAGCAATAACAACTAGCTTCTAAGTTATCCACATTACAGCTAGCTCCACGTTACTATACCTTCATAAGCAGCAGGCTGCTGAGGAAGAGCAAGAGGAACACAGAGAGCGGATAGGATAGGGTAGGATTAGGACAGGATAGACTAGGATAGACTATTTCAGTTGGAAGGGACCTACAATGATCATCTAGCCCAACTGCCTGACCACTTCAGCGCCGACCAAGAGTTAAAGCATGTCGTTAAGGGCATTGTCCAAATGCCTTTTAAACACTGACAGGCCTGGGGCCTCGACCACCTCTCTAGGAAGCCTGTCCCAGCATTTGACCGCTCTCTCAGTAAAGAAATGCTTCCTCATGTGCAGTCTGAACCTTCCCTGGTGCAGCTTTGAACCCTCCCACAGTGCAAATAAAAGCAACAAGTTGGAAAGGGTCTAGACCCTGTTCCTGTCACCAGAGATAAAGCACATGCTTTTCCCATCAACACGGGATTTATCTTCCTTCAGGGTGAACCTCCTCGGGATGCCGGGAGGCTCAGGGCGCGCACCGAGCCAGCAGCTGCCCTGTCGGGCCCCGACGGCTCACCCGTCCCA
>NW_008794167.1:543900-549721 GCF_000699145.1 Aptenodytes forsteri | reverse complement strand
GATCTTCGCGACTGACGGGGTGGAGGGGGTGCGAGGCGGTGCAGCCCACGGGGACAGCGTCGTATTCAGGCGCCGAGCCCGAGTTAGCGACGGCTGCATCGCCGGTTTTCCTGCCAGTTTTCAAGCCTGTTAATGTTGTGCTGAAGTGAGAGAGGGGAGGGGCTGACGTTCAGGCACTGTGTCTACGGCGACACAGAGGCAACGCTTCCGCCCACCGCTGTCACTCTCAAAGCACGGGTTGTACATCTCGCCCCCTCCCTGCGTCTGTCAAAGCATTCGCCACCATCTAATACTTGTTCTGCACTTGTCTTACCTTTAGGAGCGCCTTGAAATTATTTTCAATAGCACGTACGTACCCCCGTGTTACGTTTTCAAAAATGAAAAGGAGGTAGGACAAGTCCCTTGCGCATGCAGCTGAATTGGGAATAGCACTAAATAGTAATGCTCTTACCCAGTTTTATTTTTCATTAATACAGTCCCTGGTTGCTAAAAGACCCCTTCTAAGAACACACGACATTAAAAATTTAAGATAAAGACTGTTAAAATCTATATTGGCTAAAACATCCTTTAGCTCCAATTACAATATATGAAAAATGTAGAGTAAACAGAATATAGACAAAAGGGAATACAAATAAATTAGTATCTAGAAGGGCCAAGTACAAAACTCTCCCCGAATATTTGTTTCATTTCATACTTAAAAACCTTAGTCTAAAAGAAGAGAGAAGGAAATGTAAATAAATTGCTCCACTTCTGTCATCGACATGATCTATGTAACTCTTCTGTTCTTGCTTCTCGGTTAGATCAAAGTCATGATGCACTTGAAACTGCCAGCTTTTTTAGATGGTCCATGAATACCTGGAGACTAACATCATCTGTCAGGATTGGAGCTCCCGATTCCTGCAGAAAAATAAAGAAATAATGAGCCTAAAATAGTATTGTTAACACTGGGGATTAACTGAAAGCAAATCAGATGTCAGCACTCTGAACTAACTGCCCACTGAATCAACCACCTTTTTTTCCTGCAAAGGACAGATCGAGTGCAAAAGATGCTACTCTTTGGCAGCAGCACTGACACTATCCTCTAGTGCCATCTGAACTACTCAAAAAAAGAAAGTCTCTTCTTTCTAAAGCATTAGGAGTTTTGCTGCCCAAAGCTCTACACAAACAAGATAAAGAAAGAGGATATAAAAGTCTAGTATTCTCGGATAAATTAGATCTATATGTATCCATACGCTAGTTACTTTTTCTAAAAAACTACACTGTGACCTAAGAGTTTTAAATCATATTTGTAGGGAAGGGTGAAGATAAATTTCTACATCAGGTCATCTGAAACCTGTAAGAGCATATTCTACATCAAATTAGTTGCTTCCTTCAGTAGCAGCCACCACAGAAAATTCTCCTGCTCTGCCTGTGCCCCACGTGTAGCTGCAATACAGGAAGGGAGATCAAAGGGGCAAAGCACTCCTTGTGGAGACCACTCATCTCCTGCCATCAAGCTGCTGAGGTACTGAGCTGTTGTGGCAGCACCTCTATTTGGACAGCCGTTCCTTGCATCCATTGAGAAAAAGCCCCAAAGTCAACTGTATTTTACTGAAAATTTGGGGGGATTCAGTACAAGAACAGGAACATGAGTTTAGTCATCCAGGCTTGAAAACTATTCTGACCATCTCGTTTTCTAGTGCTCCCCACCAGTACTCTTTATCTTATCGACAACCATGGACTTCAATAAGCAGGATGAATAAAAATCTAACCTGCCTAAGCTTTAGAGACAAATCTAATAAATCAGTTGTGTCTTTTAAAATGCTACAACTACTGCAGTCTCAGCTGGTAATTCCATTATCAGATCCTTTGGTACATAGAAATAACCTTGTTTCCTTGCACCGCAGAGCACTGTAAGATTTTCAAATCCAGACACAGATGTCTGCAAAAAGCTCTTAGGTAAGAAATAGAGGACAAACGTAACCTGCTCACGGTTTGTGGCCATGTGTTGGAACAGAATGGCTACTGCGTAGACAAATATGTAAGTGCACATTTTACAGTATTCCCAAACATGAGCAGCTCTTCCATTGCTTACCTGTCCCCAGGCATAGAGGTTATTGTGGGTCTGAGAAGGGTTCACTTTAGACAAGAGGAACCGGGCCTATTAAGACAAAACATCAGAGAAGTAGTTTTGCAAAAGGACAGACCTGTCAGCTCCCTCAAGACTTCTTACCGCCTTAGATACATGACTAGCAATATTCCTCTGCTTTTGCAAGCAAGGTACTAATTTAACTTAAACAGGTTTCAAGTCCAGAAACAGCCCTGCTCCACAATTTTTTGCTGGACTTAAAAGCAAGCATCTGCTTACTTTGAATGGTCGTGTGTTCTGCAAGGATAAATAAGGGATACTATGACTCCACTGTGACTCCCATAGGGCAGAGACAACAGTATTGCTTAAATGCCTTATAATTTTACAAATTGCTTTGCAAGAAACAATATTCAGGAACCTTATAACAGAGTAAGGTTGAGGAAGAAACCTTGGGGGAGGGAAAGGGGGGAATCAAGTTAAAAACTCTGGGCGCTTTCCTATCCTCTCAAAATGAGAGCAGGAATTCGTGCTGGTTGCGCTCCCTTCCCTGCTATTACTTTGGAGTTAGTTTACCACAAGGTGGTGTCAGTACTCTATGGGCACCTCTATTTGGAAAGGGAAAACACGATCTCTCAACTCTCTCCAAGGGGCACGGAGTGCTCTGCTACAGCAAGGGGCGCTCGCCTGGCAGGGCAGCTCTGGTTCCATGCGACACGGGCATGTCGTCAGCACTGCTGCATGCCCCTATCTGCTCTTTGGGAAAGAGGTCAGTGGAGAATCAGCATTAACACTGTCGCATCAGAAATTAATACCAAATTTTTGTTTCGGAGCATCAGTTCCTGCATCTTCACTGCTACAAACAAGCCAGACACCGACAAGCACTGCGCAACTGCAATTCCAGGAAGAACAAAAATAGGAACTATTTTATATCCTCATTCGGCATGAGAATAAAGGAACAGATGGTCAATCATTCAACGTAGCTTACTGTCCTAGCAAGCTAACGCCACTCCCTGTCTTGGGTAAGTTTAGATACATAGCCAAATCATTTCTTTCCCACCTCTTTGGGGAATAAAAAGATAATTAAGCTGGCTTTTTCAGGTTTTTTTCCCATCCTCAGATTTCAAAAGCATATCCAGCAAGTGACTGACTTATTAAAAGACAATGTTGTAGTAAGAGCTCATGAGAAAATATGCAAGCTCTATACTTTGAAGAGCTAAATTAACACTGTGTTTAACTTACAGAACCATCCTTTTAGTAAAGCAGAGAAAGACAGGTATTTGCCCTATTCAACAACAGAAAGAGTTCCTCAATAAACCTCCTTACCTGACTGCCCCCATGTTCAGTGTGGATGTAACGCGGCATTGGGAATCTAGCCTGCAAGATTTCCTGGGCATCATCCAGTGGGGCTTGCAGTAGGTGCTTGAAGTTTTCATATTCAGGCATGTCTTGGTAACCAGCTTTCTGCCACTGTGCAATAGTCTATTGACGGGACAGGGAGGAAATGAAAAAATAGTAGAGACGTCTGCAAGCCTCCCCTTTTTAACCTGCACGTCTTAAGGCAGCAGAACGTTACATGTACTTCTGCTTACAGAGCACAGGGCAAATGCACACTTTCACTACTCTGGCAATAACATTATTTAGTTTCTGTCTGTTCCTGAATTTAAGAACAGGCACTCAACAAGCTGGTAGCAGTTTGTGCAGTGCAAGAGCAATTCATTGAAAATGATCTTCAAGCCTTTATGTTTCAGCCTGCGCCAACAGAGAAACACAAAGCATTTACAAATCACTGACGTTTTGAATCTGACTTGGTCTTAAACGAAGCAGCCGTTGCCTTACAGTATTTTCAAGGTACCTAACAATACGTACCTAACAATTGCAGATCACACACTTAGCTCTTCCTTTGTCTAAATTTTACTGCAACAGTAGGTAGAAACTGTTTAAGTTAACTCTGGAAGATTTATTGTCATTGTTGACACAAGCGTTCAACTCCTGTTCACAACAATTGGGTATCCCTGCTCACTTCTCAAAGGGAACAAATCCTGTACGGAGTGAAGTCGGGAGCTAATAATGGAGCTGCCGCAAACTATCATGCCAAACTTCGAGCATTCTAATAGCAGTCGTTAAATGAAGTAGCTTAGTTCAAAAACAAAGGCAAGAGCTAAAATGCCTCCCAAAAAGTTTTTAGCTTAGTTCAAAAACAAAGGCAAGAGCTCCCAAAAAGTTTCCACTAATAGTAATGTTTGACCATAAACCAAAATGGGTTTATTTAAACTACTCCAATCTGATGCCATGTTTAAGTAGAAGGAATTGGATGAGGGCCACTCCCCAAGCAGGACTATAAAGGATACGAGGGGGAAAAAGGCATCAAAGAACAGGGAGACTTCCAGAGAAAAAAGTGGAAAGCCAGCTTCCTCTTCATCCCTTACCCCATAACTACTTTAGGGTATGAGACATCTCCATTCTGCATCTACAGTAGCATATCGCTCCCTTACAAAACCTGACAGGACTGAAATACAGATCTACGGGTCTGCATACTGAAGAAGCACTGGAAAGCCAAGGCTTTGGATATTGGTATAAATCTGGATGTTCAGGGGCAGCCAGTACCTAAGCGCTTACCTCAGTCACGATGGAAGGAATATAGGAGCAACTGTCAAAAATGTCCGATATTTAAAAGCAAAAACTGGAAAAATCCGTAACTGATTTCTTTAAGAGCAGCACTATTTAAGTATCAAAACCCAGCAACCAAGTACGTCACGTATGTGAAAAATCAAACTGCAGCTCTCTGCCCTGCTTAGTTTCAAGTTTCTCCGTCCTTTTCCAGGCATGGTAAGGGACCATCTTCATTACCAAGCTAACATGACAGTTATTCCTCAGTGCAGAATACATCCTTAGTGACTCCAGTAAGATTTTTTTGTTACGTCGGACTGTGTGGTAATTGTATTACAACTGGCAGCATGTATACGATGTCATTATGCTAGTGTGGGCTTTGCCAGCAGCTCATTTTATACTAACAGTGACACTGTCTGCGTGCATGGCAGGAGGGAGGGAGTGCAAACAGAGAAAGAGAACTTATTTCACTGTACCTCACCAAGGTAGATAACTATCTGGAAGAAAGTATCCATCAGTAGGATTCTGTCAGGAAGAATACTGCTGCTGTCCAAAAGCACAGGCTGGGGAAAATAAAGAAGAAAGTCAGGCATCACTAAGCCCTCAGAACTGTATTAACCTTCATGGCTGGCCAAACAGCTTGCTCAGCCCTGCCCGTATAGATGTGACTTCACATCTATACAGCTTCTCAGTCCACGTGAACGCCTTGCAGAGCACGGTCAGCCTCCTGCAGCATCACTGAATGGAGCAGCAGGTTATCAGCTACTGCATGAAGCGCAGGATGCAAGAGAGCAATTTCTATGGCTATCCAAGTTTAATTTGAAATCACCTTGAACAAAAGCATCTCAAGAATAATAAGGAATAACATGTGAACTCTGGCAAATGCTGCCAAGAAGGTTTCAAAGTGTTACTCCAGCAGCTTCTGCATTTCTTTCCTGCCAGACACACTCCTTTCAAGGAAGCTGTCAGTACAAGGGAATCTGTGTCTGCCCATTGAATACTTGAACATAGTTAAGCACTGCTGCATGAACAACTGGAAACAAGCAGCTGGTGGGAGATTATGACCTGGAAGGGCTGAGGCTTGCTGACTTACGCAGCAGAAATGGCAGCCTCTGGCAGAGAAGCAAAAGTGATACTGACAGCCGC
>NW_008794167.1:530552-543875 GCF_000699145.1 Aptenodytes forsteri | reverse complement strand
GGCTTGGGCGGGGAAGGGGGGGAAGGTTGTTTTTTGGGGGGGTATTTTGGTGGTTTTGGTTTTTTTAATCAAAGCTGTAAGCTTACTGAAAACACAATTCATATTTTACATTGCCCCATTTCATCCTTTAATAATTACCTTGATTAAAAAAAATATACGTAGGGGCCTTTTTGCTGAAATAGTGGTACTCTGACTGAATACTCATTATTTTGGATTGATCCACCTCTTCCTGTTGAACAGGGACTCACCTCAGGAGGTCCATGGAAAGAATAAGCATAAAGGATGGGCTGGATCATAATGAGAGACTGGGTCAGATCTTGCCTAGCAAAGTGGTGACGGTAGTAAGAAGATTCATCTGGACTGTTATTGAAGACCTGCAGGAATGGGGAGCGTCGCAGATGGAACATGAACTGCACCAGAAAGATGAGTGAGAAGAGAAATGTCAGCAAGTTGCCAAGGCTTCTGCATCCAAGTCCAATCTTTCTGAACAGCAAATTCTTTGAAAAAAGTCTACCCCTTATTAACTCCTCAGAGTCCTTCCCTTATCAGTCATTTGCAGCACTGAACTACAGGATCAGCCCACCAAATTAAAAAAGCATCTGCTCCTCCCCTCTTGAATCTGATAAATGGTACAAGATCTTTTATCATCACTGTCACTCACCCCTGCATACTTTTCCCACGGCTGTGGGAAGTGAAGTTCTTACCTGGGGATACAAAGAAAATGATTCTGACAATCTGAAGGAGTTGGGATCATCTTTGTTGTACTGTCCAAATTTCTGACACTGTTGGAAGCAAAATGGATACTTTGGTTGTCTTTCTCTTTTTTCTTCTTTTTTCCCCCCTTCTTTTTTTTTCCTTTTTTTAGGAAATTAACACTTTTTTTTTTTGGAAGGGTGTTCTTTTGGTTGTTTTTAAACACAGCAACCAAGGCACGAACGTGACAATAACAAGTAATATAAAATTTACAGGCTATTTTTCTTGAAGTCAGTGGTTTCTGTGTCTTACTGGAATGAGAATGATGATTCAATCTATTTTTATATATATATATTAAATCTAGAATTGAAATTATCTAAGAATGAAATAAATAGTGCTTAATTAAATCAGGAATACTGTTAGACCTAAGCTGCTTTGTACACTATGAAACACTTCTGCAGCAACTCAACTTCCTTCTAGAGCAGCAGCAGACTGGCATTTCACTACCATTTCACTGAAAATAAGAAGCATCAATGGTTTTAGCAATTTAACTATAAAGAACTCCACAATCATTTCAGCATGCGGCATGCCCACGTGTGTTTTGGCGCTCAAATGTTTATTTGCTACTGGTCCTGTTTTTTCAGTGTCTGATGTGCCACATCTGTTAGTATCAACTCCACATGGGTGTTTGGACAAAGCCAGAGCCGATTTAGGCAATTCAGGCTTGTGAAATTCAAAGAAAAAGACAGTATGAATTTGCGGAAGTGATTACTGCCCTGAACTCGGCACCAGTGAGCCCACATCTGAGTAGTGTGTCCAGTTTTGGGCTCCCTGTGGATATAGTGGAGTGAGTTCAGCAGAGGCCACCAAGACTGTCAGGGGCTGGAGCACCTCATGTAGAAAGAGAGGCTGAAGAAGCTTGGTATGTTCAGCCTGGTGAAGAGTGGGATCAGGGAGTTGTACCACTGTCTACAGCTACCCAGTGGGTTGCTGGAGAAATGGAAATTCTGATGGAGGCAGGAGAAAAGAAAAAAAAAAAATCACAGTGACTGTGATCAAACATTGGAACAGGTTGTCAAGAGAAACTCCATCTTTGGAGATCTTCAAAACTCAACTGAACAAGACCTGGAGCAACCTGCTCTAACTTCAAAGCGGGCCCTATTTTGAGCAGGGGAGTTGAACCAGAGAATTCCAGAGGTCCCTTCCCACCTGCATTATTCTGTGTTTCACTATCACTTCTTTAATCGCAGGTTTAACCCTTTCAGCATGACGGGATGTTCACCTACCCTGATCATAGTGGCTTCTGAGCTATTGTGTACTACAACTATGGGACTGTGATCAGAGCACAAATGAAGCAAGTCAATCTGAAAAAAGAATGGCGTTTTCATTTCCCGAGACCATTGTTACTAAAATCAAGAACACACCCAACTGCAGTCTATTGGTCTTACCAGTCTGATCAGCTGTCTGTCCAGCCATCGCAGAACATCAGGTCCCTCCTCAGATTCAGCTCTGTACACTCCCAGTCGTGCCATCAGCACAGCAGCTGCTTCCTGGTCAAATGCAGCTTCTATATGCTGGAGTTGACTCTGTGCATCTGCCCAACTATAGGGTTAGTAAAAGGTTAGTGCTACATGCATTTACCTTCAGCAAAACCCAAACCAGATTCAGCCTCCCTGTGCCAGATACCCTGTGGCCAATGCATGCAACAAAAAGCTAGAAAAATTCCAGCACAGACTGCGGCTTAAGTTTCTGCCATTCTGCTAAAGAACTGGCAGGAGATACTTACTTTCTGGCTATGGTAGTGACACGAATGCGTTTCTGCGTACTGGAGTGTTGATACTGAGTGACAAACTGCACTGCCCCTCTGCCTCCCTGAGGTATTGGTGCGTTGTGCTGCAAATGAAACAACATAAGCCTTCAAAAGGGGCTGGCTTTTCTGTAACTCTGTACACTACAGAGAACTCCAGGGCACCATTTCAGCAATCACAGAATAAGTACAAGCTAGAGATGAACTACAGAAGAGACACACATCTGTTAGTGTTCTGTTTTCCAGCAGCCCTCAGAGTCAATTGGTGCTGGGCCCATTTAATATTGTGCATGACACTTCCTCAGCTTGTTCCTTAAAGGATGGCAGCAACTTATCATCTCTATAGCAATGAACATAAGAATGGCAGTACAAGGTCTGAGCAAAGGTCCTGCGAGTCCACCATCCTATTCCCAACAGTAACAAGCCTACACAGCAGAGAAGACAGAGACACACAGGTGGAATAGAATTCCTTTGGGGTAGCCTTCCTAGCTTTCTAGCTGCCACATGTTCAGAAACTTCCCCAGCCAAAAGTTGCTTCTGAGCCATCAAGTTATTACAACTTGGAGGACCAACTCTCCAAGAATTTTAAGGTATTTATACTTTTATTCTCCACAGCACCTACTGGCAAAAAGACAATTTCTTCTTTGTTAAATAAATACCATAGGAAGAAGACAAGGAAAGAATGCAGGTTTTGTACAGACAAAAAATATTAGGCAGTTTATGCATATGAAAACAACCTCTGAGACTATTTCTTTGGCACAAAACACTTGGTTGCTTTGCAACCATTCATCTGCAACACAGGGGATGTCGCTGCATTTCCTGGCCCTGTTACAAACAAATACTGGTGTGCAAAAAAGACGACAAAAAAAAAAAAAAAAAAAAAAGAGAGAAGCCAGGACTGACCTGATTTACCACTTCAAAGTAAATGGCCAGAGTTGTGCTGGGATCCAGACTACAAATTTTCCATTGAGATGTGCCTCCAATTCCAAGCTCCTGCACAGAATTGGAAAGAAAGCAGTATTTTTGTCTCCAGCAGCACATAAGGCAAGCTTATGTTAAATTCTGATCAGAGGTACAAGTCATGGCAGGCCTTCTAGACTTATTTTTTGGGTGTGAATGAAATTACTGAAGGACATACAGTTAAAAGAAAGCCTTATGGGACAAGAATTTAGTCTAGGAAAGACTGTCTTTTACTAGGGGTGTTTCCAAATTGTTCTTCTTGAAAACTCTTGACATTCTAGCTGAGCTGTAGGTCTAGACAGAAACTTTGCACTGTTTATTTACTTCTTTATTAAAGATTTTTCCACATCAGAAACTTACATTTTCAGAGACACATGGCCCTTTAGCATTCAGGGATATGCATGGTCCAATAGCTCCTGCAATTTTCAGCTCTCTAGAGGTCTAGAACAAGGTAAAAACAGTTGTGTGGTTTTTTGTTTGTTTTTTTTTTTTAAATCAAGTCAGTCAAATAGAATACACACAGATTAAATCAGCTTTGATCACATGTTGCGTACACATGGCTGTCAGGGAAAGTATCTCTGAGTACTTTCCCAAATCACCTAGTGCTAGAGAATCTACATAGTCACATTTTAATATGAAGACATATTTATAGTGACCAGGAGAGAGTATGAAATGTTCCTTGCTGAGTGAGAAGAGGCTGAGCTCAGCTGCCTTTTTTTTTTTTAAAAAACAAAACACAAATTTAATAAGCTTTCAAATAAAAATCCCTCCAATCACTCCAGTGCGGTGCTTCTCCCAAAACAGGCACTACGGCTGACCTCAAAACACGTAGAATTTTCTACACCCCAGATACTTAATTTGAATGAACAGCACTTGTATTTCCCAGTTAATGTCATCCAATGAAACTAATCTCTCACCTTCACGTCCAGACTTGCACCAAAAGCCATCCGAAATTCCCCATTGAACCCTTTGTTAAATACCCGCTGGAAGGTCTGCTTGAAGAGAGAAGTGTTGAAGGAGTCTCCCATCACCATGTGTCCTCTGGGAAAGAAAAAACAATACACAAAGGAACTGAAGCAACTGGGAACTAGAAGTAAAGCACAAAGGATACATTCCTCCAACTCTCATGCATGCAAACACATGCAGAAACTGTTTTAAAGCATGCCTTTGCATAGGTGGAATTCACATCAGGGAACACAGATTCACAGACGCCTCCTCCAAAGCCAGACAAGTTAATGCTCCATCTTTGCCAGCTTGCTTTCTCAACTATATTTCTAGCTCCTTAAAAACGCTCATGTTAGAAGCATCTCAACCCAGAAAAGAGCTTTGCTCAGCCTGCTTCCCCTGAGCAGGGCTGGGTGCACGTCTGGAACCACCCACACTACCAACAGGATGGCTGCACCGCTGCAGCATGAAGACGGGTGCATGGGTCTGTGCTGTGCCTCCCCTAAGTGCTTTGGTAAACCCAGGCCGGATCGGATGGGGCTTAGTAACACAACCAAAGGGTCAAACAATCTCTCTTCTGCTTACTAAGGATTATGTGATTATTTACAAACACCTTGCATTTGCCCAAACCATTCTTTGGTCTCCAGACGCAGCAGATTTAAAATGGCCAATAAAAGACATGATGAGTGCCTAACAGGCCCAATTTAGCACACAGCCTTCCTCACAGAGACCATAAGGTTTTCATCAATACGGAACACAGACATTTAACCCTTAGAGATGTCACTTAAAACTAGATCCAGGGAAGCCAAGAATCCCTGGAGAAAGTGCAAGTGAGCTGTTAAGCAGAGAAAATCTTGCCCACACAAGGAAAGCTTCTACCCACCATGCCCGAAGCTCTGCTCTTCTGATGGCACTTCAGTCATGCACACACCACAAAGCACGGCATCTCTATCCCATCAATTCTGGAAAGGATATTTGCTATCTCCCAAAGAGGCAGAAGGCATTTGCAAGACATGTTGCAGCATGCTTTAGAATACCTTTCTCAAAGCAGGACATCGAGTTTTCTACCAGCAGTGCTAATTCACATGCTGTTTTGAGACTTTAGAAATGTGGACTGGGAGCAGGGGAGGTTTGCCATATAATTCCTGGCAAATTCAAACAACAGTTTAGAACAGAACGATAGAAATCTCACCCTTTTGCCCTGACAGCAAACTTAACTGCTTTCTGAACCATTCTCCCCCTCCAAAAAAAAAAAAAAATACAGGTGCCAACTTTGTGCTCTCCTGCTATGAACATACCCGGTGAGGTTTGCACAACACTTCATCTCTAGCAGTCCAGTCTGATCCAGGGCGCAGGCATAGATGTCGATGCAATGCCCGTTGGCTGCAGTGCGATTAGCCAGAGTCTCATAGTGCTGGGGAAAACATACACGGTGTTTAGGATGCCGCAATGGGCAATTTTTCTTCTGCTCTCCAGCTGAGGCCAACATGCGAAACATGAGGTACAAATGAAGCAATTACCAGTGCTACAGTAAGAAAACAGCTGTTTACTCTTACTGCTCTGCTGGAGCACACTTCTCCCTCCTAGGATGTTTGCACTTGGATGAGCTTGAGTTGCATGTTGCAAATACAGAGAGTGCATGAATTGCATGGGATCTTTGTCTGTGATAACCTAGTGGAGACCCAAAGGTTCCAGGTGATAGTTAAGAGAACAGGTGTCATACTGCTTCCTCTAAGCTGACAGGCACATTTCATGCCTGACATTTTAACTATTTTAACTGTTGTTTCATACACCAGGAAGACAAAGAAGGCTTTCTGGAAGTGACCAATTCTTGGAAGGCAGGTTTTTTCCTCCCCGGGAGGAGATACAATGATGTTGATGAACACACTCTCCACCCACCATCAGCTAAGAAACAACACTGAAATACTTCTTTCTCCGAGAAGGCACAAGACTGTGCTGGAGAAGTAACTAGGAGGAAGTCTTTTTTACCCTTCCCTTGACTGTTCTCACACTTTAACATACACAAAAAGCTCAGGCACTTCAAGGACAATCATGCAAGTATCTGGACATACTGTTCCCACATCAAGAGAACGGAATATGTTTGTTCCCTGGGGAAGGACATTGGACAGCTGTCAAGATACCAGTGTATGTAAGTTTGTGTTATGCCCTTCCTCCCATTTAGTGTTCTGACACAATATTCGGTTTTTGTTTTTAAACACACCCAGCAGGCACTAGCACCTACTTTGGTGGCCTTCTTCATGAATCTTGCATTGTCCTTCTCTATGTCATGCCAAGAACGGATGGGTGTTTTCAGTTCATCTCCTACCACCATGCCTGGTCCTTGTGTTGGTGGCCCACCTGTAAACAGCATTATTCTGGCCCCTGTGTTTGGAAATGTGCCCTAAAATAAAAATAAAGACTTATATCAGAGAAAGAGTGAAAAAAAAAAAAAAGGAAAAAAAATGGGAGAGACTGATTAAATGGCAACAATGCTTTCTTTAGAGAAGCGTCTGAATGTGTTTCTGCAATGTCATTAGGGACCTGTCTCTGCTACAGGCCACCTTGATAAATAGCAATGCACTTCCTGACAGTTACAGCACTCCCAGTTTAGACTTGATCTACGTCAAGCTTCACGTCTTCATAATAGGAAGCAGGCAGTTTCTGTTCTTTTTACTTATATCTTAGATGACCCTCAGATAAACCCAGTGCAGAGTATCACCTCCACATGGCAGTACACACAAGAATCAGAGACCTTTAAACACCTGCATATTTTACCATTTAGAGGTAAACTCCCAGTTCACTCTACACCAGCTGGTGCTATTCACGTCAAATGTCAGTAGAGACAAATTGCACCTCTGCAGCCCAAGCTGGACTGACACCTGCACATGTCTCAGCAAAGACTGCCAGGTGCTTACTTTGACCAGCTCATCTCAAACAACAGCACAAAGAGTACCTCCAATAAGCCGACAGCAATCGAAAGAGCTACTCCAGTGGAACGTAAAGGCCTCTTTCCCTGGGTCACTGGCCATGGGTCCCTTTGCAGTTCTCCAAGCAGATCCGTTAAATTCATGTCAATCTTATGTACTGGCTGCAGAAACCTGCAAAAATTCAAATAAAATGTTTTCCTGCTTATTAGTCCTTTCAGTTTAGAGAAGAAAGAAAGTGCCTCTCTGCTCCTGGCACATGTGAATTGCACTGAGATAGTTATCAGAAGCAAAAAGTCACGTGGCATGTTCCCTTCTTACATCCAAACTTTCCAAGATAACAGGCCTGTGCAAAATAAAAAATTTGATCAAAGCAAGACATCAGGAACTGACAAGGCGGCAAAGTCACATAAAGCATAGGAAAGAACTTCAATGGTGATTAATGACTACCAAAACACACAAGAGCTGCCACTGAAGAAGAGGAGCTGAGAAAGAGAAAACTGTATTCAGCAGAGGCAAATACAGCTTTACTGTTCAGGGGTCACTGCTTCCCTGTCAATCATTTTTCGGACTTGCTGGGTCTGAGGGTAGGAGGTGGTATGTAGGATTGTTACGCATAGACCAGGCTCCCCATTGGCTGGTCAATCAAAAGGACAGGCCCTTGTTCCAAATGACTCCTGAGCAATATGCTTTCCGAAGTATGCTTTCCGCTACTCTCTGTTTTTCAATTAGAAATCTAGCCTGAATGGCAATCGAGTTCTTGCAACTGCAAAACCAAGATACTATAGAAGTCTAATACATAGCCTGCAGCTCTAGTAGATCACATCCATACGTAACATTTGATGCAGGGAAATAACTGTGACAAGACAATACCATTTAAATCTTCTAACAAAGACTCCTCTTGGGAAACCCAGGTTTAGAAGCGTGACCTCAAAGGGGGCATAAAACATCTGCCCTGCTTTTCTGCTGTGCTGGTGCAGCTTACCTGCTTGAAATAACAGGTTGCTCTGGAGTTTGAAGAGGTCTTCCCTGTTGAATGGGGACAGCTGGCCTTGAAAGCCCAAGCATATCCTAGAGAATAGTAAAGAGGAGGCAGAGGAGATGTACTATTCAAACACTAAACATATTATTTGCTCTCAAGCAATACACCCTGAGGCCTGCAATACTGTAGCATTAAATGCATCAAAATCTGTGAAATTATTAATCTTTGAACTCCCATTAGGAATGGATCAATGGGTCCATTATGCGAGATACACAAACTCTATCTTGGACAAGCTTCCAAGGAATTTACAAAGGCAAAAAGACAGGACAGATATTGAGAGGGAAACAGGCTGTTAAGAGCACTGAACCCTCCTTCCTCCCCAAGAGCCCAGAGCTTGAAAGACCAGCAGTGGTGTCAACAGAGCTAACAGGAACAAGCCACTGGCCTAAGAGATGGAAGAACATACCTGTATTTGCTTAGCTGTCAGGTCCTTTGTGCCCCTAAACACGTAGCTCTTGGAAATCCCTTCACAGCTCAGCTCGTGAACCTGGACCATTCTGCCAAAAGTGATAAGCCCCACCAGAGCGTCAGCAGGCAGCAGACTTAGGGACATCTGGAGGGACTCCTTCAGCGCCTGCAAGTCCTCCTCTTCTAAGCACGTGTCGACAACATACAGGAAGATCAATGGCGTCTGCGGACCTCGCTAATGTGGAAAGAGATGGATTTACTAGGCACGTGTATATGCCAGGTGACACTTTATAATGCCTCCAGCCAAGGAAAAAAATGAGTCCTATCGTAAGCACCTTGCAGAAATGTTATTTATTTGCGTTATCTTAAGTAAATCTAATACATACATAATCTGTCACAAACAAGACAATTCTAGGGGCTTCAAACTTCCCTATGAATCATTTACCTGCACTATATATTCAATTGTTGAAAATTGAGGCATAAGCTCTGCTGGTTGATTGACTTCAGATATGCCTGCATATGCTGGAGGGAACTGAAAAAGAGAACAAAAAATTAGGACAAGGAAGTTGCAGGACAGAAATGTAGGGCCCTCCTCTGCAGTACAGAGGCTGCCCTGCTCATGATGTGGTTATTCAACTCTTTATTTACTGCCACTGCACCAACCTGATTAATTCATGACAAGAGACCCATACTGCTGTTTTCCTAAGCACGGACAACAAGTGGCCAGCAGTACGGACAGCTGCTCAATCCAGTGTAAATAAAAGGTAGGACTAAAGCAGCGACTATGCGTTAGTTGAAATTCATTTAGCCACGCGACAGTTTCTGATGGCAAAAGTCCACTCAAATCTAATGAATTTCATACTCGGCAAGAACAGTAAACGTCAAATGCAAAAAACACACTGGAAACACATGGGACAAAACAGCATTTTTATCTCCTTCCTATGCCTTGCATGCTGGTAAAATCACTGGCAAAACTGAACTGAAAATAGACAAGACTTCAGGTAAAACAGGCCCATGAACAAGTACTCTGGCCTGGGTTCAGCAAGAGAAAAAGGCCAAGGAAAGGAATCTAGAAAAGTGGAATTTATGCTTAACATCCTTTGCCAGGGGAGGCCTTCAATAAAATGTTCACTGAAAAGATGGAAGGGCTGATGCTTTTTCCAACTTACCTGATTTCTCTGAAAACAGAAGTTACAAGCCCAGAGCTTGGCCCGATAGTCAACTTGGCTGCAAGGGAAAGATGAGGCAATTAGTATAACTGTAGGAACAATTTTACAGCACAGCTTCACAATTATCTATGCTGGTTCACAGCACTGAGGAAGAAACAGAATATCAGACAGTCCAACTTGAATGACAAGAGTTTTAGAGATTCAGACTCTTGTTCTATTGGCAGAAAGTCCATTAGCTCATCCAGCCCTGCCACTTCCAGGCTTGTCAGCATGACGAACCACTGACAGCTCTCCGAAGCTTAGCCTTTGGCAGACAAAGACTTGGGTCTAATCATTCTTTCACTATACTTGGGCTTATCTCAGTCATCTTACTGTTTGTACAGCTGTAGCACACAAGTACTCCAGTCACAGAGCAGCAGGAGCCATTCACCCAGATCCTGCGCAAACACTGAACAAATAGGCTGTTCCTTGCCCCAAAGAGTTTACTCTCCTCAGCCCGTTACGACATCCTGTAACTGCTGGTGCGGTAAAGCCTGGCCATATTCTTATTTCATGGGCTTGACCTCTTCTTACTTCCTCTCACCGGCCTTCCCTGCTTTTTCTCAGCCCAATGCTATGCTGTGAGTATGTATGATCATTACATGATTTTGGGACCGAGATTATTCCTCTTAAATTCTCAGCAAAACTTCAAAGAAAACCTTGATGCTCATACTGGAACTGACCTACAAGCAGTAGGATGTGTAGGAAGCAGGAAACTAAGTGAACGTCACAGTCCAGAGGACAGTATCAGTATAACTGGCATCTTTGTTTATTCTAAGTTTCATCATTCACCACAAAATTCTCTGGGATGTAAGAGGACTGGCCATTTCCATATCATCTCTGCTTTAATAGCCTCCCCAAAGGCACTCCTCTCTCTTCTGTTTCTGGCAGCTCTAGTAACGGGCTGCCATTCAACGTATCTCATTAAGCATGCACGGATTTTAACAAACCCACTACATCTAAATGAAAGAGGCTGCCAGGCACCGGGCAGAGAAAAAGGAGAATAAGGAAGTAGTGAAGTTCAGATAAAAACTAGGTACTATCCAGCCTCTCTTAACATCCCCAGCCAAGAAATTCATACCAGAGCGGGTTGAGCACCGCTTTGCAAGTCGGCCTGCTACAAAGCACCGGTTCATACTGCACTGGCGGCAGGTCAAGACGCTCCTTCAGTGGGGTCAGAAGACAGGCCAGGGGGACAACCATTCTTGTGGCCTCCAGCCTGCTGGAGGGCCACACGTTCCAGCTGAAACGCACTCCATCACGCTCCTCATTTTGCTGGATGAACTCCAGGTACGTCGCCATGGGTCTGCAGAAGCTCTGGAAGGACATAAGCAACACACATTCAGACAGCGGTCACCTGTTTGGACAACAGTCCTGCAAAGGAGGTCAGCAGATCAACTACATGTAGGCACAAGACGTTGCAGGACAAAGCCAATACGTTATAATGAGTTAATCCCATTATCAAATGAACCATGTGACTACGTTAATCTCTTCTGTCCAGTGCTCTCACCAACATCCCAGACAATTAAAACCCCACCAAATCCAATGAAGAAACAAGAAAATCTGACATCAAAGCCAGAATGCAAGTTTTTTTTCTTGTGATCCACATTTAACATCCCAATACCCACTCAGCCTCAGGCTGGCCTCAAGGCAATCCTGCCTGACTCAGGTCAGTAAAGGAAAACAGGTCAGATTTGCAACACATCCTGAAGCCTCCGGCTGAAACCTTGGGGGGAGAGAAGGAGGCCAAGTCTGAGATCAAAACACTCATCAGAAATGTCATCTGGTTGCCAGCCTGCCCTGCTTACAGATGGAAAGGAGCACATGACAAAAAGTTCAAAAAAGGTGTTTGGCGATTTTAGACACCCTCTGTGCATGGCACCGTGTCCCACTCCCAGTAAGGGAGGAATTGAGAGTCCAGCAGACTTCAGAAAAGACATGCTATTCAAGGAGAGATATCACCAACACACCAGAGAAGTCACTCTCTGTATTGCCTTACTAAACTCTTCAGAGTAAGATGCGAACAAGAGCTCCCAGGCCATCGTTACCTTTGATGTCTCTGAGAAAGGGAAGGACAAGCCTACCAAAAAACTCACTCGTTGAATCCAGCCCACAAACACCACACAGCACTGGCAGCAACTCACAGAGCCAAGAGCCGCGGCACCACGACCTGCTCCAGCCAAGGAAACTCAGAGGTTCACCTGCAGCTGCAGATGCTCCAGGATTACCTTATTCCTGGTCCTCACTTGCAGGCGGGAGATTCAGGAGGGCCGTAGGCATGAGGAACCAGAAGCATCACCTCCTCCAAAGGAGGAGAAGTTTTGATGTAACATTTCCTACAAACCTCCGAACTCCTCGACGTTTTCTTTGTCCTTGCTATTAAGGATGTATACCAAGTTCATGGGCATTGCCCTGCATTTCTGCCCCCACCTCTGGACAGGCAAACGGAAGGGTTCAGCAATACATCCCCACCACAAATGGGTCTGTCAGGGTAAAAGTCAGAGCTGAGCCTCCCTGTAAAAGATCCCGCACATCAGAACAGCAAGATAAACACCTGACATCTCAGGTATGCAGAGCAACTGCAGTGCAAATTTACTCCATGTTCCTCCAACTGCAGCCCAGCACCACTCCCCTGCCCCAGGCCGAGCCCTGATTGCTCGGCTGGGTTTGGCATGGGCTGTGGCCCTGCTTTGGGGTCAGGACGGCAGGAGGGGAGGCACCCCCACCCCAACGAGGGCTGTGTAGGGCCGGTTTAGGGCTGGGTGCCTGCCCAATCTGCCAGCCCCCACACCAGTGCAGGGCCCCAGTCCAGCAGTGACCTCCAGGGCCCGTCTCCAGCGGTGGGGAGGTCCCAAAGTCCCTTTCCAGGAGAGAATGGACCCTTCCAAAGCCTCAGCAGATGAGTGGTGGTAGTATTCCAGTCTCTGTATGGGATCTGCTATAGGGCACACTGCTGACCCCCACTCCGTCTAGCAAAGCTATAGGCAATGCTGCTGCTTCCTAGCAGTGCTACAGGGAACGTCACGGATCCCCCAGCTGCTCCACTCGGCACAGCTATAGGGGACACCACAGACCCCCAGCCTTTCACCAGAAAGCATATAAAGGACACCACAGATCCCTAGCGAAGCCATAGGGGCCACCTCTGACCCCTATGCCACTGATCCCCAGCACTGCCATAGGGTAAAGCACTGACCCCCTGCACTGCTACAGCTGGCACGGCTGACCCCCAGCACAGCCCCGGGAGACAGGGCTGACCCCAGCTCTGCCCTGCGGGACACCACCAGGCCCCAGCACCCTCCGCACAGCCCCCCGGGACACTGCCGCTCCCCCGCCCAC
>NW_008794167.1:529911-530202 GCF_000699145.1 Aptenodytes forsteri | reverse complement strand
CCGCGCGCCCCCGCCGCTCTCTCCCGGCAGGCCCCGCGTGCCCGGCAAGGCCAGCTCAGCGGTACGGCGTGCCCGCAGGCAAGATGGCGGCACCAGCACGCCCCGCCCTCCCCCGGCGAGGCTCCGCCGACATCTTGGCTAAGGGCACCCTGCGCGCCGTTCTGAAGGAGGGGAAGCGGCGTGACCCTACCAAACACGGCGAGGCGGCGGCGTCAGGGAGGCCATCTTGACTAAGGGTGCGGTGCAGCGCGCTGGAACGGAGGCAAACGGGGTGCCCCTACTGAGTGGGGG
>NW_008794167.1:512487-529800 GCF_000699145.1 Aptenodytes forsteri | reverse complement strand
GAGCTACAGGGTGAGGGAAGCGGCTCTTGTATCAAGGTGCTCGGCAGCTTTGAAGGGTGCTGTCGTGTTCAGCAGGGAGGGTTGTCTTTGTAAGTGTAGAAACTCCTGGGAAAAAGCTATTAATAACAATTTACTAGTAATACAGACACTTTAAAAAAAAAAAAAAACTGCGAGCCCCAAGCAGCCTCATCTTCGCCTCAGTTCTCAGCCCCCCTCGTCAGACTGGGGTCACCTTCCCTGGGCACATTGGCCCTGGGAAGCGCAGCAGGCCAAGCCGTGAGGCCGCCCAGGCCTGCGATGAGGCAGGGCCAGCCGGCTGGGGTGGCTGGGCCGGGAGCAAGCGTGGCTGGAAACTGAAAAGGACCAACGCAACTTTGGTTTGCCCCGAGGACACGCACCCTTCAACAGCACATCTCCCGCCATTCACATACCTGGTTGCTGAAGTCTGCTTTCAAATATGCCTGACCCGGGTAAAAGGGATTTTCTTCTCTTGCTGTTCCCAGAAAAGATGTGGGAGCCAGCTTTACCCTCACGGCTGGCTCGAGGCCACAGTGGTTCATCAATCCGTGAGGAAACCTGTACCCCAGCCCGCTGGGAAAACCCTGGTGCCCAGACCCTCTGGTGAGGAGAGATCTGGGGATGGCCACAATATCCAGAAATGCAACATGCTGCCTGTGGATGTGTGGTAGAGGTTTGACCAAGTCTGAGTTGCCCCAGAAACTTGCCTGTGCCTTGAAACTATGCAAATATGTTCCCTCTTTCATTGCTTCCTTCTCTTGCTGCTTCCCACAGTCTCTTCTGAAGCCAAAGAGGCAAAGCCTGTTCCTGATGAGACCGATGACATGAATCCTCCACTGCAGCTTCATGTAATGCCGTGTAAGTGGGATTTTTCCTATCTCAATGTATGCACATAAATCCATCACTGAATGCCGCAAACTTTCACACATACTTCTAGGGGCAAAGGCATTGTAGTAAAACATCTTGACTCGCTTCTAATAGTTTGGGTGCTTGCCTTAAAGTCATGTGGTGGTCAGCCTATAAACGTTCCCCAGGCTTCTGTGTGAGCATCGCTCCATCTTTGCTTAAAGGAAATTAATGCCCTGTGATCAAGTTTGCTCACCCATTGTCCTTTGTGCCAAAGTTAATTTTCTTCTTAGCAGCTGGTATAGTGCTGTGTTTTGGATTTAGTATGAGAACAAAGTTGATAACACACCAATGTTTTAGTTGTTGCTAAGTAGTGCTTACACTAGTCAAGGACTTTTCAGCTTCCCATGCTCTACCGACTGAGAAGGCTGGAGGTGCACAAGAAGCTGGGAAGGGGCACAGCCAGGACAGCTGACCCAAACTGGCCAGAGGGACATTCCATACCATGTGACATCATGCTCAGTACATAAACTGGGGGAAAGCTGGCCGGGGCGGGGGGGGGCCACTGCTCGAAGTCTGGCTGGGCATCGGTCGGCAGGTGGTGAGCAATTGCATTGTGCATCACTTGCTTTGTATATTCTTTTATTATTATTGTTGTTATTATTATTACTATTTTATTTTATTTCCATTATTAAACTGTTCTTATCTCAACCCGCGTGTTTCACTTTTACTCTCTCCCCCATCCCACCGGGGTGGAAGGGGGAGTGAGCGAGTGGCTGTGTAGTGCTCAGTTGCCAGCTAAGGTTAAACCACAACACCCATGCACTGTCAAGCTTTGGTTTTTTTGTGTTTTCTCGCTTTTAAATGCAACAGAAATCTATGTTTTGAATATTTTGTATTTTTTTTAAAGTCATTGATTAGAAGAAAGCCTGAAGTTCATTCTGAAGTTGCTTGCTAACAGCTTAAAACAACAGGAGCAACATGATTAAAATGCTGTGCAGCAGTGTGGTCCTCCATGTAGGTTTGATCACCAGGCTCCCATTTTTCTCAGGTATGTCAAAACTCACCCAGTTACCATGTTGGTGTCTGCCTACACCTCTGATATGGCAGATGAAAAAAACCAAGGGAGTCAGTGGTATGGACATCTACTGATAACAGGTGGCGTTGCCTCCTACCAGTTAACTGGCACAAGAAACATAAAAGCTGGCCAGACTGTGGAGCTTAGATTGCCTGTAGAGGCTCTTTGTTGTGACCAACTGCAGGGTCTCTCTACGAGCTATATGGGACACATCTTACACTTTTCTTAGCTATATGAAGGTTTTGGTAAAACCATGCATAGGAGATGTGGCCAACTTTGACATATAATAAGCGATTAGGAATATAAATGTTTTAAATGTTAGTGCACAGCCTACGATGGAATGCTTGGCTATAAAAATAAAAAGGGGGCAATCTCTTCTCAGCCTTCAAGCACCTGTAAAAATCTGTGACTGCTCCCAGTTCGCAGTCTGTGCTAAGAGTTTGTTTACACTAGAAATAGCAAGAAGTTAAACCATTGAGAGAAGGACGAGGTTTTCAACTCTGTTCTCTGTGCCCTTCAAGATACTTCAACAGACCTGGCAGTGGAAGATCATCCAGTGAAACTGTCATTGGGCTATTGTAGAGTTTGGATCCATTGGCAGTCCTTCTTCCCTTCCCTGGAAAGGACAGAAGGAATTGGCTGACAGATATGGAGCAGAACTGCATAAGTGCACAGATAGGGGCCATTTTCAGAACAATGAATTCCACAGGGAGATTGGCATTATCCAGGGAATGCTTGAGGAAACTGCTTTAACCAAAAGCCATTCATTCCTTCTTCCCAGGGCAGAAAAGGTGTATTTTCTACTGAAGCATCTAACAGTGGAGAGCAATTTTTCAGGTCCAAAACAAAGCAAAACGAGATGCTGTACGAGCTGAACATTAATATTGACTTCCCCAGCTTCCTAGCATAAGGCAAGTTGTGTGCTCTGCAGGGGTTAAATTTGCACGTGTAAAATCTGAACACGAGCAGAAAGATCACAAATTCAGTGGGCATAAAAAAGTAGAAGAATGCTACCTGTGCTTATATGCTAAAGTGTACAAAATTCAAATTACTATTGTTAACGTCCTCAGACCCAGGACTTGCTCTCCAAGCAGTATCAGTAAAGGCAAAGCAAATCTGCTCTTCTGGAGTTGCTAGTTTATCCTTCATTTTACATCTTCCTCACATCACCATGTCTCAAAAGCAAAGCACAGTGCCTCACTGAGACCCAGGGCTTCAAGGCCATGCTGCACCCACCCTGCTAGCATTAGATTAATTAAAACTCTGAGCAACTATTGTGAGTTTGCAAGAGGAGCAAAATCCTAAAGCCTTGTGTTTCTAGACCAAATAACTAAAGTAAAAGCTTTCCCATTCTTCCATTTTCCTGGAAGAATCGCAAGCTTGCTCAAAAAGTGAGAGAGGGGGAAAAACAGAGGCTACCTACATAAGCCCCGACTTGTTTTGTGTTTAACAACTGAAATAGGAGAATGCTTTGAGCTCTGCTTTCGCTCCTCCCCACTCCCCCCAGGATCTCCTGAAGAGTGTGCAAAGTGCAATAATTAACTTTCTCAGGAAGGAAGTGAACATTTTCAACAAAGACTTGGACACCATCCGTGGAGCTTCTCACAGTACCTTTTTGTCCCCTCCAGGCCGCAGGCTAAGCTGGGCTCAGCGCAGGTGAGGGCCTGGCTACCCATTTCTCACAGATGAAATGACAGAAAGTCCCAGCCACGTGAAGCAAGAGGGGAAGGTGGTCTATGTGTGGTGGAGGACAGCCCTATTTGAGGTGTCTATTTTTGTTCCCAAAAACTGCTCTGCACGTGGAGGCAAAACAGGAAACCAGAACAGGGTTTAGAGCAGTCTCTCTTCTTTCTTGAGCCCTAGGGTAGCCACACCAGGACAAGACAGAAGATGGCACTCGAACAGCACCAGATGAACAACCATCATGCTTAACACCTCCAACAGGGGCGAGAGTTATAATCGGAGCAAATAAAAAAAAACCAAAACCAGGAAAAACTGGACAGCCACTCAACCAGAGGGTAAATGTTTTCATTATCAAAGCTTGAAGTTTGCTATTAATGTTAATGTTTTAAACTTTGGACTGTAAAGGCTAGACATGTTAAACAGTACCTGCTAGCTGTACTCTCCCTCAGGTCACAATACAGCCTGGTACTGTAGTTAATGTTTCTCTTGGAAATAAAAAGCAATCTTGCACTTGATTCCATGTGAAAATGGCATTTGGGTGTGACCACCCTCGAACTTGCTTTTGTACAGTCGGTTACCGCTAGTGAGGAAACCTCTCAGAACTGCCTGGTATGTTCACAGCAGGGTCTGCACACCCCAGAGCTCACGGTAACTGGGCTGAGCTCTCCGACCCAGGAGGTCCCTCGTGGTCCTGCAGCAGCTGAACTGTGACCTCTTGTATGAGGCTTGCATAAAGAAATGAGCAGCTCATGCTCCCAAGTGGTCATCCATGTTTTGAGGGTTAACTTTAGCTCTCAGCTTTCTACACATACGTGTTTTCATATTCAGTACTGGAGCTAGTATTACAGCATCCTCAAAAAGTTACATTTCATACCAGTTTGTAAAGGAGACAGCTTTGCTAGGTAGAATAGACGACTGAAGGAACTCAGGGAGGAAAAAAAGACTAGACTATTAATGTTATCTTTCTGCATTTACTCCCTTTTTTAAAAAGAATTACAGGCTGATAGATTAGCCAGGTTCATGAAGAACCAGAGTGACAGAAAGATCATTCCTCTAATTCATTTAAAAATAGATCAGAGAGATTCCTATTTTACAGATAGGAAAGTGAAATTGCTTTACTTTTCTCTATAGGCATGGTTTTTTTCCAAATTTGAGAAGTCTTGTTACAGTGGCAACACAAAGAAGCTTCAGAGACCATAAAGGTCATCTAAACCAGATAAACCCAACACAAATGAGCCAGAATTTAGAGAGCTTAATAAACCAGCCCTCTACTTCCTTAAGTTGTTCACTGATGACAAGCTCTCTCTCCTTTTTCTTATTTCCAGTGAATAAGGTCATACTGCATAAAGTGACATACCTGCATGATAAAGACATGTTGTTTCCCTGAAAGCTATCTTCTAGCTGCAGTAGAGCACAAACAATGCGTTATCTCTGCAGCAGCAGGATTCAGGACCCCCATTGTGTTAGGTCCTCTTTGAACACAGGAAGACAAAGGCAACCCCAGCCCACACCTGAATGAAACTACCTTTGGCCACATAACGGATGTCTGAAGTTGAGGTTAAGGCTCCCTCCAGTGAAGTGAGCAGCATTTTCCTCAGGCTTCAGTGTGCTGAGTGGTAAAAGGGGGCAGAGAAAGAACAAACATCTGATCACTTCACCCCCACATCTCTTTTGTAAGAGCTCTTCTGCCTCTGTAGAGATATGCATCCCTGTCAAAACCCCACCTCAAACACTGCAACAAAAGAGCAGGCCGGCTGCGGGTGCTCGCACTAGCTAATACAATCAAACTCCTTCCATGGACGCGCCAGCTTATCAGTACTAGTTGCTTGCTCCAGTCGGAGACAGCATGCCTACTCGCAAACAAGGAGCCTTTGCCTCTGTATCTATACCGTCCCTGTATGGGACAGGAACCATTTTTTTTTTTATTATTATTATTCTTTGTACAGCACTTACCACCATTAGCCTTCTGTCCACAGCCCACGCTATAAGTAGGAAAACAGGAACTGAGCAAGATTTGAACACTTCTATGGGATCCAGACTGCTTTTAGAAGGTGCAAACTTCTGGACAATATTGAAATAGCTGATGTAAAGTCTCCTACCCTTATTAGATAAACTGTCTTCCAAAATCTCTCTATGTTAGCCCACTGTTTACTACTCATGGTCAGATTACCTGGCACGCTGATAACTCAGTTGTAGAGGTGCTTGACCACTGGCCTCCCGACCAGTGTCCAGGAGGGCTTATTTTCAGACAGGGAATTTTGAAAACAGCTAGATGCAACAGGTCCAGTGTTGTGCTTGACCCGCTAATTGTTTCCCAGTGCTGGGAGGCTATCGTGAAGATACTGAGTAGCTGTGTAGAGATCCAGCCTGGACACAGCAATGTTAAGCCACAGGTAGCAAGTTGTACTGGTTCATGTGTCTACACTACCCTGCCTGCTAAGGACTTCATTCCAGCCCTCTGTTATGCTGGATGGTGGAGAGCTGGCTCTACCACATATGCACAATATTCTCACTGATGAAAAAGGAGCTGACGTTTTTTTCCTAGAGGTTGCTTGATTATAGGTTAAGGAAGAGGTTGAGTAACTAATTAGCATAACATAGTTGGTACGAAAAATCTACTTCCCAAGTGGGATTTGAACCTACATTTTCCAAAGATAGTATCACCCCCTAATACTGCCAGATGGACATCGATAGCCAGAGGAAACTAGACACAGCTCTCTCAAGAGGTCCGTGGCCCAGCATACCCTGGCCATGAGGCTGACGACAACGCCACAGTCTATATGCTATTGCCAATTCATCAGTCCAGAGTCACACAGAGAAGGAGCCAGAGAGGTCACACTTAAGAGAAACACAAATTGGCTCCACATCACAAGAAGAGAAGACTGTGGTTTTTGATGATATGCCAGTATCATGCCTTTCTCAGATCACAAACCAAGGCCAGAGGCCATATTTATGTCCAAACAACTGTCATTGGTGTCTTTTTCATCCCTGAGGGTATTCAGATAATCTATAAAAATCTTCCCTGTACCATCAGGCCAGAGGAACTCTTTCTATTCTGGAAAACACATCTTCTCAGAATACTTCTACTCAAAATTTCAGCTGACCTATCCATGTAGATGATGCAGCAGCCAGAACACACCAACACATTTGATGATGATCTTGTAGCTGTCAGATGAAGGAATAAATACAACAGATGCATCACCAGGCAATGGCAGCAATGGACGAAATGAAGCACAGAAGTACATGAGAAAAATCAGGGTTTTAATGATAAATTAGCAGGTAAGAAAGATAATAAAGAATCAGTGAGTTCCGTTTGACCTATTTAGGATCTTTCCCACATCAGATTCTTAGTCTTCAATTAGATGGTAGCTATTGTGGGAGAAAAGCGTCAGCTTTAGCACTTAAGCACCCACCAATAGCATTAGTCTGAAAAGCAAAGTTTGGGATCTCATTCTTGGCAACACTCATTAGCAAGTTTTTCTGATCAGCTAATGACTTATTTTCTCTCACTCAGAATAAGCATCTGTGGAGTACTTGACACAATCCTTGGAAGCGATGCATCACCACCCAGCTGTTCCATGGCAGTTTTCAAGTCACACAACCAATTTTTGGTACAAGAATGGATCTACATTTCCACTTCAGCCTTGATCTTCAATGCTGACTCGATTTCCAGTCCACTCACAGAACTGCTCACGCAACTGATATGTTGCTGCTTCATGTTTCATTAAAAACAAAGTCACTCCATGTCCTGAAGTTGCTCGCAAATTTAGAAGTCCACTTTTAAAAAAAAAGCAAGCTGCTTTGTCACCTTGGCTGTGAAGCATGAATCCAGTTTACAGTTTTCCTTCACTTTAAAACTCCAGCCACTCTGTCATATAAATACAGTTTGATGGCGAAATCTCACCACCTTCATGGCAATCATCAAAAACCTGCAAAAGAAAGCCCTGTGTCAGTAATTATATACAGCAACACGATCTAACTGGAAGTAACATGCTCGCATGTTTTCTGCTCCTTCCCCAGTAGAAAAGCAGTAGTCTAACAGAGGCCAAAATCTAGGAAGTCCTATGCCAGCTCTGAGGAACAGGAGCAAAACAGACCCCACTGTAGTAAATGATGCAAGTGGACACACTGGCAAGTTTTACCTACATATCAGTTTACAATCCAAGCAGGAGAGACCAAAAGGTAGACAGAAATAAGTTAGCTTGTTAAAAAACATAAGTAGGCAAACTTGGGATCAGAAAATATAATAATATAATTTGGAACAGGCTACACTTGACAGCACCCTTTCACATACAGTCCAGTAAAGAGACAGGGTATAAGTGGGAAACATCCTGGTCTAAACTAAAGAACCTGCCTCTTACACCATAGCTAAGGCATCACGGATAACACGCATAAGCGCAGTTGGCTTAGAAAGTCACGAGGATCACTCACGGGCATAACGCGGCAGCATGCTGGCTGGCCATTTGCAGGACTGTATTCAAGATTTGCATGCACCCACCTATTCGTATACAGAATTAGTTACTTACAGGGCAGAGTCCACAGGGCGTCCTGACTAATCCAGTGGGTTGTATGAGAGGACTAACGGCTCTGTACAACTTCATCTGTCCATCCACACTGCCTACCGTCCCTTCCTTTGCAGCAATAATAGTCATCTCCACTTTTCCATCATATATCAGCGTATTTAAAATGGTTTCAATGTCTTCCATTGACAACTCTACCTAAGAAATCATTTGTAAAATAAATATTAGGAAAGACGCATGCCAACAAGTCCAGCAAGGAGGAAACGAGCAAACACTATGAGTAACAAGTCCTTAGGGTTCTAACCTCGCCCAGATAAAGGCACTGCTCTCGCTGGGCACTTTATGGGGTTGTGCAGAAACAGAAAGAAAAGCCAATACCAATACCTCCTACCTCTCAAACACTTTTGGATTACGCTAGCCTTGGCTTGTCAAGAAGAACTTCCCTATACACCTCAAGTGTCTACATCATCCTAGCATGATACATTTCCAGTTTTACAGGAAAACGATTGTGAAAGAAGACAGACTACTGAAGAGATGCCTGTTGATGGTGACCAATAATTGCAGGGTTTTTTCCTCTTATGGGGTTGTGCAGAAACAGAAAGAAAAGCCAATACCAATACCTCCTACCTCTCAAACACTTTTGGATTACGCTAGCCTTGGCTTGTCAAGAAGAACTTCCCTATACACCTCAAGTGTCTACATCATCCTAGCATGATACATTTCCAGTTTTACAGGAAAACGATTGTGAAAGAAGACAGACTACTGAAGAGATGCCTGTTGATGGTGACCAATAATTGCAGGGGTTTTTTCCTCCTTTTTTTTTTTTCCCCTCCCCTAAAACCACTTGAAGTGCATAGGCAAACTTGAGAGAAATTATAAAATATAAACCAGTTGAGATTGTTAAAGGAAAACTTACCCCAATTCCCATCAACAAGGTGGGAATGCTAACTCTTTTATACGTCTTTGAAAACCCGTATGTATAAACTACCCTGGAATCCCATGCAGCACCAATGACCCTCCTCAAAAAGCAATAAAGCAGCAAAGCCCACTTCCAATACAGTGACTGTAGCATTTATTGGACCCTCACCAAATTTACAGGACCCAACTCCTGAAGCTAGTCATGCACTGAGAATTTTGAGAGTAGTAAGATGAATCTCTTCTGACCTTACTGATACCCAGTTCACAGATGTATTTCCACACCTCATGGGATGAGGCAAATGAGCTGTTCCTCTGTATCATGGGGTTCTGTTTGCTCTCTCGAGCTGCTTCTGCCTGAGAAAAAGCAAAAGATGAGTTATAGTCAGTACTCACTGTGAAGAGCCTCCTTCGTGGTGCAGTTTCAGGCAGACTAGAGTATAAAAGTTGATTTCCAAACCATTTCTGGCACGTTTTTTATTTAGCATTTAAAGCTATGTCCTTAAGACTGATGTACGTGAGATAATGCAATGCACAACCAAACGTAATTTTACACTAAATATGACACAAAAGTTACACAGTGATTTAGATTATTATGAAGGAATATCAGCATCTGGCATTTTTTTGACACAAAAGAAGTTTCTGCTGTACCTAGTGCCAGTTAAAATATATTTTAATGGAATAGAGAAATGCTGCAATCTGCATAGGACTTATTTAACGGAGAGCAGGCTTCTCCTGCAGTTATACTAGAGAAAATTGTCTTCTAGGCAGAGCTGAGTAGTGCCTTCCACCCTCTCAGAAATTAGGAGCTCTGCAGGGAAAACAGTCACTTTTGCTTGTTTTTTTGGTCCTGTGTTCTTTGCTGCCTAGCTTGTCATTGGACTTTGGAGATGGAAGGCTTCACTGCCTGTAGAGGGTGTGAAAATATGCATTATTAAAATGCAACACCATCACGCTTGCTGTGACAAATACAATCCAGTACAGATTTGCCAATCCAGTTATAACAATGGCCAACACTTACGGAAAACACTATGGAAAACTTAAGCCTTGCCTGTTGCTAGTTTTACAAAGAAAATATAAAACACAAAACAAATGGAAGGTAACTTTCGTAGTAGCACTCACCTTGCTCTGTAGAAATTTAAAACACTGTTGATTTAACACCTCCACAAATTCAGACTCAAAGTCTTGGTCACTGTACCAAGCCCCACCAGTCACCGACCGGTCAGGCTGCAGGTTATATAGCATATAAACCTTCTTCTTGGATGCCTGTTAGAGAAAAGTGCACAGCTCTTAACAGCTGAAAGTCTTCCATAAGAAAGGAAGATTTAAGAAGGTATCTGCAAAAGAGAGAGTTCATTACTCCTAAAACCTGGAGCACAGCAATCCAGCTGACTCAAGCTGTCATTAACGTCTTTGACCCACAGGTAAGACGGAGATAAAGAGAAGATCAATACATTCAGATTACTAATAATTTTGTAACATAGTGTTAGAAGAGAGAATCCTACTAACAATGGGCACACAATACAAACCTCACTGAAGAAGATCTCAGAGTTTAATTTTAACCTATTGACTCTAATCCCCCTCCACAGTCAAAGGAGGGCAGGAAAGCGCCTTTAGAAGACAGCAAAGACAAACTTAACAGAGAGGCTTACAACTGTTTCTGCAAGAGACAACCCATGCACTGATGACAGGAGGACCCTTACGTGATTAAACCCTGCAGCTAAAGTTAGCCCTTGCGAGCCCACTCCTTACTGCCACACCTAGACGGGGTGAATGGGAATGCTGCTTCAGTCCCCATATTAGTAGTCAGACAGTTAAAGGACAATGGTCATCCAAAGGACTACGCAGCAACCACCGAAGCAACTTTAGCAGCGTTGCATCCCCTTTATAACTAGATGAAGCCAGCATCTCTCACAAAAACATGAAAAAGCTACTGCTTCTCTATGTCCAACTTCTTTATCTCCATTTTATTTTTATTTAGGAAGTTACCCTCACCTCTCACTCCCTCCCTGCCCCCCCTCAAAATGCACACATGCAAGCCAAGGTATTGCCTCCATGGTGCAGATGAGACCAGCAGATAGAAAAGGCACACAACATAGAACTTCCAAGAGTTCCCAAACAAGCGGTCTTCCTGCTATACCAGGCCCTGCAACAAGACAGAATCTCTGCTGAAAACCAGGAGAATGTCCAAAGAACACGCCAATACCAATGATTTGTAATTAAGCAGGTAAGGGAGAGCAGGATGCTGCATGAGCATTACAATAGAGTGAGAAAAAGCATGGAAAAGGATAAGCCCTACTCTGGTACGTGGAGTGTTTGCACATAAGATAAGAAAGTACTTGAGTAACTGGAACAAAGTAGAGGAACCAAGGCTAAAACAGAATCAAATGTCTTAGAAATTGTTTAAAGTAAACTATACAAATCCAGTATGAAACAGATAACTGAAGGGAGTTTCAGGATCTCCGGGGGAGAGAAACCTTGCAAGGCCACTTGCAGCTAGGTAACCGTATCACTAGTCCCATATAAAAGGCCGAGATTGCTTCAGTATCAGAAATACCTAATTGTGGTACAGCAACGTTGGGACCAATGGAGAAAAAGTAATTACGGGCAGGTTGCTTATTTGGGTGGAGACCGAGTGGAGAAAGGAGAAAAGGGTGGTAGAAAAGAGTTAAGAAACAAAAAAAGAGAATAAGGTATAAAAATCAGAAAACAAAAGAGGGCAGGATCTGCAGACAGCAGGAGTGTGGGTGCCTACGGACAGCAGAGAAGCTGACCTGAGGACCCAAGCCCGTTGGTATGCTGGAGGGAAACCCACCAGACGCTTCCCTAGGTTTATGTCCTAAAGACGGGGTATGGAAGCACAGAGAAAATGGTGACAGAACTGCAGATTAGTAGTGAGCAGTGCGAGAGGTTTGTAAAGGGTAACAGAACTGTAACAACAGCTGTGTGCAATAAAGAATTAAGAGAACTAAACCTGCAATTTGATAGTAACAGTGTGTAATTAGTAGTGGTGGGAAGAGTGATAGAACTGTATATTAATAGTGATGTGTTTATTAATTAGATTATTAATCAGTTTGTTAGTAGTATCTTGATTATTTAATAAACATTATAGCCTCTCTTATCTGTTGCCCCTCAAACCTGCATGCTAAAGGCAGATAGTCAAACGCTGGTGCATAGTCAACGAGAAAGCTGGAGGCAGAACGAGGTTTCTCTGCTCCCAGTCTCCTGTTCAAACACACAGCATGCAGCAAACATTTGAAATGGTTTAAAAAAAAAGTCATAAAATACTCACTGCCACAGATTTAACTGCTTTAATTAGTTTCTTGCTTTCCAAGTTTTTCAGTATCTTGTTGATCTCCGTTAAAGGCAAATTACTTTTGTATCTAATGTCCCTGCTCCAAATACCTGTTTTAAAACAGAGAAGTGAATGGGCATGAATAGAAGAAACCATTTGTTTCTGTATGTACTCACAAACCAAAAGTCACATCACAACATTGCTTGACTCACTTGCCAACCACAGGATGTATCCTCGATCCCACCAATCCCGGCAAAAGGGAGGGAAGGGGCAGAAGGGGGTGGAACAAAAAAAGCAACGGACAAAACAAGAAATGCATACCACAACCACCACACTGTCCTGCCCTTTACCTCTCCTCCAAGAGGTCTTACAGGTGGACCCCACTTCACTGCCAACATGAATACATCACAGAAATGTTCCTGCATTTTTAGGTAACTAGTGTTTGCTTCAACAAAAATACGACAGCCAGTTCTGCCTGCCATCTCTCAACCATAGCGTGCAATGACTGCTGAGAAAGCCTAGTTACTAGCAGTGGTTTCTGCTGGCAGTACACCTGTTAAAAGAAAATGTGATATCTATATCGGATTTAAGTAGCAAGTGTTCTGTGGATTCCTCAGCTTGACAGTCCCATAGATAAATCGTAATGCATATTCCAAATATTCTGAAAGAGCCCCCCCCCAGAGTCAACCAGGACAGGTTGCTATTTTAATAAAGAAATATGTTGTCTTCTCTTTTGTTTTATAAAGTGGACATCCATAAGTAAACAGTTACTACCATTCACAATTATAATTTATTTAAACTACCTTTGTTGCCTGCATCTTCTATAATTTGGTAAACCAGCTTTTCTTGATTGTCAGAGCCTTTCATCTTACTGTAAAATAAGACAGACATCAGGATTTTTGAAAGGACCAAAATTTGAAAGAAGTTGGATTTGTTTTAAACTGAAAACAAGTACTATGAAAAAAACAATGCACAAAGGAAAAAAAAACCCACACAATAAGCCAGCCATTGGCAAATGTAGTACATGACACTAAACCTCTCTGGATCAAGCCAAGCTTGCCAGTGAGAAGCCACAGTAAAGACAAAAGAGCACAGTATGAAAGAAAAGCGACCAAGCAGGAGTCACTCAACTTGTCATAACAATGGGGAATTTGGAGTCACATATTAACACAACTGTGGAAGGTCAAACGCAGCATGGAGCATAATTTAGGATAGTCTGTCTCCAGACAGAACGTCTACAAAGGGATAGTAGCGTGCTCCCAACTCTAAAACATGCCTTTTCACTGGTCTGAGAAAGCCTGAACTCAGGAATCTTTTTCTAAAGCATTTGAAAGAGAGGATGACATGCCTGCACTGAGGATAATTTTGAAGACTATTTCTTTCCAGAAGTATGTCTAAGGCATCTTTTACTCAGATTTACATAGGCATCACAAAACATGGTTTGAAGGTACGTTTTAATAAATCAAAGAGCATGAGTGGCAGTTCAAGTGGCCTCCTGGAACAGCTGTAAATATGAGCGCTGATCCTGTAACATGAGCAGTGAGGAGGACCACAGAACCACACTTTGCCGATGGTATGGTTGGGCTTCAGCTGGATTCCACCTGAGCACATACATATGTTTGCACAGATCACTTCGCTGTCATCTGGACCAGGAACTGTGCTAGCAAGGTAGAGCTATAGTCCCATGGCATCCTCTGTTCAGTAGAAACCACTATACCTAAAACAGTTTTCAGGATCAGCTCAGGGGAGTTAAGCGTACCCTCCTGAAACAAGCAGTTATGTTCTGTAACATGGATGTTACAGAATCCATATTACACTGCTGAGTGTCTTCTCAGCAATGCTGCATGCGAGTTGCAGAATTGTGTTCCAAATATATTTATCCAGCAAACACGAGGATTACCTTGCATTTTGAGACTCTTTGATTCTATATAGGAGACCTGCATTGCTCCTGAGAAGGTCCAGTTGCCCCTAGGAGAGATGGGCACAACGCATTTAACTTTCCTTCAAATAGCTTGTTTCAGAACACAGCAAGAATCTTCTAAACTTCTAAAATAAAAACCTTATTTCATGTCAACTAAATAAAGAAAAGGGAAAAATAACACTTCTAACCACTGGAAACAATAATACCCTTCTTGAGGATATTTTCTCCCTCTAAGTACAGTAATACCCTTGAGGATATTTTTTCCCCCCTATAAGTATCCACTTATCAGCTATCAGAAATAACAAATACAGTTCCCAACCCTTCCCACCACATCTATGCACTTCCTATTATTTCTCCTAACTTTCACCATTGCATGAGGGATGTCAAGTTCTTGTCTACTTTGCTCTCCCTTTCCACCAAAACACTCATTTGCATGGCTACCCAGAAATCACGTTGGAGCTCTACTGAACAAATTTTGAACAATTCTGAGTTCCAGTAGCAAAATTCTATTTTTTACTAAGTAGGGATCATTGGAAAACTGCCAGCCAGGATCGACAGTGCCTCTCAGAGGCAAATTACCGGCATCTCACACAAACAAAACATTTGTCCTGCCTTTGACAGTTTGTGCCTAGGCCAGGCAAATTCTTATTTCCTATTTTGAAGGGGCAAGCAATTAGACAAGCCCAAGAGCCCATACACAGCCCATAACTGTGTATGACAGCTTTAACTAACATTCACTCTTTCGTTGCCAGCCAATTCTTTCCCCATAGTTACAGCCCTGTTTCTTATAGATTTGCATTACGTGGTTGATTGGAGCTCACACCTCAAGATGATCCCCTTCAGTGCTTTTCTACAGATGAAGTACTTGCAGCTTATCTCAGGTGAAGTATCTGATGCTTATTAAGGCTGAGCTCTCACTGCAGTTTTTCCCCATATTTGACGTACTTACTAGATCTCACCACACACTCCCCACTCCCCAGGGGATCTATTTTAAACAAATTCTAGAGACTTAACTATCTTTGAAGCCTCATTGAGAAATTTGGCCAGCCCTTTCAGAAGTTATTGAACACACAAGCTCACATCCAATGTATTGATAAACTTCACATCTATAACAGAAAGACCAAAAAGAGACAGATTATATTACTTCCATTGCCACCTAGTATGGTCCCAGCTAAGTAGTTTCGGTTATTAAAAAAAAAACCCAAACACCACACTTTGCTCAGTTTGGATACTTTCCAACATTCTCCTTTGTGAGAAAGCAAGTGCCCCTCTTTTCAACAGTGCTCTCTTGACCACACCACTCAGTCTGCTTTATTTCCTGACTTCACACACCCATGAAGCGGCTAGCTACGGAACCGAAAGGAATCTCTATCTTTAAAGACCTTGAACATTTAGCTGATACTCAAGATTATGCCACACTGAACCAACAAGATAAACAGCTACTATCTGTTCCTGAACAACTGGCAGAAGTAGTTGACTGTGAGCCTCACTTATCTTAGGCTGACTCCTGATACAGTAAAAGGAAATGGCCAGTGAGATGTGGGAAATTTACAGAAGATGCAAAAAAATTCCTTGAGATGTTTCACCTGCATATTATCAGAGTAATCCACAACTTCGGGATTTTGTGAGGGGTTCGGAGAAGACCTTCACATACAAGAGCATGGGCTAACACCCATTCTTTTATCTCTAGCTAAGTCATTCCCCACCATTAATGGGCCTTGTGGTTATCACCTGTGGCCATCTTTCCACCTGCTGAACCACTGCAACTACACTTGCACCCGACTGTTACATTAGACCATTGTATCACATTCCACTTTACAAAGTAATACACAGGGAAAAGATGACCAAAGAACTCCAGACACATAAAAAACCCAAATGCGCTACTTCTCAGTGGTAGCTTCCTCACCTAGAAATCCACATGGATATACACATTCATGTCAACTTTGTATTACAGAATGGAAGGAGTCAGCTGAGGTATGTTTTAATTGGTTTTGGCAATCGTAAGTGCTTATGGCAACCAAAAGTAAGTTGTGGTAACTGCACATTATGGCAAATGCCGCTAAATCCAAAAGGATTAATTTGCTAGCCCTGCCCAACAGGTTGCTACCATGCAGACTGCGTGTATAAAGAGTGCTCCGGGTTGGCTGAAGTAACATGAGGAAGCTGAGATCACCCTACCATCGAGAGCAGCCTGTTGATCGCCATGGCTCGCTGCTGGGCTTCCATGTGAGGCATATCATTTTGAATCACCTGGTCTGTGATACCATGAGGGAACTGATGGCACAGTTCAATAATCCTGGGGGAGGAGAAAAGCAAGTTTAAAATCATGCTCCATTGCACCCAAAACCATCCAAACAGTGCTAGAGTCAGAATGGAAGAGAGGGAAAAGAACAACTCAGGGGAAAAGTACCCATGAACTGCTTCTTGGTAGTATCTACTGAGGGAACTCGGCATCTACTCCCTGTGCTGACAAATATGCTTTTGCAACTGCTGGACAAACTACCTTTGCTCTTTGTGACAACACTGAACACAGTGCTCCACTTTACTTTTATGTTACTCTCATTATTAACAACATGGATTTAGAGCTCCCTGTACAGTTTCAGTATACAAAAGGTTCTGACGGGAAGGAATTGCTAGCTAGTCAGAGAATGCAAATACTGATGAAATACCTTTTAGAAAAAAAAATGACTTAACGCAGAAAAGCCACAATTCCCCTTTCCAAGAACAGAAAGACACCAGGGCAGCCGAAGGCAACCCGACCCCATCCCTCACGGCTACCTAAGCACCTCCCAGCCCCAGCACAAAACAGAAGCTCCCCCAACAACAGCAAACCTCTCCCTCAGGACCCGTTTCCTGACCACCACCCGGGCCTCGACCCCCGCCCCCCGAGGCACCGGCACGCCCTGTGCCCCGCCTACTCCCCTCGCATCTCTGCCGCCTGCTCCCCCCAACCCAGGACGCTTCCCTTGCCTCCCTGCCAGCCCCCACACGCCCCCAGCGCACCCCGCCCCTTCACGGCCCTCTTCCTCCCGCCGCC
>NW_008794167.1:495252-512013 GCF_000699145.1 Aptenodytes forsteri | reverse complement strand
GGGCAAGGCTGCGGCTGGGGGCAAGTGGGGTGAGCAGGGAAGCAGCTGGGATCGAGCGGGATGGGCAGGGGGCTCGGTAGCAAGGATCGAGTGGGGTGAGCAGGGCTGTGGCTGGGATCGAGTGGGGCGGACAAGGCTGCGGGATGGGATCGAGTGGGGTGAGCAAGGGCCTCAGTAGCAGGGACTGAGTGGGGAGGGCAGGGCTGTAGGGTGGGATCAAGTGGGGTGGGCAACGGGCTCAGGAGCAGGGATCGAGTGGGGTGGGCAAGGCTGTGGGGTGGAGTGGGATCAAGTGGGGTGGGCAAGGCTGTGGTTGGGATTGAGCAGGGTGGGCAGGGGCTCTGTAGCAGGGATCGAGTGGGGTGGGCAGGGCTGTGGGATGGGATCGAGCGGGGTGAGCAGGGGCTGTACGAGTGGGTGTCGAGGGGGTGGGCAAGGGTCTGCCATGGGACCGCATGGGGTGGGCAGGGCTGTGGGACGGGATCCAGCGGGGTGGTCAGGCACGCACAGTGGGACTGAGCAGGGTGGCAGGGGCTGTACAGCGGGGACGGGGGAGTGAGGTGGGGTGGGCTCTGCCATGGAGGGACGGGAAGCGGGGCCTGACCTGGCAGGGCACGTGCAGGCAGGGACGGAGCCCACGCTGGGGCAGGGGCCGGGCATGCTGGGGGTGCCGGCAGGACCGGTTGTGTCCCACCCCTGGTGGGCTCCCAGAAAGCTGAAACAGGGCACTGTGCTTTTGGTCCAGGTGTGCCAAGAGCAGGCAGGTCCTTGAGGAAAAATACTCTCTGCCCCCTCGTGTCAGGTAAAGATCTGATCCACCCATCGTTGCGTCTCCCATGCCGCTGCGTGCAGCCCAAGAGAGTTTGGCTGAGAACTGCCCGCACTCCTTAACCGCTGTTTCGGGCAACCCAGCCAAGGAGATGGGCAGCTGCAGGCAGCACTGTGGCATACCTCGTCACAGCCCCAGTGAGAGCGTGAACTAACGAATACCTCCCGTGCTGAATCATTACTGTCTGCGTTGATGAGTAGCGTGAGACAGGTTTCTGGAGGATTGAAGGGTTGGTTACAAAACCAAATCCTTCTAGTGTAGACACGTTTCCTGGCCCTGAGTATCAATTCCCAAGATCTGGAGTACATCTTTTTGTACTGTTAAATGTTATCGTACCAAAATGCAATTTTTCACTCTTGAATTCTGTGACACGATTATGACTATGTAAATTATGATAAATCATGTTTGGCACCTGTTTTATAGGTATATTCTTAATGCATACGATAGCTGAGATAAGCTTTAGGAATAGCTGTCTTGTTTTAGTCCTTTTCAGGACATCTTGTATATATTCAGGTGGCCATGATGAAACAAGAGGCTGGTTCTTCCTGCAGAGAAAATGACACCACATCTGCCATGACTAGGGTAGAGATACTTTGCTGTCACTCACTCTTACCATGCATCACTGATGTAAGATGCTAAAGCTGTTTCACTTGAATACATGGAAATCAGACTTGAGCAAGGAAGGCCAAAGTGAAATGAAAGCAACAGTGCCCATCCCAAGCTTTGTTCACAGTTCTGAAACAGGAGAATAAGTCGGAAGTGTGATGGTTGTTAGGATCTTGCTCCTTTTCAATGTGAAAATCATGCAAACGCTAATGAGAACTAACAGTTTAAAGAACCTGGTGTTTTCTCTTTTAAGAGGAACAAATGAAGACAAGGAATCACATGAAAAGACTATTTCTCAATGCATTCTTCTGTTTAGAAAAATTATTGTCTGCCTTTTTGTTTTTCTTTTTTAAAGATCACTGCTGAGAAAAATGACAGCTGGCTCTGTCTCAGTTCCTCAGGTCATACCACTTCGAATACCTCTTCCAGGGAAGGCTAAACATGAAATAGACACAAATACTCTCGTAGAAATAAAATCAGGTATGAATAAGAGCTTTGACTCTATGTAAAACCTTTTCTTATGTGTTCATTTGAAACTTTTAGCCTCTATACTTTTGTTTGCATTTAATTATGATTTTTATGAATGCCCACTTCCTTAAGGAACTTACAAAATTAACCAACATGTTTTGATACACCAAATATACTTGCACTTAATTTATGCATTCAAACAATATTATTGACATGAGTTATTTCATATGTTAGCAGTCTTAATTGCGTCCAAGGTCAAGCTCTTAAGCTGTCGCATTTCACTTTGACTGCAAAACCAGTGTTTGAAAGTATCATGTGCCAGGCTCACTCCAAAGGTTTTCCTTACAATTTTTGAAATGACACCTTTCACCGTGGGAGAAAATCTTTTTTCTGTCTTTAGAACGGACAAGCTGTTGCAGTTTTCATACAAAACAATTGCACAGCTACTTTATGAAGAGAAATATTGCTTATAATGAAATTGTGTTTGTTGAGTAATTTTTCGTGGGAGAAACAGTTTTGGTCTCAAACATTCAGCCATTTATGGAACTGCTTTATTTTGTTTATGTGAGAAAAATCAAGCACAGTAGTGAGTACTTTGAAGTGTAGAGCTTGTTTTTCACAGGTTGAATACAGTTTGGCTAATTACTTTCTCTCTGTCTTTCAGATACACCTGAGGTCTCCATTTATTACACTTTAGACGGAAGTAAACCAGAACTCATTAGGAAACCTGGCTATGGAGAGCATAACACTTTTAAGTATAAGGGTCCTATCATATTACCAGTTGGGAAAATAATGGTCAAGGCACTGGCAGTTACAAAGTAAGTATCCTGTTTTATTTTAGTTGTATTTTGACAAGGGACAGATATCCCAGTCATGGATTGGAGCCATGCCGTTTAAAGTACTCCATACCTCGCAAACGAGAGATGCTCCTTTCTCCAGCCAGTTTGCAATCTAAGTGATCTTCATGGGTCGCATTGACTTCACTTTCTCATAACACTTTTTATCCATTAAGTGTTTGTGCAGTTGGATTATCTCTTGGATGTTTATCTCCTGGGCTGTGGATGTAGGCCAATGATCCGTAGAGGCTGTGGGTGAGAAACTAATAAAATATACTATACTTAGAGCTCAATCCTTTTGAGCATGATCATAAAAAATGCCAGAGGAACTAGTATAGTGTTTTCTGGGGTCATCCAGTGATTCAGCAGATTTATAGGAGTTCGTCTTCCCAGGAATCTGCTTAGTTTCTCTTGAAGAAGCACAGAATGCTAAACCTCACAGCTTAAGTACAATGTTAGTACAATGGCAAAGTACAAGGGTAAAGTAAAAAAACAATACATAGAAGGAAAACTGGATTTTGCTGCACAGCCACTGACTTTCTCCAAACTAACTTCATGCTTAGAGACAGAGAGAGGACACGTATTCTTTGTCTATACCCTGTTGTATTATCTTTTATTTTCAAGGGAGCGGAAACTTCCACTCCAGCTGGGGATTTGTGCTTGCTGTTCCCCACTATTAGCACCCGCAGGTAGCTTTTGCTTGTGTCTGCACTGGAATATAACAACACAAACCTAGGCCTATGTGTATTTTCTGATATCACTACCTGGATTAACACTTGTTTCCAGTATGTTTTTATTGAGACATTTTCAGGTGGGCTAAATAGATGCTCTAGAACGACAATAAATCCTAAATGAATGCTTTGGTCATTTACGGCCATTTTAATGTTACTGCTGTAATTTAATAAATGGTAGAGCATGACAGTTGTTATATCAAATGAGCAGGATGCTACCTGCTGCTTGACTGCGAAAATGAATATGGTATTATGAATGGAAGAAAGTCTTGATCTCCTCTATTTTCTGTGATGCTGGCAGACAGTAGCTACCCCAGAAAGCAGATATAGGAGTGTCAAGAGTTTTACATGTAAAAGATGTTGAAGGATTAAAATATTCATACATTTTATTGGTAACTTCTTAGTGTGCACATTTTAAACTGAAAATACATTTAAAAAAGAACAAAACAAAGCAGTAGTTACTAAGAGTATTGCCCAGGATTATACTTATTAACTGAATTAATGACTCACAAGCTTGGAAGAGGTGTACCAGCAAATGAGCCATGTTCATCAGTGATTTACTTTTTGCTACGCATGGGTTTGTGGCCTGTGTATAGTTTTATGAACATTGATTTTCAGGGACGGCAGGGAGAGTACAGTTGTAACAAAGGTATTTCTGGTAGACTACAAGCAACCAAACATCCTCTTCTCTGTTGAAGACAATGACAAGAATTTCCTAAAAGATATCGCCACACAGGCAAGTTTTAGCAAATTTAACTCCCTGTCTGAATATAAAATGTTGTATGTATGGTATTACTTAGAGATTAAACCTTGATGCCTATACTTTTTATATATTTTACTACCTCTGCTCATCTTTGCTGCCTCAGTCCTTTTTGTAACACTAAAATTTCAAGGGGACAATTTTTTTTTCTTCTTCACTGGTCTTTCATTACCAGTTCAGGTCAAATATTTTTAAAACACATTTATCATTTAAGATTTTCAAATGCTTGCCTTGAAAATAAGCATGTACTTTTAAAATCATAACAAATAACTATAGCAGAGAGGATTAGAGCAAAACCAAATATTTCATTTGGAATTCAAATGGAATTACTTTTTAGGAGAGGGAAGGTGGGATGTTTACTACAAAACCAAAGAAGAATGGAGTGAATGTGGAAATCAAGCCTGCCTGGAGTGAAGCACCCCAAGATTTTCAAGGTACAGTATTACTTCATAAGACTGAAATAGACTTCTGTCTTAGCTGAAAATAGGCAGTGTAAGGTTTTCCTCTTATATCATTGGTAAAATATGGGTAATTTCAAAACCATCTCAGAAGACAGAACATCCTCTGGGAATTCCAATTTCAATTGCTCAACACTGTCAATAGAGAACAAAAATTAACTTCCATACATATCACACTACCTCTTAAAACATATTAAAAAGTCATTCATTTCTGAGCAACATAACAAGGCCCAGTCTATATTTCCCTTTGTGCCAGAAAATGTTGTTAAATTGATGGGATTGCAAATCTTTTACAGAGTTCTTTACTGATATTTGCTTGCAGTAAGATTCCAAAATAAGTACACAAAGCAGAAATGAAAGCTTGACCCAGATTTTCTCTATAGATGAAGCCTGTTATTCCATGGTTAACGGCAATGGGACTGTTTAAGAGCAGGGAATTGTATTAATGTTTACTCATTAATTTACTCTTAGGAGCTGGAGTATATTTGAGCATGCAGGAACGAAGAAAACTGTAAATAGAGAAAAATACAAAAGTAAGCTCTTTCAGAGAGGAATGAGGTTTCTTCTAGTTTAATTTCCTGTAATTCCGTGCAGTTTATTTGAACCCAAAATCTGGATGTCAAATACATTTTTAAATATGCTTAGCTATTGGCATTTAAAATGAGAGTATGTAATATTCATGTTAAGATATATGTTAACTGCATGAAGTGAATGACAGTGGAATAACAGGATTGTAATTTTAGACTTGGAAACAGAAAGAAAGACTGCTCACAGGTCCCTGCAAGGACCACAGCTCCTTGCCAGTCATTTGGAAACAACAGAGTATGGAGAGGAATCCATCTCAGCCCTACCAATAGAGTCCTTACAGGTAAGCAAAGGGGTGTTGAGGAAAACTGTAAAAGGCTGTCATCAGAACTGAGCTCTCAAAAATACAGATGTGAAGATTTGTGATCATTCTGATATAATCTCTCAGAAATTAATGCCTTTGGCTGTATTATACAGTACTAATTTAAATTTACTGGTAATGACACACTGGAATAGGAATGCCCAAAGCCGTACACAGTTACAGTAAGGACAAAACCAGGCAAAGCAAATTAACAATGCCTGCGTTCCTACTAATTCTCTTCTAATACATTACTGAATCTGCAATTAGCAAATAATTATTGCTATAGGTTGGCAAGTTGGTATGTAAAACTTAATATTCAGTAACACTGTCTTGGAAGTAAAGAGCAAGACATTGATTTATTTTTATTGGTAGAAGCTGTGGGTCCTTAATGCAGCTAATGGGGGAATCAAGAGTAGCAGATATTCCTTAAAGTAATGCATTTCAGTGCCGTTTGTCTCAAATAACATCTTTAGCTGATGTAGCTACCCTTATATGCGTTTTGCAAATACGCACTTACTAAGGCTAAAGAATTACCTTTATTTCAGTTTGCTAGTTCTTCTGCAGTGACTAGCCGGAAAAGCTTAGCAAGCACACAGGTGGCAAGGATCCAGAGGGAAACAGATTTCCTCAAGTAAGTGACTTCTCCTTTTTACATATTTGTCCTTGGAAAATAACTGAGCAATTGCCTTTTGCAACCAAGTTGATAATACTGTGGGGCTCTATAAAAACGAGGAAAGCAAAGACAGACACTGGCTCATAACTGGAGAATGTGATCTAGGTAGGGCTTTGAAAATTCTTTCTCTTATATATAGTTTTATTTACATCTCACCATACACAGTTATCAACTATCTTATCATCCTTTAAAAAAAAAATTCCTAATACCTGTAGGATCAGAGGAAAAGCTGTCTTTTCACATTAGAGTACAGCCCTCACTGCTGTAGGTTAAAACTGCTCACTGGAGTAGTCTCACAGAACATTAGTGCTTATCAACATTGAAAGGGTTATGTGACCTACATCAGTGGTTCCCCATGTTGCAGCAGCAAGGCCTGATACAGACTGCATGTCAGGAGACTTGTTTACCTCACATGGTGAGGAAGAAAGTATGAAACTCCATAGCAGCCAGAGAGCTTTCTACCTTGCAAAGCTGTTTAGAGTTCAGAACCTCACATCATGGATGCTGGGGCATGGTCTGGTGGACCATCATAGCTTGGAAACCACAACTAAGAAATCAGTGGCCTAAGTCCTGTCACAATGGGTTCCAGATTAATCATTATTATGCAGCAGTACAATACCAAAACAAGCTCAGCCAGTTTGCTCTTATTTTCAGATGTGCACACTGTTCTGCACCTCGCCTGTCTGACCCCTTGGCTCACTTCTGTCAGGAATGTGGATCTCCTATCCCACCCGTGCCAGTACGTCGCTTCCCACCCCCTGAAGGGGCACAGGTCAGCAAAACATCATAACAAACAACAAATCCTCTTTGGAGAAACCAACTTCCTCAGCAAATTACACATTCAGTACTGGCAAAACCATTATTTAGTCACACTTTCATTTGGGAAGCTGATTGCTTTATTTTGTTCAATACCTTTAGCAGTGGACCCGATGTAATTCTTAAATGATGGGCAAAATTAACTATAGATTGCTTCAAGTGCCTTACATTTTAATAAGGATAACAATGAAAAAGTAAATTGTGCTTTATTCACTTGTGCCAGGAAGCATCACCGAATTCAGATTCCTCCTCATCCTGCAACAACAACCACTGTATCTTCAGGACCTGCATATGCATCTTATTCCATTGCTAACTAGTGCAGTTAGTTAGTTAGTAACTAGTGCCTATGTCATGGCTGTAGAAGATCCATCTAATATGCCTGAAACATTAAACGGTGGCATGTGTGGGCATATGTAAGAGCACCGAGTTTTTACAGTGATGCCTGTAACTATCTTCTCTAAGCTCTTCCCAAGAGATAATAACCTGATCTAACAAGTCAATGGTGTATTTTTTTTCCTGTATCATCAGAAAGTTGTCTTGTCTGGGGCAATGCTGTAGTTTCAAGTGATGGCTGAGAATATTCAGCACCTCTTTAGATTAGGTTCATAATTAGGAGGATTTGAACTACCTGCACATATTTTTATAGTAGCATTTTAAATTTACTGAAAATTAACTTAGTACCTTTCTGGCATATTTTTAGTAGTCAGTAAAGCATTCTCTTTCCAGTTGTCTTCATATTTTCTCAATAGCCTTTGATCTTTAAGGATCAATATCAGTATCTGTTGCTGTCAGTTGCTATGTTTCCAGTGACTTTGCTGCTGATGTAGACTCTAACCAGGAAAATACTGAAAATCTCATGATAACCTTAATGATCTCATTATGGTCCTTAACATGATGTGATGTGGCTTTTTCTTCAGATGGCACCATGTCTTGAATGCAGACATCTTGTGCCAATGAATACACCCACGTGCATTGTATGTGAGTCGCCAATAGCTCCACAGCTGCAGCCCCAAACCAACAACTGCATAAAGGTACTTGAGAATAAATACAACAAAATAGCAATTTACCTCCTGGCATGCATTCTTCTAACAGATGACTTCATTACAAATATTTTGATCCAACTTGGGTTTGTGTAATTACATTATGACAGCTTTAAGAGTTAGTAGGATTAAAAACACCTTGAATAGAAACAATCATTAAAGGTAAACCACATAAGCTCAGGAAGGCATGCTGAAGAGCACATCATGTAGCAGTCTGAATGACAGGAATGCATGCACTTGTGTTCAGTAGAGAGATATTCTATGATTCTATGATTTATGGCCTTAGTATTACTAAGCATTTTAAATTTATTAAATATGTCCTCATTACTCTGCTTACCTCATTTGATTGTAAGTGCTTAGCACAGATGTGCTGGCAGGACTGGGGCAGTGGGTATATGCCCCAAACTTTAGAGCGCAGTCTTGATCAATGATCCAAAAGTGCTGGTGGTCTTAACTAGACAAAACTTGCCCTACAAAATACTCCCTACCCAGGGGTATGGGGACCCAAGTAGGCACCCTCCTCGATCCCCCCAGTCAGGGGAAAAGGTGCGAGGAGGAGAGGACTGATACTGCATGTCCACAATTGGTTGCAGAGCTGGTGTCAGCAACAAGGTTTTGGTTTCTATGATAGTGGACCCTGTTTGAGGATCAACATCTCCTTAGGAGAGATGGGACCCACCTCACAGGGCAAAGGTATCGTTGCCAGCAGGAGAGCTGGGCTAGTAAGAAGGGTTTTAAATGAGAAACAACAGGGGAGGGAGGGTTACCAGCAGCCCTGTGAGGGTATGATGGACAGGGCTGACAAGCAAAGGGTTTTGGGTGATGTGGACAAAAGGGAACACTTAATCAACAAAACAGAGCTTAAGTGAGGTTGCCTCAAACATTTGCATGTAAGCAAGGAAGTGCCTATAAGGCAGCATGATGGGGAAACTCCCCTAGACCCTTTCTGTGAAATCAGCATGCTGGGGTCCTTCTCTGAAGCGCCTGTACACTAACGCAAGCAGTATGGGGAGTAAACTCAAGGAATTAGAGATCTGTGTGCAGTTGCAGGGCTATGATCTTGATACCACGGAGAAGACATGGAGGGATGGCTTGCATGACCGTATGCGTGACATCATAGTGGGTGTCTGCTGTAGACCACCTGACCAGGAAGAACCAGTGGATGAGGCCTTCTACAGACAGCTAGAAGTAGGCCCACATTTGCAGGTCCTGGTCCTCATGGGGGACTTTAAGCACCCTGATATCTGCTGGAGGAACAACACAGCAGGGCAGAAGCAATCCAGAGGTTCCTGGAAAACATTGATGACAACTGCTTGATACAAGTGATACAGGAGCCAGTGAGGAATGGTGCTCTGCTGGGTCTCATACTTACAAAGCAGGAAGGGCTTCCTGGGGATATGAAGGTCAAAGGCAGCCTTGGCTGCAATGACCATGAGATGGTGGAGTTCAGGACCCTGAGAGGAAGGAGCAGGGGCAAAAAGCAAGATCACGGCCCTGGACTTTAGGAGAGCAGACTTTGGCCTCTTCAGGGATCTGCTTGAAAAAGTCAAATGATATCCTGGGCTGCATTTAGGAAGTGTGGTGCCAGCAGGTAAAGGGAGGTGATCCTTCCCCTCTACTCAGCATTAGCAGAGGCTGTATCTGGAGTACAGTGTCCAGTTCTGGACTCCCCAGTACAAGAGAGACATGGACATACTAGAGAGAGCCTAACAAAGAGCCACTAAGATGATTAAGGAACTGGAGCATCTGGAGGAAAGACTGAGAGAGTTGGGACTGTTTAGTCTAGGGAAGAGAAGGCTTGGGGGAATCTCATCAATGTATATAAATATCTGAAGGGAGGATATAAAGAAGACAGAGCCAGGCTCTTTCCAGTGATGCCCAGTGACAGGACCAGAGGCAATGGGCACAAACTGAAACACAGGAGGTTCCCTCTGAACGTCAGGAAACACTTTTTTATTGTGAGTGTGACTGAGCACTGGCACAGGTTGCCTAGAGAGGTTGTGGAGTCTCCATCCTTGGAGATATTCAAAAGCCATCTGGACATGGTCCTGGGCAAGCTGCTCTGGCTGGCCCTGCTTGAGCAGGGCGGGGTTGGACCTCCAGAGGTCCCTTTCAACTTCAACCATTCTGTGGTTCTGTGATAATTGCAAGGGAACATTTTTGGAAAGAGAAGGATGCTGAAAGGAAACTATTGACTGAAGACTATCAGATAACAAAGGAGATTGATAATCTGAGGCAGTTACCAGCTTGATGTCAAAGTAGATTATAGACATTGGCCAAATTTAATGTTTTATGACAACCTTCATGTAGGTGCAAAGACAAACCTGAACTAATTGGTGCCAACAATCAAAATATCAGACTCATTATTCTTAGCCCTGGTGGAAACTGACTTGTTGATAGCGACCGTGCTAAGATCTTTTAGGACACCCTCCTGATATATTATTATTATTATTATTATTATTATTAATTTTCCTTGCAGATAGTGGACTACCTGTTTTGTGTGAGTGCAGTGACTAAGCAAACTGACACTAATACATAAAAAGATCTGGAGGTATTGATGCTGGATATCCTGAGGGAACTGTACCGTAGTTTTAAAAAAATTGTCACGAACATACGTAGATTTGTGATGACCAGGCAATATGGCCTAACTAAAGTCTGAAGCCCACAGCACAGACTTGAAGGATCTGCAGGGCTGAATAACCACAGCACTTTGTAAGATCAAGTCCTCTTAGAATCATAGAATCATTAAGGTTGGAAAAGACCTCTAAGATCATCGAGTCCAACCATCGACCCAACACCACCACCCACTAAACCATGTCCCTAAGCGCCTCATCTACTCGTCTTTTAAATACTTCCAGGGATGGGGACTCAACCACTTCCCTGGGCAGCCTGTTCCAATGTTTAACCACTCTTTCAGTAAAGAAATGTTTCCTCATGTCCAATCTAAACCTCCCCTGGCACAACTTGAGGCCGTTTCCTCTCGTCCTATCGCTTGTTACTTGGGAGAAGAGACCGACACCCACCTCGCTACAACCTCCTTTCAGGGAGTTGTAGAGAGCGATGAGGTCTCCCCTCAGCCTCCTTTTCTCCAGGCTAAACAACCCCAGTTCCCTCAGCCGCTCCTCATAAGACTTGTTCTCCAGACCCCTCACCAGCCTCGTTGCCCTTCTCTGGACACGCTCCAGCACCTCAACGTCCTTCTTGTAGTGAGGGGCCCAAAACTGAACACAGTATTTGAGGTGCGGCCTCACCAGTGCCGAGTACAGGGGCACGATCACTTCCCTACTCCTGCTGGCCACACTGTTTCTGATACAGGCCAGGATGCCATTGGCCTTCTTGGCCGCCTGGGCACACTGCCGGCTCATGTTCAGCCGGCTGTCAACCAGCACCTCCAGGTCCTTTTCCGCCAGGCAGCTTTCCAGCCACTCTTCCCCAAGCCTGTAGCGCTGCATGGGGTTGTTGTGGCGGAAGTGCAGGACCCGGCACTTGGCCTTGTTGAACCTCATACAGTTGGCCTCGGCCCATCGATCCAGGCTGTCCAGGTCCCTCTGCAGAGCCTTCCTACCCTCGAGCAGATCAACACTCCTGCCCAACTCGGTGTCGTCTGCAAACTTACTGAGGGTGCTCTTATTATTGTTGTTCACAGTCTTCAAATATTATGTGAAATATATTCTTTCTCTATTTAAAGGGTAAAGTAATTTGTCAGGCGTGTGGCACAGGAAATCCTCTTCACCATAAACACTGTGTGACTTGTGAAAGCAAACTGCCTGAAATACAGATGGTAAGGCTTCTTGCATCAATCACACTAGGGTTAATCAAATCAAAGCATAACATTATTTTCCTTTGGAAAACTGAAGTCATATCCCTGTGTGCCTATGTTACAAAAGCAGAGAATCCCTCCCCCATGCCATATTCAAGCCCAGTACTCCCACAGATGCTCCATCACAAATGTCCAGCTAAACATAAGCGTATCGTATACCTTTAAGTTTCTCCTGTGGAGGTCGGGATTGCAAATGCCGTTGTGAAAGCTCAGAAGGCTCTTAGAAAACAGGTAGTCTTGGCTCCAAGGGAGTCTTGTCTGTGTTCAGATTATTTCCAATTGCAATAGAAAACTTGCGTATATACATCAGGAAGATCATTCTCGTTGATTTCAATTATTTTGTGAAAATAAAATATTCTTTTACATTATTTTTCTTACCTCCATTTGCTGCTTCCCCTGCGTGCATACAGCTACTATGCTTGTATTTGGCTGTGACTCTGCACAGAGGTGAGAAAAGCAACAGTAAATGTTCCCCCTAAAATTGCTGTCTGTTTCAACTCCCCATTTAGCTTGCTCATTTGGTTCCTTAGAAGAATTTTACTTTCACTTCTGAAGATAAAAGTCTTGTATGAAAACCTTATGGTACATTTAACTTCTCCAGGTTGTGATAAATACAGAAATGAGAGAAGAATAATGATCTGCAAGTTAAAATCTTCTGATTATATTGGCAACATCCTGAGTTCTAAAACTGTCAGTAGCTAGAGGCAAAGGTCTCTTGTATAGCCACTGAGGTGTCATTTCAAAGTGAACTTCAGTAGGAACCTGTACTTACCTGAGATAAACATATGTTTAACTGCTTCACTGAATATAGATATTAATATGTAGCTGCATACGTAGTTAGGCATATGACTTGAGTGGTGAGACCTGTAGTAGCTAAGAGAGAAAGTTAAATGCTTAATGAATTATTATTAATAGTAATCAGAATTTTACTAATAGTAGTGATTAATTAGTGATAACAATAGTCATTCCTGAATAATTAATTAGTAATAATGCTGATATTACTATTAATGGTTATTAAATAATTTAGATTTAGAACATGTTTAGACTTGTGCTCTTGTAAATTTTATCTTCCAAACAAACCCCCAAGTTACATAATTCAAATTGCAATGCAGGCCACAGATGAAAATAGGGCTATTTCATCTTTGCTTACTTGCTGTTGCGGTGTCTGTAATCAAAATAATTTTCCTTGGGTTCTGTTCCTTATCCATATTCCTGACTTGCAGAGAAAATCAACTTCATAAAGCCCTGAGGCAAAACCTAACAAAACATTTTAAGACCTATTTGTCCTAACTAGGATCTATAATCAGCCTCTAGAAGTTTCAGCTGAAAAATCTGTTTTCTTTTGCATACTCATATAAGTTAATTGTAGTAGGAAAGCTAGGTAATATATAACTTGTATGAGGTAAAAGAGTGCAAAAAAAAGTTTATGTAGCAAATACCAAACGGAGAGAAAACTCATTGTCTGAACACGCTCTCCCTGCCATACTACTACAAAGAAAGGTACAAAGAAAAATAGCTGTTTGTGTTCTGGATTTGAAAATATAAGTTATCAGCAGAGAAACCTCCTCTTAACTTTGAGTGTACTTATACATGGGGCTATATTAATAAATACTCAGTGTAAAAGGACACGATTGATAAGGAAATAATTTTTTTTTGCACTCAGTTCTGCTAAAAATATTTAAAAATTAATTAATGCCACATTTTACTGTGGTTTTGTAATGAAAAAAATTACAGGTTAGATCCAAGTCAGTCTGTTGCTTATTCTAAGTTGAAACAATTCTTTTAGGCTGAATATTACTTTATGTTATCAAAGTAGCTTGCTTTCCTCTTTCAGCTTACTTGGCTTGTGAACTTTTCTTCATAAGAAGTATTTTCTCCCTAATGTTTTTTTTGTTTTATTAGCCCATGTTTGGAGGAGACACCCCCTCGCCTTATCCCAGTAAGCAAAGGAAGACAGTTTCGTGCTCAAAATGCAATCATGTTAACCAATGGGATGCCCGTTTCTGTGACCGGTGTGGAGCCAAGGCACGTGCTCTCAGTGTTTGCGTTGACAAATCTGTTTTTACTCATCTGTGACCTGCAGCAATTTCAAACTTATCTTTGCAAAACTTTTGTCAGTTAGTACATAGCTTATTATTATCAAAATACTTGCTTAGAGCACATGGGATTATACAAAGAAAAATTAAAGGCTTAGATGACATCCTAACCCCATGTCAGTCAGCAACTTAAGGGTTTAGAGATGTAAACAAATTACCATGGGTCAACGAGCATCAGCTCATTGCATCAGTTCAGATGCAGTAGCTGTGTACTCTGCCAAAGTAACTTATCCATCAAAGGTTAAAGTATAGGCTAACTTAATGCAAGTTTTCCCATGTCTACTCTGGGCTATGATCACCTATACAGGTAATCAGCAGAGATGAGATGATGCATGCAATTTTTTTTGGCTGAAGGCCTCATTAACTTCACTGAAGACAAGTACTTTCTCTTAACTGCTGCTCAGTAGAGCTTTTGCATGGTACAATCAATGTAAACAATTTGCTCTGGTATATATTTTTGTAAGTATAGTGTTTCAAGCTAAGATCACACTTGGGGAGAATTTTTTTTTTTTCCTGTGAGCTGAGTCTACATAAAATTTTAAACACTCCCCTATATGCATACATAACCATTGGTCCTGTACTGTACCAGGGGACTTGGGGTGGTGGGGGTAGCGTTAGAATTGAACAGGAAAGAATTGCAGTCAATATTCAACGTCAGAGCACACACTAGTAATGACAGGGCTCTGCCAAAGAAAATAAATATTTTTGAAAGTGTATGTTAAAAAAATAACATACCAAAATGCTAGATCTGTCTGAAAAAATGTTTGCCTCCATAGCACAGTGCTGAGATAGCTGAAGATTTACTGTATTGCATCTGCCAGTGTGTTAGCAGACTGGTATCCTGGTTAATATTTCTAATCTAATAGCTTTAGGTAGTGCTACTTTTTCTTCCTTTTAATTCATGTCACTGCTTTTATCTTTCCTGAAGCACGCATCATGTGTTTCTGTAGTGACAAGCGTTTCATTCAACTTTCCAGCCTGGACCTCCTCCATCCTACTTTACTTGTTTCAAGTGTGGTACAAGCAACCGTCCATACGCCCGCTTCTGTGGGTCCTGTGGTGTTTACATAGAGCCCCCATCAAGGGTGGGTTCTCAGAACGGCAGTCTCACGGATGCTGGGGACTCACTGGGATTTTCTGAGGTAAGACACACAGTATTATAAAGCCGGGCTTGAACACAGCTAAAAGGCTAGTCCACTGCAGGTATAGATCAGCACAACTCCATTCATTTCCTCTTTGAGACAACGTTGTGGTCTGTGAGCAAGCTGAGGGCAAAACCGAGGATATGTTTATTCTGCGAACTGCTTTCTGCCAAAACGTAGCCTTAGCCAAAGGCCTTAATCCAGCCTTATTCTAAATAGGAAAGTGAGAAACAACCAGCTTTTCAAAAGTCTTAGCTCTTTAAGTACTTTTATCTTATTACTTGTGAATTGTGTCCTGCCGATACAAGGTATTCTTTCATGCATATGTAACAGTGCTTTGAAAACTCTGTTTTAAGAAAGACCATAATACTTAGCAAGGCCAGCTTTTGTCCTACAAAAGCATACACGTCATTCTGCTGGCAATCATGAAGAGTTTTGCTTTTGCTTGAATATTTGTGATAAGTTGCTTCATTGTTACAGACTGGTAATTAAAATCAAGAATTGTTACTGATTCTTCCCGCTAGCTTTTTCATTCCTTTACAATTTTGTATACTGTTCTAGTTAATTTCTGCTTGTAAGCCATTTAATTATATCTAATTTTATTACTTACACTTTTCCTTCCCCTCACTCCCCACAGGCTAAACAATTTCAAGCTCAAGTTGCCTGGCAGCCTCTTCCTATTTCCTTGCCCAAATCAAGGGCAGAACGAAAAGAAAGAGAAGATAAAGGAACCCAAACCATTGGACTTTTTTACCCATCTAGCAAACTGTTGGAAAAGAAGGAGCTTGAGCTGATTTCACAAAAAGAAAAGCTGGAAAAGATGAGTGATCATAAGCCTCTCCTGACGGCCATTAGTCCTGGAAAAGGTTAGTAGTTTTGATTTTATGTTTCTAAACAAAGCTGCGATATATGACCTTGCTTTTTCTTGAAAAGATTATAGGCTATGGAATGTGGCATCAGTAGAACACTGATTTACATCTTTACAAGTTTGTCTTCCCACCAGTCACGTGTAAATGCAGTGCCTTAGAATTCAGATCACTGATCTCCACCAATAACTAAAAGAAAGCCTATCAGCAATATCAAAATTATGGTTACCTGTGCAAAATTATTACCCCTGTGCAGCCTCAGTAATTTGCTAGTAGTTTGATTTCCTCAGATCCTACAAGATCAGGAGTAGGCATCCTATATTTGAATTGGAAACCGCTGAACAACCACCCCACCTCCCAGCACCCTCCCCACCCCACGCAATATGAAGCTCAGTTAGTACTGCGATAGCGCCTGCTGAGAGTATGGTTAAATGAAACTCTGAGACACAGGGGATTGTAAGTCTTGAAAAATATGATGAGGCTTGTCTACGTGAAGAACTTGTTTGGGGTGCTGTTGTGGAATAAATTATAGATGTTTCGGAAGCGAAGGAAACTAAAGTAGAGAAAGGGATTCTTAACAGGATTACAAAAAAATACGGTTGGTAGAAACCTTGAGAGCTCTTGTAGGCTCCATCTTCCAGCCCCACAAAGGTATCAGGACATCTACGTCACTCATTGCAGAGACCGTCCATGCACAGACTAGTGTATCGGTACTGCAAACGATTTTGTTTCAC